>NC_139954.1:23321482-23478982 GCF_963454915.1 Gymnoscopelus microlampas | reverse complement strand
CCATGCACACACGCACGCACGCACACACACAGTGTAATGTCTATTGTGAAAAGCCTGGAACAACAGGAATGTGTCTTGCATGTCTTGGCTCCCAAATTAATTTAAGCACTAGCTGTGACACAGCGATTTTTTTCTTCTCGTCCTCAGTCCCTGGGGTTCAGTCCACACACACACACACACACACACACACACACACACACACACACACACACACACACACACACACACACACACACACACACACACACACACACACACACACACACACACACACACACACACACACCAAGAGGGGGGTAACCAAAAGACAAATCAAGAGAAAGAGGACAGAATGTTTCTCCCCAAATCCCCAGACCGCGCCCTTTCCCCCCATGTAGCTGAAGGTCACGCTGAACTGCAACCACACTTGCTTTGATGCCTGCCAAAATATCATTAAAAACTCATCCAATAAGATTATTTTAAAACAGGTCTAATTAAATGTCAGTGTGTCTATCTAAGGGGAGAGAGCGGGGGGTAAGAGAGAGAGAGATTATAAAGAGACAAAAAAACAACAACCTCAAAAGCCTCATTTTGAGACTGTCCGAGCACTTTGAATGCCTGTCCCATCTCTCTTTAGACACGTGGAGCGCGGTGCCAGCTGACACAGTCTTTAATCTAAAGTGAACGAGGGACAAACAGCAGAATGTCTTACGCAGGCAGTTTTTGGGGGTTGGGATTTTGTTTTGCAATTTTACCTTAAAATTGAGCAGGCCCACAGCGGTTTCCACGAAGGTGACCAGCCGAACGGGCTCCGTCAGCGCTCGTCCTTTCAAGTGGCGCTGAAACCTGTCAACGAACTTAACACAGGGGGACAAAACGCACACACACACACACACACACACACAGAGTCACACACACACACACACACACACACACACACACACAGAGTCACACACACACCTCATTAAATACAGTCACTGCTCATCTGAATAGGGGGAAAAAGCAATCACAATGCATTTATTTGTTTTCGCCACAGAGAGACATCTACTGTTGATCTCTTCTAAAACAGCACAGCAAGGATTTGTCAGTTCTTTGCGTAACCATAGCTCATGCTGTATGCTTTTAGCCATGTATTTGCTTTTGGAGTGAATTGTTCTTCCTTTCTTTATGCAAAACTTTGCTGCGAGGTTCTCTATGCCGATATATTTAAATCGCTGTCAACCTGGCGTCCCTATTTTGGGCATGTCATTATAAAATAATCTTCAAAAATACTGAAAATAGCAGATCTATGAGCTTACAATTTGTCTCCATGCGAGGCGTTGTAAGCTTGTAGTTCTATTTAACAATTTGTGTGCAACACCGTCATACACCAAAGCATAAAATAGGGCTTAAGTGGGTAAATCTGACAAAATGCAGTGTTTTTCTGACATATCTTTGCTGTGTGATGGCGTAGAGAGGTTCAGCAGTCAGAGTGGGGTGAGTGATGTCATTAATGCCTTGCCATGTAACATGAACGGGAAGAAAAGGAATCACCAAACTGAGATATCAAACTGCTTGTGTCAGAGTGAATTTGAAACCGTGAAAAATATTCAGGATTAACAATACAGCAAAATGATAAGACAGGGCTTTATAAAACCACGGTGGGACACACAGAGAGAGAGAGACAGAGAGAGAGAGAGGTGGAGAGAAAGAAATTGAATTTTAACCCGCAAAAAAAATGTGAAGAATCTTGACACCTTTATTTACCTGCACCATTCCCATTGCAGCCTTTATTCAGAGAAAAATATTAAGTGCTGGGAGTGTGTGTGTGTGTGTGTGTGTGTGTGTGGGTGGTGGTTGGGGGGGGGGGGGGGGGGGGGGGGTGGCGGGTGGGATGGGGGTGAGCAGTGCTGCACCAAACACAGGGGGAAATTATATTTATTGCATGATCAACAAGGCTCCCCAGTGCCTGAAGTCTTCTGCTCCGTCTTCTTTCACAATATGCCGTTCATCTATACACACACGCCACCTCATCTCCAAAGAGGCTACACGCATGCAAAAAACACATGCATACGTGTAGACACATGAAAAATACACGAAATAGCATGGGGATAAAAACGGTGGGGGAATAAGAAACAAGATTCAGGGGCGTGTTTGAGTGCATTATTCCATTCTGCACCCACCCCGACGGTGGCGGGAAACGAGGAGACTGGAGCAACAACCAGACTGTGATATGACACTTCGCCGAGGCCTTTATTCCGCGTGGCTCCTGCTAATATGCGAGCTCACCTAAAGAAGGGCTTTAGAACCAAGTTTAGTTCTTTGAAGACCAAAGCATTCCAATTTTTTCCAACAGACCAGCTCACAGCCAGCCCTGGACTGCCAGTGGGGTAGCCCAAATTCCAAAATCTATCATCTGGAAACACACAAAAGCCCCTACCGTCAGATATTTTCTTTCAAAGCCTGAATCCCCCCCCCCCCAAAAAAAGCAGAGGGGGCAGGGGGGATCTGTGAGTAGAAATGTCTAACTGCATGTCCCCCCCTCCTTCTCTACTCTTTTTCACTCTCTCGTTCACACACACACACACACACACACACACACACACACACACACACACACACACACACACACACACACACACACACACACACACACACACACACACACACACACACACACACACACACACACACACACACACACAGATAAGGTGACAGATATAAATAACCTCAGGTAAAGTGTGCAGCTATTTTTTCCTTGTAAATGAGGACCAAAAATAGCCGCCACGCTCGCACTCATGCCACACTTGTTCTCAAACTCAAAGAGTGGGCCTCCGTTGAAGGATTTGGGGGGAGAAAAAAAAATAGGGCCAATTTTAATCATCTCCCCATTCAATCTCAGTAGGATAAATCATATCTGAGAGATTTGCATAAATACAAACCATCAAAGACTTTTCATCTTCAAAGAGGTTTTCAAGACCCAATAGGCTTTGTACTGTAATCATCTGAGGTCACAACCCTGCAGGAGCAAGGCTGCTATGGCAACATAAAAAAACTAACGCTGGGGGCTTAACATAATATAAGCCCCCCCCCAACACACCACCCACCCTCTCCCTTCCCAAAATGTGGAGAGAGAGAGAGAAGGGGAGAGGGGGAAAGACCGACAGAGGACAAGAGAGGGAATGGGGGGTTCAAAAGAGGGTGTAGATAAACCTATGTGAAGATATTGGGATGGATATTATACATGATGGATAATACATGCAGAATACCAGCGCTACGATGAGTGTGCAAGTCCTTACCAGGCTGTGACCATGGGGCTTATGTTTGGACTCGGCTGAGTGAAAACAAATGGCAGCTCTATCGGCAGTGCCGTTGGCGAATAAGAGCTTCAACAGCCGAGTCTCTCTCTCTCCCTCTCTTTGATTACATGTTTATATGCTTTTGGTGTATTCTCCAGTTCATCCATAATGGACGTTAAGGGCCCCAATTCATGGCGCACAAGAGGCGCTGGTTGATTGTTCCTCTTGCTTTAGGTACAACCATTAGCTGGCACTCAACGTGAGGACCATCACTCACATTGAGTGAGAGACGCCCTAATTTTTTTTTTAAAGAGACGCAAAAAAAAAACCTCACACCTCTCCTTCCCATTTAGTGCCACGCTACAACACAAGCCTGCCAAGGGTTTTCACAACCCCGACCATGAGAAGGGAAGGAGGGAGATGGGGACTCTCAAGAAAAAGGAGGCTATAGTGGGACAAGTTTCAATTAATTTTCTTCAAAAGGGGGCCAGATTAAATGTTTCCGGCCTGCTGAAGTGTTCATTTCACAGAGGGGAAGCGGAGAAAGGGATGAGGGGAGGGGACGGGAGGAGGAGGAGGAGGAGGAGGAGAGGGTTGGGGTATAGCGGGGCCAGGGTGCAATTCTTTCGGTCCGAGTGCACACCAAATAGTGTGGCGGGCAAAGAATGCGCACGGCTCCGAATTTGTGTGAGAATTGTCCTTGGACAAAAGGAGGGAGTTACGCCTGTTATCGCCCAATAAGGCCTGTCAGTCACACAAGGGCTGGGGGGGAGGAGGAAGGCAGAGCTAAAGATTTCCACACAAAGGAAAACAAGTAAGTCCATCTTTTAGTAACAAATCAGTCTGGAGGTTCCTGTGCTAATATCAATAAAAAAGGGAGGAAAATAAACAGGAGAGGGATTTACTGCCTTGCCTTACAAGGGTGGAGAGAATCAGAAACATGCTTACAACACACAGAAAATACAAACAGACACGTGTGTGCACAGGAGAAGACATACAAAGTTTGGCAGGCAGACCAACTCAGCAATGTGCACATAGAACAATAAATTAATGTAATGTAATAAGGGTATTCAATTCGGCAGAATTTAGTGACACAAGTGTGCACCTGCACCTGTAAACGTGCGTGCGCATGCACGCACACACACACACACACACACACTCTGCATCAACAAAAACTGGTAGCCACTGGGTCGCTTAAGCAGATATTTGAGGTACAGTGAGACTTTAATATGGTTAAAAATGTCCAGCATAACATAAACATCTGAGAAAGAAAAAGAAAAATGATGCCTTTTGAAGTTAAGGAAGGAGGTGAATGGAGAAAGAGTGAAGAGAGAGAAACACCTGTCGGCAATTAGACTGGGAAGAAAGAGAGGGCAGCAGGAAATAGACGTGTTCTAATTAAAACCACTAGTTAAAAACTTCCTGCTCCTGGCCCCAAGTCTCTGGGCGTGTGTGTGTGTGTGTGTGTGTGTGTGTGTGTGTGTGTGTGTGTGTGTGTGTGTGTGTGTGTAGGTTTGCGTAAAACACAGAGGAAAGGACTGGACAACCTCCTTTCACTCTCTCTCTCTCACTCTCTTTCTTTTGCAGTGCTTTCCTCCTGTATTACCCTGAACACTTTTCTTTCCAATGCTATTCTCTTCTCATCAGCTCCCATTTCTTCTCACATTGGCAATTTGCAATCTGACGCTATTCAACACAAACGTTACTGGAAGAATAGAGCCTGCCATGTAAATCCAGTCATAATAAACAGACAGAAAAGGAGAGAGCTGGAGAGATTGATATCAAGAGAACACAGAGAGAAAGACAGAAGGAGACAGAGCGGCAGACAGATGTGCAGACAGACAGTAATAGGGCTCCTCCCGGTAAGTGTCCCATATGGAGCTGATCAGAAAGGCCTGCTTTAATGATGTCACTGTCTCCTGACCTGTGGGAGCTGACATCCGCACAGCGCCCCTTTATAGAGAGCCAGAGGGATCGGTCCAAACACAAACACGCCTCTTAACTACTGGTGCAAGCAACTTAGCACAGGGAAATGGCAAAACCTGGGGGGGAAATATCAACAACTTTTTTTTCAGTCAAAATATTCATAATGCTCATTATACTGCAACTGAGACCTTTTTCTGGTCATTTTTTGGTCGGCCAACAGGTTGATCATCAAAAATGATGATCAACGTATTGGCCCAGAAGCCCCGTAGAAGGGGAGCTTTTTTGAACCAGTGACATGTTTGGACAACTGATATATATTATAATATTTAAATGTGTGCCTTTTTAAGAAGGGAAAGATATTTTTGCATTGCAGCTCATTTCCATTCACCGCACCGGTGTGGTTGAGTTTGTAGTTTGGTTAGGTGAGGTTTTACTGCAGTTGGCCACAACATGACTTTTTTTGTTTTTTTTGTTCCAGCAGTGGTAGAAGTCACCATTGTGCTCTACAGCTTCTGAAGCTAATCTGCAGAAATGTCATCCGTTTCTTGAGCCAGAGCCAAGAAAAACACAGTTTCTCCCTAGGTCCTGCCACAGGGATCGATTCCCGCTTTTACTGGGAAATGGAAAAGTTTGTTATTGTTGCTTTGAAGATTCCCGCGGTTTCCTCTTACTTCATGAGTTTGCGCATGAGTGCCACTGTGTTCTTTAGAGACGCAGCGAGATGAGAAGAAATGTCATGGGTATTTTTAGTCACGTTCATTGTTTTGTATGCTTAACAGTTCCCTGCTTTCCCTTGGGGAACTAGAGAGTGTGCCTCTTGTGCTGCATGTTTCATTAATAAGGCAGAAAACCACTGATGGCTTCATTTAGTGTTACGCTGTGGATTTTCTTTTTCTTTTTTAAGAAGAACCATAATCTGCTGCTACAGTCTTACCCACTGCACCTCCTGGGTATCCTCCACTTTAGGCAGCATGAGGGCAGGAGGAAGCACCTCTGCCTGCAGTATCACCTGGAGGTCGTCTTCTGCCAGACCGCTGGACACAGAGTTAACCCTCACACACTTCTCAGTCCTGCCCAGGTCCAGCTCCGCCAGCATCCTGGGGATAGTCTCCCTGGCCTCTGTCTGGACCACAAGAATGAGACATCGTCACAATTATTCAGTGTGAAGCCACTGGCTCATAATGCAACAGGATGCAATTGTTAATGATATCATATTTCAACTACTGTATGTAAAAATATGTGAATTTGTTGTAAAGACGTGCATTCAATATGAATTTCAATTGTTATGAAATATTTTATCATATTTGATTGATTCATTTGTATTGTGCTTAGTGCAAGCAATAGTACAACCCACAGGATAAAACATAACAGTATACTTAAAAGGACCATACTGGTGGTCTGGCATGTTTAAGTTGAAATTCCACTTCATTCCAGTCCAGAGACTTATTAATAATGGTTAGTAAACAATGACTCAATTATTCAGTTAGGATCAGTAAGGCTTTTAAAAAGACTTCACCCATTTTCAACCTATGTTCATATAATTAGTCCTAATGCTCAATATAAGATGGTTGCCCAGCTCTGTGTCTCAGAAAATCTAAAATTAAAGTCATTAACTAAGTTAATTAAGAAAATGTTCTATTTATAGGCTGTGGCTGAAACTATGAATAGACAATGACATGTATTTACACCTGGTGTGGTCCTTGAACCACTTGAACCATTGATGAAATGTGTTGCAGATATGCTATTTCCAACGTAGAGATTTAGTGTGAAAGGAAAAAAAGGAGGGGACCAAGTGTAGACCTCTGGAGGACCCCTGTCAATGGCGCATATATGGTTTAAGTGGTTAAAAACTAATTGGAAGACAAAAAAAAGTACAAAAAAATGTATAGACCCCTTAACAGACGACGTCACACTGATAAGAACCAGTATGCGCGCAACCAGTATGCGCGCAATGAAACCCATTCTATCAGGTCTCGCTAGGACGTGCCTCACTAGCCAACACACAAGAGGGGGTTGGGGTGTGCTGAAAACAGCGCACCCCAAAACAACAGGTTGGGAATTAATTGCATGAAACAATCACCTGTGCGTCCAGTCTCAATGTTAGTAAACAAATAATTGGTCTATACTTGAGAACATGTATGCGTGCAAGTATAATTATGTTTCTGAAATATAGTTGTGGAGAAATGTTATACGAGTATATGCGTATGTGCGCGTGACCTGTGCATGAACATTTGCTACTATTCACACACACAAAATGTGTGTGCCTAGCCAAGGGCTGCAGCCGCCAGGACCCAAGGAAGCTGCGTGGGAAATAGCATTTATACGCCATACGGTGCAACTTGTTGCATTTGTGGCGCCCCCTATGGGCTAGACCATATTCACACGGCGGCCATGTTGCTATTAAGTCAATGAAGTGCCACCCCGGTTGCCACGGCAACGGGGTGGCACTTTCAATGTTAAATTCCAAAATGTCCGCCGTGTGAATATGGTCTATAGGACCCACAACATGCAATTCAATTTGGGGATGATTGGGCGTGCATGATATAGTATGTTGTTTTTAAAGCCACTGGTGGTCTGTGAATGTATTGCATGTGGTTCCAGACCATGCTTTTTTCCCCCCCACAATTATTTTATTTTGTAGTTACAAATCTTGTGTTTCTGGAACAAACAGTGACATTTTAGCACCTCCTATAAATGTAAGTGAAAGAGCTTTTGGCTCTGTGTTGTTTAGAGGCCTCTCAACATGGGACCCAACTTTGGGGTAGATTGGATGCAGCGTTTATCATCAATGTGCGTTCAATGTGTCAAAAACAGAGAGGAAGGAGCGCATCTGTTTTGCAATGTGTCAAAGTTGGAGCGTTAAAATCTCTAAAAGGAGTTCCCAAAGGCTCTATTTTGGGTCCTATATTGTTTAATATAAATATTAACAACGTTATAAACACACTACGGACCTGTAATATCCTTTTATATGCAGATGACACAATCTTATATTGCTTTTCAGACTCTGTACAGGTATCTGTTCATATGTTGCAACTTGCCTTTGATGTATTCCAGAAACCATTGTTGGATTTTAAATTGGTTTTAAATCCTCTACTTAGGGAGTTTTTAATGATAATGATCCTCAGCTATGCACCTCAAATGGTACTTCCATTCCTTATTATAAATACCTTAGGAATTGGTTGGATGGAAAACATACTTTTAATACACACATTGAGATTTTAACAAAGCCATTGCAAATGAAGCTTGGCTTCTTTTACCACAATAGATCCCGTTTTCCATGAGGCACGGTTCCTCTCTGCTTTGGACTATGGGGATATACAGAAATGCATCAGGCGACAGCTAAAACACTGTTCACACCTGTCATACTGTATATTACAAGTAAGACGCGCGAACGCTGGAAGCGAACGCAGCTCGAAATATGTTGCAGGTGTGTGCATTTTAATCAGAGCATTGTCTACATTCCTGCGTTCTTCATGGCCACACTGTAGTGCAGGTGTCTGTGTGTCTGTGTCTGTGTCTGTGTGTGTGTGTGTGTGTGTGTGTGTGTGTGTGTGTGTGTGTGTATGAAACCCTGCTCGGCACTCTGGCGCACTCTGGAGGCTGCACACAGGCAGTGCATGCACACAGACAGACACACACACACACAAGCCGAGCAGGATTTCATAGTAAGCTCCACTTGGGCGGAGGCGCGCCTTCCTTCCGCGTTCGCAATAATAAGGTTGGTTGGCCCTCCCTTGTGACTTGGAGAGATCAGCATTGTTTTTTATTTATTTATTTATTTATATAGTTTTAATTGGGCGTTTACCCTCTTATTTAAATTCTCTTTTGCAGTGGAAAACTAGTGCCTTTCAAACGTGCTCTCAGGACTGTTTGATGCTTGAGATTCCACGTGTCTCCACTGAGTTTGTTAAGTCCACTTTCAAGTTTTGGAACACCTTACAGGGGTTGCTTATTGAGTACAGCTCTCTTGTTCCCCTAGGTCACTTTCAGTCAGATATATCAACTTTTATCAAATCTAAATTGCACCCTTTTTAATTGATGTTGGTAAATCATGATTGTGATGTAATTTTCTTTTAAATCATGTCATATTATTTATTTAAAATGTATTTTTATATTGTTTGTCCTTTTCTCAGACTTGTAATCTCAGCACCACTGGAAAAGAGGGTCTCGGCCCTCAATGTGTTTTCTGAGAATTAAATAAAGGTTAAAATGAAATGAAAGCGTTCATGATTTTTGCCATCGTTTGTAAATCCCCTCCCGCAAACTTTGGAAGGCAATCATAGCCAATCGGAATGGAATATGAAGTTCTTCACATGATTCCAGAGATGATGTATACTGATTGGTGTGAGGTTTGAACATAATCTGTAGGAGTAGTAGCAAAAGGTGTGTTTAGAAGAAAATGCTAAATGGCAGAAATAGGCGTGGCTTATATGGGGAGCTGTGTAGTGATCCAAGGCATCCAGGGGAAATAAAATGTATTGTACGACCTAAGGGTCAAGCATGATAGGCCATTGGCCAACGCGTAAAGCGCCCTGTTATAGCGCCACCATGGCCGATTTGCAACATTTGGGGTGAAGTGTCTTCCTTGGCCTACTGCAGTGACCATGCCAAGTTTGATGCCAGTCGGTCTAGCGATTCTCGAGATTAGCTGTGGACAGGTGGATGGACACACATACCCACAGACAAGGGCAAAAACATAATCTTTGAAGATTACCTGCAATACTTATACCCCTTTAAGCACATTAACCATGGTGTCCATAATTCCATCAAATGTTTAAGATTTTTCTTTTTTTCCCCTCCAAAATAGCAGATCTACAAGCTCACAACGCAACGCAACGCGATGCCTTGTGGGCTTGTAGATTCTCTATTTTTGAGTAGCATAGGTATACAATAGGGCTAAGTGGTTAACTTAACACATGGCAAGACAACAGCACATATCTGCATCTGTCTCGAAGTCTGGAGTGCAGTCTGTTTGACACAGTGCAACTGAAGAGAAACCTGCATGCGCCCCGGATGCCTCTCCCCAACAAACACAGGCATTGTGTGAGGAGGAGAGCCGGAAGAAAAGACGAGGAGGATGGAAAAATCAAAGGAGGAGCCAGCGGTCGCAACGTCTATCAGTAACACGGTAGCACACACACACTACTACTAGATTCAAACCAGATGCCGGGCTAGGAGAAAAGGAGAATGGAGGGAACGAGGGACAGAGTGGGGCAAGTGAGAGAAGTCTGGACTGGGAGAGGAGAAAGGCTCTCTGGGAGAAATGTGTTCCGAGTTAAACAGCATGAGGAAATGGTAGCTTAGGAGTTGTCGGGTCAGATCAGAGGCTGGGGCCTGTGAGTGCCTCTGTGGTTGTGTGTGTGTGTGTGTGTGTGTGTGTGTGTGTGTGTGTGTGTGTGTGTGTGTGTGTGTGTGTGTGTGTGTGTGTGTGTGTGTGTGTGTGTGTGTGTGTGTGTGTGTGTGTGTGTGTGTGTGTGTGTGTGTGTGTGTGTGGTACAGATGCTCTGATGTTCTGCTTGGCATTTTTGGAACTTATACTGAACATAGATTCCTTAGAAAGAAAACAGATTGATACCTAACAGATGGCCATTTATTAATATATATGGTGCATTTCATTTTATTCATTTTATTGAGGTTGAAATGATATGTCAGGAAATGAGATCCTCCACCACTAGATGCTGATGAGTGTCATACGTAATGCACTCCTATTACATGCTTGACAGCAACTTGATCATGCAAATAACATCGATTGTGTTCTGCTTCACAAAATCCCACAGAAATATTTGAACTGGCTGATTACCAGCAGACCATCTTGCTTACTTAGAAGACAAACTGACCAATACCAATGAGTATGTGTGTATGAGCCAAAATAGCCAAAGTTTCCCGATTTTTAACCACTTTCAACATGACATCCCTATTTTGGGCATGTCATTACAAAGTGAAGAGTTTCAAAGGTTTTCAAAAATGTAAAAAAAAAAACAGTGTGTTGCAATTCCATGCTTTGTAAGCTTGACTATCGGCTATTTTAGAATTGTTTCAAATGGGGATTAAGTGGTCAAATGTTTTCATACATTCAAATTTATATTTCTCTATACTATATAAAAAAAGTGATTGTGTCTATTTTCATTTATTTGTTTGCTTATAAGTTAAAGGTTCTCAAATAGAGACTTTAATCAAATAAACGTTTTTCAAATTAAATCGTACTCTTTTTGATATCGGTCAAAACATCGTTAATCGTGGTCTGGGATTCTCCGAAATCGGGACTGGCATCCGACCCAAAGATCTTGCATTGCTCGGGCTCTAGTGTGTACGTACATAAGTGTACAACAGAGACACATAAAAAGGGAAGCCCATTCATCAACATCTCTTGTAAAAAGCGGGTAGTACAAGGTGGACTAGTAGAGTAGAACTTCAGAGGAGTAGAACTTCATTCTGCTGTGTGGTGGGGGAACCTCAGGGGTCATGGGACGGCTCTTGAGACAGAGCAGCTCTCACTCTGATCTCCTGGAATGCAGAACTGCACTTGATGTTATGAATACCCCTCCAATATCAATAAAATATGGTATCAAAGTACATATCAAAGATTAGCCAGGATTTAATAGGGGGTCATATCTGGGCTGCGCTTCTACGTGTCGTCTGTTCACAGCATTAGATGAGACAAAAGGGATTGTTACACCATGAGTGTGCTGTGATCTCTTAGTCTTAGTGAAGTTTTAGAATGAAGTGCTGTCAGTCCCCCCTCACTCTCTCTCTCTCACTCATACACACACACACACACACACACACACACACACAGAACCAGTGATAGACCCATAACTGTACAGCGGTAACTTAAAACGGACGGAGCGATTTACGCAGCCATAACTCACGATTCATAAACCTGCTACATGGTGGATAAAATTCTGCCCTCTCTATTCACTGTCCCTCTAGGGTCCGCAAGCGGAGAAATGGATCTGCCTGAGCCGCTGGCTGCCCTCATGTGCCAGGAGTCACATTCATCCTTGACCAAACTAAATAAATAGCAGCCCGGCCATCATCAAAAAGCACGGTTTATAACATTCACTGATCAAATAAAGACAGGACAGGGCTGAGTCTCCGAGTCCAGTGTCGGCCTGATATACTGCCAGTCTGCGTGTATAAAAAAAATCCCTTTCATGTAACCAGACACCCAGTCATTCCTAGACTTGTCTCCTGCACTGCTCTGCTTTTGTGATGGTACTTCTGAAACCCACGAAGCCAGGAACAGTATAGGCAGCAGCCAAGGCTATAGGCCACCATGCACTCTCCCCTCTTTTATCTCTCGCTCTCTGCCTCTCTATTGACAGAGAGAACATTCTGCCAGACACCTTGACTCCAACGGGCCCGCTACTCCGAGCTTGCATAAAGCCCTTTGAAAAGGAGATATTTTACATTAATGGACAGCCGTCCGACAAGTTGCTTCAAAGGTCCCTCCCCCAATCGCCCAGCGTCCCACGGAGCATATGCACAGTGCTGCCTCTCCCTGCGTCTTTGATTCTCTCCACCGTTCTCATCATTAGAGGCTGATGCACACAGGTGGCCGGGGAGCTGGTGGTGGTGGTTGAGGGGCTGGGGGGTGGGGAGTGGTCGGCAGGCCCAGGCTATCCCGTACGCACGGATGCGCACAAGGGGCTTTTCAAAGTACAGAGAGGCTGACCTTCTAGGAGAGAGAGGGCAGCTCCTTAACACACAGCTCACCCCTCAGAGCACCGGGTTCCTATGGAGTGGCACATATACGCTGCGCAGCACGGCTCTACCGCCTTGCTGACAAAACATCAGACCACAGCCATCCGATGCTGATGTGCGTGCGCACAGCCCACAGCGGGACCACCTCCTCCCCTGCATCAGATCATGGATGTCCATGCAGCCGCAGTGTCATACGGTTTTGACATGGTTAACGTCAAAACACCGCCTCTGGATTTAGGACTCTCGCTGCTAACCCACCAACCCCACTAATTAACTACAGTAAGCATTGGTGTTAGACATTATGCTTTAATAGGAAAGGTAACGCACAACAATGGCTGTGGTGAGGTGCTGACTACTGAAAGCAAACTCAAAAAGAAGAAAAAAAGTGTTGCACATTCTGGACCCATATTAATTGATTTGAATTAAGTGACATTTTGGCCTGCTGGCCTTCACAAATTTGTTAATTCTGAGGAAGGCCACAGGGCAAAACGCCAATAAAAAAAACGAGCCAGTGTACAAATGTGTTCCTTCTTTTTAAAAAGTATGCTTTAAACAAGACCATGCAATCAAATATCAATAGAGAAACAAAGTAAACCCTCATAATTTCCCTCAATCAACTAAGCCTTGAAGAAGTCAAGTTAAATGTTCCTTTTGAGGAATTGTATGCACTGTTGAGTGTATACATAATGCGTATAGTCTCTGTCATCGCTGTTGGTCTGGGGAGAGTGTAGACAACCACATGTCTCCTCAGACACACATGGAGTCGCCAGCCACTTCTTTTGCCCAGACTGTGAGGAGTTTCAACAGGAGGACATAATGCATGTGGAGGAACACACCATCCATCCATTCTGCTCCCTGCTGAACAGGTACCCTGACCAAACTAGGAGTCGCTAGTGCAGCGAAAGAAAAGACAATCCCCCTGCTGGCTTCCCATCGGTGAACACGGCCAATTGTGATCGTTTGAGCGCCCGGCCAGGCGGCCAAGCCAGAGGCACGGGTGACGAATCGAACCCGGTCTCTAGTGTGGGGTCCAGCTGCTTTACCCCTGCACCACCTGGATGCCCCCGTGTGACCTTTCCTGTAGCGCCACCCTCAGGCCAAAGTGTCAACTTTGTGCAAAATATGTTTAATAATCTAACAGGCAGATTGCAGGATGAACCCTGCACAGCCTCTGGAGCTGCAAGCGAGGCTTTTAGGCACTTGTTATTGTTTGAGTGTGGGCAACTGGGAATGTTTGCATGTCTATGTGTGAGCATGTGTAAGCTAGGGAGGAGAGAGAGGGAGGAAGGAGAGTGGAGATAAAAAGAATGAGTCACATTCAATGTAGCTGTTTTTCCTTCGAGAGCCGACGTTTTGTGTCCTGCTGTGCCAACTTGTGATGCCATTTAAAATGAACTGTAAACTAGTGTACGTAAAGGCTATGTGAATGATGTCTAAGTGAGTGTGTGTAAGTGTGAGTGTGAGTGTGTGTGTGTGTGTGTGTGTGTGTGTGTGTGTGTGTGTGTGTGTGCGCGCATATGTTTGTGTCTAACCAGAGTCCCAGTCACCCTGGATTCATTTTGACAAGTGACACATGGCGTTCCAGAGAGCTGGAGTTGCTAGAGATACAGAGGAGAGATTCAGTCATCCCGTCATTCAGAGGCACTCTGAGTCTGCATTATTTATTCTTCTGTAAAACCTCTACAATGAGATAACCAGCACAACAGGGATGGGGGGATTTGTTTATGTTGTAAAACCAGCTTGTCACTCAGAGTATTGAGTGTTAAAGTGGCTGATGTTTACACTAGTTTAGGTAAACTAATGCTGTAGCTATGAATAACTTGTGTTAAGAGGAGAAGTTATTAACACCTTGCAAACAGTTGCAACTCGTCGCAGAAAGCATTGGAAGTGTTTCTCTGCTCAAAGCAAAATCCTCATTGTTACAGTAATTTAATTCTGTGTAAAAATGGGAGGCGAGGCTCAAAGAAAAGGGAGCACAGTCAAACCCAAATAGACCCTTACGGGTCTATCTGAATTCCTTATGTGTCCATTTGTTCTTTCCTGTGTTCCCTTTTTTTAGCGGCGCGAGCGGATCCTGCTCTATACCTGACTTTGTCCGTGTTCACCGTCAACGTTCTGATTGGTCAGGTCCGTCAACAAAGTGATTGGTCAAGCTTCACGTGACACGTGGCTATAAACACATTATAAACACATATCTTTGACAAAATGTATCAAAGGCGCCACTACCTTCACACAGGGTGTGATTTTTTAGTAGTATACAGTACAACCTTGGGGAACTCCGGTCAACTAAGTATAGGGTTTCAGTGGTTACTGTAAGTTAAGTTAAGCTAAATGTCAACAAGTTTTACATTTTATAATACTGTATACCATTGGTTCTGTGGGGTCCGGGGACACCCAGGGGTCTTTGGGGGGGTACCAGGGGGTCCCCAGCTAAATTAGTCACAATCATTTTAACCACTTTAACCATATTTTATACTTTGGCTATTCAAAAATAGCAGATATACAAGCTCATGAGCTTGTAGATCTGCTATTTTTGAAAAATCCCTGGCACACATAATTTTTGAGATGGGGGGGTCCGCAGCCAAATACATATCATTTTGGGGGTCCTTGACATGAAAAACCACTGCTGTATACAGTATATATGTTGTTTTTTGCCCGACACTAAACTGCGTCAAAATTTGCCAACATCGTAAGATAACATACATGAAGCACAATTTCAGTCTGCCCCACCCCCACATCTGCTCCTCTCCTCTCCTCTCCTCCATGAGGGCCGCTCTCTCCCCCTGTGGCGGTTGTGCGTTCAGCGGCCCACGTAGCACAGAGCGGTGTGGGCCGCAGCTCTGCCAGGGAAAACACCACAGTGTAACAGGATAATGAGCGAGGGAGAGGGGACCTCTCTGTTCTTCACATCTCAGCGTTTTCTGATCCCTCGCTCGGCCTCAACCCCTGCCCTCGACCCACAGCATCTGGAGCTGCTGCGCGCCTATGTCTGTGTACGTGTGTGTTTGTGTGCGCGTGCGCGCGTGTTTACAGAGAAGACTTGCATCTAATGTGTCCCTCATCTGGATTTCTTTCCAAATACAATTTACAATGTAGGCATTTAGCAGACGCTTTTATCCGGAGTGACTGCACAAAGTGCAAGATCAGAGTAAATGGCATGAACCCTTGTCAACAAATGACAGGGAAAATGGTTAAATAAATAGAGTGCTAAGAATGCTACAAAGTAACTACGATAGCAGATAAACATCAAACCTAGCATCCGTCTCTAAACAACATGCCATCCAATTAACATACTAAGCATTTTGTGGAAAAGCAAACAGTAATAATAATAATAATAATAATGGATTTGATTTATAACGCACTTTACATTTACAAGAAATCTCAAAGTGCAAAAACAAGTGTGAACAAGTAACCAACATACTGTACATCTGCATAGTATAACTAGCATCTATCAAAATAGGCAACAAGAATAGGGAGTACGAGGGGATGAGGTATAATCAATGGCCTAGACCAGTGTTTCCCAAACCCATTGTGGGTCGGTTATGGGTCGCAAGTAAATATCCTTTTTTACTTAAAAAATGTAATTCATTTTTTTTTTCAAAAACCTCATACATTCTTTTGTAAGTTTGGGTTCCAGGGAGACTCTTTCGGGTGTTGAACTGAAAAAGTCTGAGAACCACTGCTCAAGAGAAAAAGGCAGTTCAACGATTATCTTTACAGTTCTCCTTTTCTGACTCTCCAACAACCCTCCCTCCCACCTATCCATCTCCTCCCTCGCCTCCATCCATCTCTCTTCTCGTTCCAACACCTGACGAGCGTAGAATTCCACTCGCTCCTCAACAACAGTCGCTAATCACAGTACTGTCATCACCCTCCGATGAACTCTGACCTCCTGCTCTCCTCTCACCCCCCCAAAGGACTCCACCCCGTGCGTGACACCTGACACTGTGCACGCACATACCAACACACACAGACTTTGATAGACAGGAAGGTTTGGCATGGAAAGTCTTTCTGATCTGGGTCTATTTTCTGGCTGAACGGCTCGGATCCCCGTTTGTGATTCTTGGCAGTCTGGCTGGGAGTTTCTCTCAACTCTACTGGGTCCTCTGAGGAACTGGCTGCGCGCGCGCACACACACACACACACACACACACACACACACACACACACACACACACACACACACACACACACACACACACACACACACACACACACACACACACACACACACACACACACACACACACACACACACACACACACACACACACACACACACACACACACACACACACACACACAGTAAATACAAAATGTTCAATATTCATAATTCAAGTCACTAAACCCCAGGAGTTCCTTCTGTCAGGTGTTTAGTCATTTGAATCCACTTATATGTATAATAGATCTTTCACTGTCCTCTGGAATAAAAACACTGTGCATTCAACTGAGGTCACGTATCGGTTGACAGTTGGCCGCATAATTTATGTTAAGATGAAAATCTCCAGTGACAGCCAATAGTTCACTCATATTCTTACAGTTCATTAACACCCAAGACAGGAAGTAGACAACAACGATGCCAGCTGCACTCTCAAATGTTCTAACGTGAGCTGCTACATGAGGAGCTACGGAGACAGATAGTGTGTCGAGAAAGCAAATGAGAGGTGGTAAGGTGTGTGTGCATGCCATGCACGCTTTTGTGCGCATTGTCTGTACATGTTAGGTGCATGCATGCGTGTGTGGGTGGGAGACCTGAGGTGTGCATTTTGTGGGTCTAACTTTGAATGTCAAATAAATGTAAATAATTAGTCATTTAAAAATTGATTGTGGGCAAACTGGGCAATTATACAATACAAGGACTTGTTCGGACTGGCAGCCCAAATCTGATTTCCTATATGCAGATTATTGACTTTTGACCAAGTCCTCCCGGTGAAACTCATCACTATCAGGTGAAAAGAAGTGGCTGGTGAATGTCATGTGTATTTGAGGAGACACGTGGTTGTGTACACCCTCCCTAAGACCAAACAGTAGGGGTCAGCAGTGACAGGGACTACATGGGGGAATTGGGATTTGGCATAACGATTAAATTGGGAGTTGCAATGCTGAGAAGAAATGCTTATTTCCTTCAATTGTAAAAGCACTGAATGTTGAATTGTGAAATGTATCAGAGCCATCCAAATTTCAATGTATGTGCCTGCATGCACAAATCACAAAATAAAGCAAGCAAACAACAAACCAGACTGATACTCCACCACACAATAACTGAATGATGAAAGTCAACAATCAACACAACAAAACCCTCGCCCACCAGCGGAGAGGCTGGGTTCAATCCCTGGTATTGATGCGTCCGGCTTAGCCGGTTGCTCCAACAAACACGAATGGCAGCATTAGCCGGGTATGAAGCCGCTCGCCGACTCTTACTGGTTGGTCAGGGCACCTGTTAAGCAGGGAAGATAACTGGGGTGGACAGCATGAACCTCCACATGCACTACAAAACTCTTCACTGTGAGATGAAAAAAAAGTGGATGGTGACTCCATGTGTTTCGCAGTAGGCCCGTGGTCTAACCTCTCCCCAAGCCAACAGTCGGGGTTGGCAGAGACCGCAGTACACACAATGACTAAATTGAGAGAAAATGAAAAGTGACAACAAGTTGTTCAACAAAGTGCTTGGGTGGCACAGGGGTAAAGTATCTGTCCACCACCGCAGAGGCTAGGGGTTAGAATCCACCACAGAGCATACGGCGTGGCTGAGTGTCTAAACGAATACAATTAGCCGTGTTCGGAGGAGGGGAGCCGGGTGGGGAGGGCGTTCTTTGTCGCTGCACTACCAATTCCTACAGTAAAGGCTGGGGTGGTGCCCGTCAGAAGGGGGTGGGGGGGAGGTTGTGCGGGAGGAGTAGGATGGAGGCGCTAGTCCACCTGATGGGGGATTCTCACTGGCAGGTGGGCCAGTAGTAGGGCACAATAGCAATGGCAACAGAGAAATGTGTGGGGAAGGTTAATTTGCATAACGATTAAATTGGGGGGAAAGGGAGATTTTTTTTTAAATAAAATAAAATCACACAACAATCAAAACACGTTTTTAAACCCACTGAGTTAGCACTGGCTCTGGTAAGCTCTCACTGGCCCTGCTGTGGAAAAGTGATGGAAGCGATCTAATGATAGCAATTGCAGACAAGTTCCAAATTCAGAGGAAATGATGAAAATGGGAAAAGAAAACAACATCAGTCCACTTTCACACTTGAGTGAGAGAGGTGCTCCCTGCCAGCCAAACCGCACTGTTTGTGTTTGTCTGTGTGTGTGTGTGTGTGTGTGTGTGTGTGTGTGTGTGTGTGTGTGTGTGTGTGTGTGTGTGTGTGTGTGTGTGTGTGTGTGTGTGTGTGTGTGTGTGTGTGTGTGTGTGTGTGTGTATACACACACACACACAAGGAGAAACGCACGCTTTGACTCCATCAAGCGTGTATGCACGTACACAATGTGGCACGCACGTGCGCGTCCGGCGTGCACTGTTGCGTGCACGCTAGTGTGAGAGGGAAGGTTGCTCCCTGCCGGCTCGGCCACGCCACCAAGCCATCTGGAGAGGAAATCGAGTGTGAAGTACAGTATAGTTTGGGACCAGGCTCCGTGGCAGCAGCTCAGCGGTTAGTTCATTAGTTCCAAACTTCCAGGGATTAGGAGAGAATCTCTACGACGGGGAGGCAGGGGGGAGTCAGAGGAGGGATGGAGTGGTCCGCAGGAGGGCAGAGAGAGTGAGAGAGAGTCGGGGAGGCAGAGAGAGAGAGGGAGTAGAGCCAACGGCAGGAATGCTATAGCCCATAGGGCAAACAAGATAGAGAAAGAACATGAGAGAGAGAGTGAGAAGAACAATCTTAACCCTGAGGTCCCCAGATAGGAGAGGCAACAGGGAGGGAGGGGGAGAGGAGAGAGAGAGCGAGCGAGAGGGGGACAGGTGTAGCCGTCAGTTCCGCTCCAGGGTTTCAACCTGCCCTCTCTACCTCCCTCCCTCCTCCACCCCACTGATCATACAGATATGATGATATGTGTAAGAGTGTTAGAGCAGTCAGCCTTGTCTTCTCCTCCTCTCTTCCCTCCTCCCTCACTCCTCCTCCTCTCCTCACTGGGTCCGCGGTGACAGTTAGCAGCCCCCCCAACCCCTATTCCCCACTTCCACTTCTCCTTATTTCTTTCCCTTCCTAAGCAACCGGGGAAACTACTACACAGTTTGGGAGTAATGCCTGATTTATAGTTGGTTGTGTACGTGTTGCGCACACAAATAGACATAAATAAAACATGTCGCAGCGCCATGCGTTGTGAGCTTGTAAATCTGCTATTTTTAGTCTGTGATACCAGCGCACAACAACAGAGTTTCCAGCACGGAAAAGAGAGGCTACTAGACTTTAAATGAAAATATAGTTGTTCATATCTGTGCATATAACTGTAAATATGACAGGTAACTGTCCCCAATCTTTACTCTTTAGAGCTGCTTCCACATAAACAACTGAAGAGCTGTTAGAGAGCTCTTCGCTGCTTCTCTCTCCATCTCTTTTCTCTCTCTCCATCTCAATTGTTAGGAAGGCAGCAGGCAGGCATTGCAGGGGCAGTGTAAAGGCCTGGCATCGGTTGGCAAGGCGACAGGCCTACTGTGCCGTTGTCATGGTGAACGTAATCGCGGCGAACGTGTGTTCGGTACAATACCAATGGTAAACAACAGGAAGGTTTACATATGGACATGGACACACACATAAAGGCTAAAATATCTTCATAATTGACTTTGCATGGTTATATTTATAGATAATGCACTCAATCCCAAAACAGATTATGATCAAAAATGGACTGGGGTTCATTGTTAGGTGAACATTTTGGCAAGAAGTAAACTAGGACAATAACCGGGGAACATTTCACCCTTGAAAACTGCCACTGGCAAAATAAACTCACAAGTCACAATACAAGGCTTTTTACTATCCTTTGGCACACATGCATAACCATAAACCATAACACAAACACACATGCCTGTGTGTGCATGTGAACACATGCACACACAGGAAGCACTGATTGTCCAAAGGGAAAGAATGTCATCCACCTGAAGGCATAGTATACAAAGTGACCCCCATGGATTTCCAATTGCCACGACGGAGTAGAGCAGCTGAGAGTGTGAGGAGTGAAGTGAAGTGCTTGGTAGGAAAGGTGCCTTTTATTATTGAGTTAATAACTCATTTATATATTACACAGTACGACCAAGCAAATACATAATGGATCACAGGTTTTTTCATAGCACACTGTGCCAGACTCTTTTAAAGCTAACATATGGTCTCCAAAATTGACTTGAGTCTTGTCCTGAATCAACGCATTGTGCCGTGAAGTGCAGGCTTAGCCAGATTCGGAGAGAGAAGGAGGGGGCTGGGGTATAAAGAGATTATTAGTCTTGGAGGGGGACTGCTGGTGTACAATTCTATTTTCCAGGAGTTGATCATTGGCATTTTGATGTGCAGCGCTCAGGGTGGCGCTGAGGATACAGAGACACCTGCTTGGCGACATTATTCTGCGTGTTGGGGGAATAAAGACAGCAGAGAATGCTGCTGTCCCCTCCGCTCATCAGCACCACCTATGAAAGGCCTTACATTGCATTTTATAGGCACAGCCAGCTAAAAGAACCGATCTAGGAAAATGTCCTGAATTGTTTTTTTCAGTACAGATCATCATATTGGTGTTTGAAATTACATCATGTTACATATAATAACCATGTCCTTTAGAAAACCTAGACGGCAGTATTGTTGTCAGTATATCATATGGACAGGTAGCCCTGTTTGGCGTGGCAATTTACGGTCCTTTTACTCCTCTTGAATTAGTGAAATGAGTGGAGTGATGGTGGGATATACTTCCCTTGATATTAGATGGAGATGTGAACCTGTCACGAGAAGACAGCTCAAGAGCCCAGAGTCTGTATTCTTCTCGGGCCTGAATGGCCGCTACAATGCTGCATTCCTCTCCACATGTCCCCTCAAACACATAATGAAGATAGAAGCGCTGACATCCACCAACTCCTTCGCAAGGGTCACAGTTTCTAGCCTGTCAGTCACGCGGGCCCTCATCTCATTGTCTTTAGCATTCTACAGGAATAGCCTCTGGCCATATCCATCGTCTTTATTATCATGACTTAAAAAAAAAACCTTTGTTATTTGACTTTTTCCCTCTTTTTTTTCTGTCCCCCTTCTTTACCCCACTCTCCAATCACAATTTCATGGGCAGTTTGGCAGGGCCAATGGGGAGGCGGTGTAGGCGGGAGGAGAATGCTTTTAACCTGCTGCATCTGCTGCCTTCCTGCTGCTCACCCAGTGGGACCTGGTCACCTTGTTTTAAAGGACTCTGATAGGGGGGCAGGGCTGCCTTTATGCAGACACAATGGGGTGAAATGTGCTTGTTTTAAACATCTTACTTAGGTGGATTTCCTTTTGGTGATTAAATCTAGCACCTGTCTGAAGGAGGGAGAGGGAATTAAAAAACATTTTGGCTCACACAGCTGCGTGTGTGTAACGTGCACTTGTGTCTATATGCATGTTATAGACACACGTGGCGCGTGTATAACTCTTGATCCTTGAATCATAGGTATGTTTGTGAAATGCTGTGTGTACAGTATGTGTGTGTGTGTGTGTGTGTGTGTGTGTAAAGAGGTTTGCGTTAATTACCTTTTTGCTCAGGGCAACCCCGTCCTCGCAATCTAGGACAGCACAGTCAACGTCCAGCGAGGCTAGCTTCCGTAGCTTCCTCTCGTCGTTGCCAGGGCAGTAGAGGACGGCCCTGCGTGGCACATAGCGCAGCGAGGTGCCCGCTGTGTGGTGGCCACGATGTCCCAATGCATGCCACTGCCAGCCACTACTCAGGAGCCAGCTACCGTCCCTGTCAGCACAAACACATGGTGTACACCAGTCAGTGTTGGGTAACATTACCTTTGAAAGTAACTCGTTACCAGATTAGTGCCATTAAAAAGTTATTTGTTAAAGGTAGGGTAAGTGATTTTCTTTGGTTAAAATAAGTGTTAAATGGCTCTATATTCTGATAGTACTCATTGCTATAGAGTGTTTGTTCAGTAAAAGTTGTCTCCTTGTCTCTCCAGCTCTTTATAAAACAGAAAATGCATTTTCGTTTCAGTTTCAGTTTCATTTCCAATTTTATCCAATCAGGACAGAGAACTCAATCAGGATGTACTTTAAACAAGTGAAATTGGAAGTGATGACACTAAGAAATGAGCAGGCAAAATTGGAACTGGAACACTATAAAAATTAAGCTTAAAAATGGGTACTTTCTCCTGATTGGCTGTATTTTCTGTTTATTAAAGAGCTGGAGAAACGGGGAGACTTCTGTTACTGAACAAACACTCTATAGCAATGATTACTATCACAATATAGTGCTTTAACCTTTTAACAACATACTTTTTGTTTTAACCCAAAAATATCACTTACCCTACCTTTAAGTTTCAGGATTACCTACTGAGAAAAGTTACTTGTTAGATTACATTTAAATTACTTTTGCGTTACCGACCCCTTTGCCATTTGTTGTGCAAGTCCAGTTGGAGAGTAGCCTACTCAGTGAACCTGTACTGTAACGTTTATTAACTATATTGTCATTGGATAGCCTAGTCTACAGCCCATAATCTTTAACCCTACACGCTATTAACAAGAATTACATACGCAATATCCCCTTTACAGTGCTTTAAGGTCAGGTTTGGTTAACAAAATCGAGGGTGCAGCCTACCGGAGTGGCCATAAGTGTTGTGGAGCTGTGCTTGGCTTGGAGATGCGTCTTCAAATTGAACCTGACAGACACTAGGCATAATTTGCATGACGTTCTTACTCCTTTCACCAACAAATCTAAATAATGTGAAGCTGCCACAACGTAAAGTTAACCTCTCTGCCGTCTCTGAATTGCCTTCACTTAGATGCGCACACCTGCACGTCCTGTGCCTTGTTAAGATGCAGGAAATAAACAGAAACAGTGCAAATGCGTCGGATGGATTTTCTTTTTTCAACAGAAGGAACACTGAAATATAATTAAAAGTAACGTACTGTAAGTAACGCGATCACGTTAGTTACTCGAAAAACAAATCAGATTATAGTAACAGCGTTATAATTGTGGAATGAGCAACACAGCTAACCGTGGGTAAATGCCCAAATATGCTTCTGTTGGTATTCGCTCTCATTTTGAGCGACCTGCCAGCACACACCTGCTGGCTGGCAGGTGTGTGACTGGCACCTGAGCATGGGTCCTGCAACTTTGACAGAGATCTGTCTGTAGTACCGTTGTGCAAATCTTGACTGTAAATCTCTGGAAGAAAGGTTCGTCAGTGAAGCAAAGGTGAGGAACTGGTCTTCTTGGGGTGTTGTCTTCCTGGGACGGCCACTTTGCGGTCTGTCTTTGACTTCACCAGCTTCACGGAACTTGGTCCTACGTTTGGAAATGGTACCAGGGCTGACACCAAATAATGCTTCCACTCTGCGTTACGGAATAACAGCTTCCACTTGCCCTATTGCACAGGCCTTATCCTGAAGGGACAAATGTGACATCTTTCCATGGGGGCAGTGTTGCTGCTTGGAGCATACACACACTCAACAAAGTTGCAGAACCCATGCTCAGGTGCCAGTCACACACCAGCAGGTGTGTGCTGGCAGGTCGCTCAAAACGAGAGCGATTACAAACAGAAGCATATTGGGGGATTTTGGCCATTCGACATTCGGCGCTGTGTTGCTCATTCCACAATCCTTATAGTTATCCTTAAGTTATACCTTGTTGCAAAGGTAACTAATCAACTATAAAATACAATACCAATTGGTATTATTGAAGGAGTTAAATGTAAGTATACGTATACTGTATACATATGATGATTTATTTAAGTACAGTATGGCCTACAGTATCATTATAGGGCAGTTTGTGTGAGCTCAGTGTTCTGTGTTGTGTCTTGTTAACAAAATTCTATAACGTATGAATGAAATGAAATGAAAAATACAAGCCTGCCCTGGCCAGTCCATTGACCATTTGTACTGTAGATAAAGGAATAAGTATAGTGCAATCTATCATGAATATCTCATGAATAGTATCAACTTAAAGATTACAAATTCAAAAATAAAGAGTAAAAGAGAGATTAATATCGCTAAATACGGAAGAATATGTACAGTCAATCTACAGTGAATATAGTGAGCATTGCAATAAAGAATCTATCAATGGTGAAACAGAGAGGTGACTTCATACCCCCACTACTTAATATAAAGTGAAAGTCTGGAAACATTTAATTCAGTGAGTTCTGTTTTCCCATTCTGCTCTCCATTGAAGTGGATGAAGCACGTTGACCTGTGCTTTGACTCTCTTTGTCAGCGACAAACTCACCCAAAACATTGAGCCACTCATATGCTAATTGTTTCAGCAGACTGCACATTCAGCTGAATATCTATGCGGAGCATGGTGGGTGGACGGAATGTGTCAGTGATAGCTGGAGAGATTGAAAAATAAATATGGAATAGTATTCAAATACATCTTTTGATTGGGTTCGCTCATTCTACTTTGGGGTTTGTTCGTTTATTGCTACAGTCAACAGGAAATAAGCACGTTTTATAGGCTAGTGTGTTTTGGTTACAAGCTGCTACACTGTCAGATACATAATGGATGTGTGTAATATGCATGGATTCAGACCACAAATGTGCTTATCAAAGCATTCACACTAGTCACACATGCATGCTTTGCGCGCGCGCGCACACACACACACACACACACACACACACACACACACACACACACACACACACACACACACACACACACACACACACACACACACACACACACACACACACACACACACACACACACACACACACACACACACACACACACACACACACACACACACACACACACCAATAATCACAATCATGGCACACACGTCTTAATTATTTGTTCTGTCGGTCTGGGTGCTGAAACAATTAGCCCTAATGAATAGCCTAAATGATTAGGATCGGATGGATCTAATTACAGTGAGAAACAGCTCTACTGCAACCAAGTCTCACTGGACTTCAGTGGCCCTTGGAGGGAACATTTGTAGATAGCAGCACACATCTTTGCCTGAGGAGAAGAAAAGAGAGAAAGGAAGAGGGGGATATGGTTCATCTTGTAAAAAAAAAAAGGATGTCGGGGGGGTCATAAGTATTCTGTTTGCTAAATAGCTTGCCTATTATTTTCTCAAGGAGCTAACGTCCTTTCAATAGCCAATAAATCCTGTCAACTGTGCTTCCAAATGCCCTCCAGTCAGTCTTACAGTCAAGCCTAATCTGGACTGAGATGATGGTGGCTGTAACAGGTAATTAAAACCACTTCAGGTGGCTGCTGCCCGGGGCACCGTAGTGCTTCCAGGTACACAGTACCTCTGCAGGGCACCCCAGTGTTCTAGTGTTTGGGATAGGGGGCACCTTTTGTCAAGAATAATCACAAAAGGTTGCAGAAGGGTGGAATATGCAACGGGTTCTTTGCCATGCGGATTGGGGAACAGTGAGCAGGGGAGGACCTTGCAGTCACTTGAGGGACAAAAAGCTACAGGGTCCATAGTGACGGGAGGAAAAAGCAAACATGAAAATTAGAAAAGAAAATAGTGGGTTGGAAGACCGAGGGGGGCATCGAGTGGTAGGGGGGCATGAGAGGGGGCTGCAAAGACCCAAATGAAGTCCTCTCTATTCAGCAGATGCTGCTCCGGGGTGAATGTTAAAAAGCCACTCTAAGTGCCCATTTGAAAGGCAAATAAATTATAAGTTAAGTGGGGTACGCTTACAAGAAGATGGTGGCAGTAATAAAATAATAGATTTCATTAAAAAAAGAAAAAGGGGGGTTGGGGTTCGGGGGGTTGGAAGACCCCTTGATGTCGGCTAGAATCATCAGAGAGAGAATGGCACAGCACCGAATCAGCTGACACTAAAAGCAAAGGTCAGTAACAGAGACCGCAATCAGCGCTTCTCTCTCTCTTTCATTCTACCATTTTTTTTTTGCCTTTCTGCTGTCTTTTAGCTCCGCGGGGGGTCTCACTTTACAGTAAACTGGTGACCATGAAAAGATATACGGGGATAAGAAGTGAGGTCAGCTTGGCTTGGTCTTGTGCGGGGGAGAGAGGAAGGCGTGTTATTTACAGGGTTAGATCTAGCAAAACCTAATAGGTTAGTATTCAACAGTTCTCATAAACTTTATTACTATTTTGACACTGCTTTTTTGGTGTTCATTTAACACATTCACTGACAGAATGTAACCATTGACGGACATATCCGTGATTTAAAATCCACCCGTTCACCGCCATTCACGGATATGTCTGTGATTTGTTTTTAAACATTTATTTTTTTTGGGTGGGAAAAACGTCCAGAACCCAAGATAACGTGATCCGAAGATTTACTGCTCCGATCACTTCCAAGGTAACTTATTACTTTTATATCCTGTATCTCGGCTTCTGTGTACTTTTTTTTTTACTATGTATTTTTGGCGAAACATGCTATTTTCAACTAGGTATAACAAGAGAACGGGAGGTCACGATGACATTTTTTTTCACGGAAGCACAGTGATTTCCTCTGTGATTAGCAACCATCAGGGGATCGATCATACTGGAGATAAATATTCTGTGGTTCTTGAAAAATTAGTCAGAATGCTTAAAAATGCTGGCAGAAAGCTAACTGCCACCATTAGAAAGCCCCTGGCAGTGAATGTGTTAATAACATTTTAGCCTCGGCTGTAAACCGTAAGATATAGAACGTAGTCGGAATTCAAACCCAGGTCTCCCATGTGATGGCCAAAATGTCTATACTGAGCTAAGGCTGTTTGTCCAGGCTAAAAAAGTTCCAGATTGCAGCTTTAAATGAACACTCAGGATTTTGCACTGCATGCACTGTTTCTCTCGTCTACGGCTAAGGCTTTGGGCACTGTGCCAGGAAAGTAGCAGGGGCTTGATCAATAGTATGGTATAGAACAGCTGTGTGCCATCAATAACAGGATACACAGCAACTAAGCTCACTGTGCCCCCTCCATTTCAGAGACATTATAGGTGACTTTTGTGGTGGTGAAAGTCTGTTGTTTGCACACCACTGTGGTGGCAATACTGGCCAGCTGAATAGTGCAGCAAAAAAGCTTATAATAATAGTGCATCCTTTAGTTGATGGGTCTTCAACAGGGGGTCCGGGACCCCTAGGGGGTCCTCAGAGATACTGCAGGGAGTCCGCCAAATCTATGCGAGATAGAACTTTTTTTTTTCTTTTACAATAACTGCTTGAACCCCAGCATCCCTCTTCTGGGGGTAACATTCACAGAAAATAGCAGATCTACAAGCTGATGTTTGGTTTGGAGGCAAAAGTCCCCCTGTCTTCCACAGGGGCTCCAGGACCCCTAGGGGATCCTCCGAGTTACTACGAGGGCAGCCAAATTTGTGTTTGATAGGAAAGTTATTTTTGCTTGGTTTGTTTATTTTAGTTTTTTTCAAAAAACATGAATCCAACATATTAGCAAAGATAATGTGCAAACAAAACAAACAAACATTTCATTCACCCAACACTGACCCCATAGTCACATAAAATTAAAGCATGTGTGGAATACTTCCAAGCTAGCTCTCAACAGTCAACATTAATGAAATAATGACCTACAGTAAACATGGTGAGCTACTGTAGCTCTGAAAGCGTCATCAATTTGCATGGAAGGTTTTCTAAGGTTCTTGCTTCATCGTTCTCTCAGCAAAAGGGTTTTACAGCTTGGCCTGTAAAACGTTGAAGACCCCTGCTTTTGTTGTTGGGGTATTTGCCATGCAAGTACATTTGGACATACCTGGAATTTGTCCTCTGCATTTACCCATTCTAACTATTAGGAGCGCTGGATGCCATTAATATGGTGCCTGGGGAGCAGTTAGGGTTAAGTGTCTTGCTCAGGGACACTTCGACACTGTAGACTGGGCGAGCTGGGGGTCGAATCGGTGACCTTCTGATTCCCAGACGGCCTCTCTAACCACTCAGCTATGGCCTCCTGCTTTATACTCTGTAATACGACGGTTTTGCTTGCCAAAATAAAACAGACACACAAGCTTCAACACACTGTTAGCTTGTAGATCTGCTCTTTTTGGCAAGCAACACCCTTGTATGATGGAATAGGCTATAAATTAAGCACTAGAGGGAAATAGTGCTAGTGTTTTGTTCAGTTTTTTCTTGAAAGAGAAATTGTGAATCATAAGTTACAAGGCTTGCCAAGCCAAAACTGTGTGTTTCAAGACACACTCCCTAAGGACATAATTTGGTAAGGAAACAAATATGCTCAGCTGCTGGGAAATACTGCTATCAGTGCCATAACTGAGAGAGTCCACGTTTTTCAGACTGGGATAGGACTATAAATAAACTGGATGCTAGGACTATAAATAAACTGGATGCTGTCTTCCCAGAATGACTTGCCTTACAAAGTGTTGTGATGTGGCTAGCGATGTGGACCAGTGAGTGTACCTAATACATATGTGTCAAATCTAACAGCGAGTGCATTGAGGTCACAAATCCGTTGCACTTCATGCAACATCTCACCTTTTCTTATCCAATTGCATACAGGCTAATTAACCAAATTATGACATGGGGACAAAGCAATTGGGGGAAATGACTCAGAAACAAAGTCATGTGAGTCATTAGAAATTAGCACAGCTCTCTGGAAACAACGCTTTTTAAAAACACAAAGAAAAACCCTGTGTTGCAATCAACATGTTACAGGTTAGATCTACACAACAACTACTGCATCTGTCTTATGCACAACATTGAATCCTATACCTGCTTGGTCCTTTTAAGCAGCTCTGGAGAAGCGTATTAGCTAAACGTGTACAAAGCAATATAGCGTACTTAATGGAAACCTTATGTAAAAAGACACCATACACATTAGCCTATTAATTTGCTTCAGTTTAAAACCTCACTTCAAAATGCAAACTACTGGCACACTAGCAAAGCTTTTAAAAACTGTAATATACCAGAAAACATCTTGGCCGCTCAACCCAATAAAATAAAGACGGCTCTTATCTTGAAATAATTAATTTGATTATATATGGTTTGACTGAATAGATTCTCATCTGGTGCTGCTCTCAGTTCAGACGACCAGGGAACTTAATAGGCAAAATGGCAGATCTGGTGGCTAATATTAACAGTGTAATATTCCCATAAAAACACCAGAGGAACTGCTAGTAAAAGCAGGCAGCCATAAACATTATTGGTAGGCTATATTACAGTAGCGCTGTAACCAATCAGGACATAGGGCCCGTCATCAAATACACACAACATACAACGCTGCCATATACCACATACAATCTGGATCCTTTTATTTATACCATTCCACATCTGGCGGACATTTTCCCACCATTAAATCATGATCTATGTATTATATGTTTAACAGTCCCCAATGTACTGTCCACAACTGCCTTACCAAATTCCTTTCCTCTTCATTCTCCTTTTTTCCCCTTTTTTACATGAAAGGTTATGATAACACAGGGCTGCGTGGCTACATTTGTGGCTGTAAAGCGGTGGGACTTGGCCGCAGTGACTAACTTTTACTGGTCTGAGATCAGAGGTAACTTGTGTGTTAGTGGGTTTATATGCTGCTGGACGGGACTGGTTCTCATTAGCAGGCAGAAACCAGGACCATGAAGGGGGGACGGTGGGGGCTTGGAAGATATGTCAAATTCTCCAGGCATTTTACTGAAATATATATGAATAATTCCACCTCGAGGTCTCAAAAAAGGTTTTATTTTGATTGTATCCTTCAACAATATTAAGGTGCAGGAAAATGATAAAACTACATTTTTTCATTCCATTTCACCACTGATTTAAATATATTAATATGCATTTTGCCAATAAAGATCAATTTTTCAAAATAAAAGGTCAATTCCCTTTAACTTGTGTTACTGCCTGACAGACTGTCACTGAACCAAAGATTATATTAATGTAACCGTATTCAGCTAATTTCCCTCTGTTTTGTATATAGAAGCGCCCTTGAAAATGACAAAACGGCATTTAACAGCTTCCCATCTTGGGTCTTAAAAAAAGAAACAAGTTCACTAGTACCGTTAAATTATCATCTTATCTGTTTCAGAACAGCCTCTGATGATCTGGCGCGCGCGCACACACACACACACACACACACACACACACACACACACACACACACACACACACACACACACACACACACACACACACACACACACACACACACACACACACACACACACACACACACACACACACACACACACACACACACACACACCTTTTGCAGGATCTGAACTACCATGTTCCTGCCTTGAACTCAACATCCCTGAACCACGCATCTTATCTCCATCACTCTCCTTGTCGATGGTGCTGGAGCACTGTGCAACCGACACATTCTGCTCCTGTTTTCCCTGATTCCACATCCTTATCTCTGGAAGAAGTTGCACCTCTATATATAAAGATACCAGCACTTTTGGCATTTTCAAAGAACAGGCCTCATGGGCTGTAGTGTGTAACACTTCACTCCAAGCAACACAAACGAGAGACTATGATGTCTGAAATAATATTCAATCTGAGGTATTGTTGTGTTGATCATGGCACTGGCGCTTAATATTTATTAGACCAATAGCCTTTAGTAATTGGTTCATTATCATCAAATCAGGATAACTATTTCACTTAACATGTAATTTCACATAACATGTAACTGTATTGGCCTCCACCTGGCAGCATAATAGCCTAATTCAGGTGGAAACGATTGTCCCACCACATGTATTAGAGCAGATAACAGAGTCCCTTGCCCAACAGACCCTGACAACAGCCTCCCTCTCAATATGTAGATTTCCACAATTATCTCCAGTGTGGCGGCACAGGCAGAAGCTGTGTCTAAAATGCACAAAATTAAAGATCTGTGTTTCTCCCGCACAATAATCAGTCTCTTTTTAATATGCAAACTACTTTCAGAGCTCTGTGGCGCTTAAAGGTTCCAGATTAAATTTGACGAAAATAAATAAAGATGAATATAAGCGGGAGGGAGGAAATCGATGTCGCAGTGCATAAACAGACCACTGTCGTCTAACACCCCCCCCCCCCCACACACACACACACACACACACACACACACACACACACACACAACCCACCCGCAACAGCAAGCTGTCGGAGTGTGTAAAATAAAATGTTCTGAAAGTCATCAATATTTATCTGGTTTGGTGCCCACCTTCCCATATCACCCTTCCCACTGAATGAGAAAAGAAACAATCTGTGTGCTGATACTGCTATCAGTATGTTTACATAACTGTTGTTGTTTTTTTCCCGCTGCCTCAGATCTGACAACATGACTGGACAACTGATACATTTTTAAATTCAAACAGGTCTTTCTGGATGCGTTCTACCTTTCGTTTGACCCCCCTGCCTCCTTTGCTCACCCTCAAGCAAGTCCACACTCAGCCTGTATACCCAATCTGTTCCCCTGACGATTACATCAGCTGGAGGAGGGTGCTGACCTTACCATGGGACTGCAACTGTACCGAGGACTGGCCTGTCCTCTGACAGACAGAAACAGGAGTTGACTCCGGTAGGACAACTTAACACCATTGCAGTGTAAAAATGAGCTTTCCAAACGAACACAAGGCGGAAAGAGGCAATGCACTGACTCCAGTCTCTTAATTCATGTTCGTGCCCTAAACTCTTAATCTCACTTCCTGAGATTTGGTCAACCACTCACAAACACCTCAACATCAACCTCTTCCCCTTTTCACAAAGCCCCTTCCCGTTACCATGTCCATTCCCTGTCAACAATACCCCTTTCTCCTCCAATCCCATGACCCCCCCCCCTCCCTTCCGCGCTCATTAGGTTGGGTTTTATGCCTTAATCTGCACAATGAGGATGAAGTCATAGCAGTTATCTTCAACAGCCAATGCTTGTCTACCTGTAATCCCTCTCAAAGTCCAGCGCTTTCTCCCCGCTCACAAATCTGCACACAATGCCTTTACACAAGGCCTCGCCCTCCGCTTAATGCTTGGAGACGACAGCGATCGCTTCTTATTCTCCTCGTCCCTGCTCACACAGGACTAGTCAAATCCCACTCCGGCTCCTTGGGAGAGGGGAGATGTCTTTATCTACATCTCAGGGCCAAAGGAAAATAGGCAGACTGGAAATGACATGAGAGCTATGATTCGCACGAGAGTTTGGACTGGGCAAGGTTTCATGGCTAATGGTCTCTCTCTCTGTCTACGTATAGTAAGCTCTGTACAAGCCTACAACTCCACTCAGGTGGTGAATCTGTAGATAAAGCCATTGAGACAGGGTAAAAATTCACTACAAAACTCCTCTGCACAGCCGTTCAGTTTTTAGAATTCATTCAAGCAGTAAAATAACGAACTCATCATTAAATCATAATTGAGAGGTGGAGCATAAAAAAGGTCAAACTAGTGGCTGTATTTGAGGACGGCATAAGGGGGATAGCTTTTAACTTTGCATTTTTATTGACTCCAGCTAAACAAAACGAGCGGGCTCTCTTAAGACTGGGCACTCTGTACCGGCCATTCAGGCCTTGGGAGCCCCATTGTAGAACTCTGAAGCGAATGAAAGGAAACCCCACTGGTGGAAATGCAGTGGAACAGCTCCACAACAGGCCACAACTGTTCCCTTATGCATGAAAGGCAGGGAGATAAAAGACAAGATGGACTTCTGAGGTAGGGCCAAAAACAAAGGCAACAAAAGTGCTGATCGTGAGGGGATGACACGACTCGTCTCGGCAGAACAGGCAAGGAGAAAAGGGGCCGGGGACAATGCTGCTCCCGGGCCAAGTGACATGCTCAAGAATTGAAAAATCCACACAAGAAGTTTCTTTCCTGATTCACTAAACCCACAAGGGCTGAGTGACTGTCGGTTGGAACCAGATCAACCTAACAGGGGGTGTGGGGTGCATGGGTGATAATCAGCCTACAACTTCTCTTTTTTCCTCTCTCTCTCCCTCTCCCTCTCTCTCTCTCTCTCTCTCTCCAACTTCTCCTCTCTCTCTCTAACTTTCTTTCCCAAATCTTCTTCTGCATGGCAAACAACTTGGCATGGGCAGAGGACAACTGGGGTGATGGCATTAGTCCACACACACACACACATACACGCACACACACACACACACACACACACACACACACACACACACACACACACACACACACACACACACACACACACACACACACACACACACACACACACACACACACACACACACACACACACACACACACACACACACACACACACACACACACACACTAAACCAAACCTAATCAAAGCAGGGTGGGTTCCGTTCCTGCAGCTTCCGTTTTGATCTGTTGGCCGTCTCTGTGTCTGATCCGTTTCTCTTTTTCACCCTCTACACAATTAGGCTGCAGCCTAACCTCCATGGAAACAGTAAGACCAACAAAAACACGTGCACTCTCATTTTAAATGCATCCCTGTTTTTAGTGCCACAGTCTAATGGATGCTAATATTAGAGGAGTCTGAGCCAATGTGTCAGGGGCCATGCAAAATAACGACAACGCTTCCTGCCAATTATCATTCTTTTGGCTTCTAGACTGGGAATAGCAGACTCTTTTCATTTCTCAGAGTTAGCTGGGGGAAGAAGAAAAAAAGAAATCTTTCAAAATGAACAAGGGCTTGTGTGTGTGTGTCCCATCTCAAAAGATGTCTAGGCCTAATTTACAGTTTTAGCATGCCACCTCCAATGTCCTACTGTATTCACATGCATGCAGGCAAGCAGGAGCTGAAACTATCTGTAAAGTGGGACTATTTACCAAGTTAGCCAGCCTATATGAATAAATCGCACTCAGAAGTTCTCAAACCCTCATCTGCATGTATTTGTAAGAAACAAAATGTGAAACAGTTCCATAGGCAACATGCCTGTGTAGGACGTCCCGCGGCCCTGCATGTTGAGCTAATCCTCAGGTCAGAGAAGTTACAGTTATGGATGGGACGCTAATCGTTATTATCGTTTATCGTGATTAAAGAAATGCTCGCAATAATCGCATCGCGCAGATTTTAATTTATCGTGAAATTGTCCTACGTCATACACTGGGATCAATTCACCTTTGCCGAGCTACATATCCGGTACCACTTAAACCCTCTAGAATTGGTAAAACGCACCTGTAAAGAACGTACTTGATACGTTGCAACGCGTTGTGAGCTTGTAGATCGTCTATTTTTGGAAAAAGTTCCACCCCAGACTATGGATGCTGGGGCTCAAGTGGTTAACAAGTGTGTTATTTAAGTGTTTTAAGCACATCTAGATTATCGCGATAATATTGTAAAATCGCAATTATTTTGGTCCAAATAATCGTGACATAGGATTTCCATATCGTCCCATCCCTACTTACAGTGCACTCCACAGGTGAAGGCCCTCCTCCACGCTAGCCCGAGGGCCCACCACCACATTACTTCACACATACCCATGGGCCCTTTGACTGGCCCATCGGCCTGTCTGATTAATGGATCGATGTGGTAATTGATTATAGCGAAGAGGAGGTGGGAATGCGAACGCAGGTCAAACGTCAATATTGTCCCCAGTGACAAAAGGTGGCAGACATAAAATGGAACGGTGATAGCCTGCAGCCAGACCTCTACCCATCAAAGCCCTGACAGGGATAACATAAAGGCCCATTCTCTGGCCAGCCCCTGTACTCCCCCCCATCATCACATCGCCCCCTTTCTCTTGGAAATGCTGTCAGTTAAAGTGACAGGAACCATTATGGAAGCTGCTTGTCAGCTCACCTTCATAAAACAAGCCGTAAAGCAGCCAATAACAGGCTTATATGGCTTCATTATGCCAGCTATGCAGGATCACAGCTCAGGGCTGTGGGGTGGGGGGGGGGGGGTGAGAAAGGGAGGGAAGGCCTAGAGATCGTGGGGGGGGGGGGGGGGGGGCAGGTCGGTCGGAACAGCTCTGTTCTCATGGGTCAGTACAGTACATCGTAGTGGTTATTTATTACGACAGTGAGGTGGCATCTGCTTCGGTTTAGTTCTCTTCTTAATGCCTGCAGGTCATTATCACCCCATGCAAGGACGACGACGGCGTCATAAAAAAACACGATCACGTGTTGAAGTCTTAACAGTGTTTACTTTCAATTACGGGGCTGCGGAATGCTAAGCGTGGAAAGGCAGGCGCTGAAAAGTGAGAGGACAGTCAGTAGAGAGTCCTCTGTACCCAGAATCATCGAGAGCCAAGCACTTAGTATACTGTGATGGCGTGTCATAGCATTTTTACAGAATACGGGGAAGAGGAGAGCCGGGGCCAGATGGAGCTTGCATCTGGGACAGTAAAACCTTTGGCCGCGGCAAGGGCTCGACGTGAGAGAGATTCTCATTTACTTCATGCAAATATCTCTTTGCCATTTCACAAGTTGACAGCAGTCGGTGGTCAATATCTCAGGTCTCACATTTCCCGGGTTTTCAGTGTCGGCTACGGGTGTTTGGCACAGAAGCAAGCAACCGAAGTAGCAGTAAAGTGTGCGTGCGTGCGTGCGTGCGTGCGTGCGTACTTTTAGAAGTGGAAGAGCGCATCTGTACTGCCTTTTCCCCTCTACACCAAATCTCTTCGCCAAAAATAGCCAATCTACAATCCGACAAGTTTGTCAGCTTGTAGATCTGCTATTTTTGGCTAATGTTCCCCCCGGAATATAGATGTTTCGGTTCAAGTGGTTAATACTATTTCCCTGTGTGTGTGTGCGTGTGCGTGTGTGTGTGTGTGTGTGTGTGTGTGTGTGTGTGTGTGTGTGTGTTTTCCTCTAGTGCAAGTCATATCCAGAATGTCTCTTCATCTTTGGAAAACTGTTCTAAATTGTATATATTTAAGGGAGGGAATCAGGGCCTGTATTCATTGTCCTTCAAATGAAAGGGGATGCCTCGAAAAGGGTTCAAAGCTTGAACAAGAACTAAAACTAGGCTATATCAATATTACTCAAGTGAAACAGTGTGAGCACAAAGCTATACCAGGGCATTTGGGGACAACATTTTGTCATCTTTGTTTGAACATTTGACATCAAAACATTTAAGGCTGTATCAAAGAAGCAGAAGAAGAACAGAATGTATGCATGGCTCAGGAATTACCCTAATTTATACTTCATTGTACAATAAGGAAAACAACATTTTGTCAACTTAAGATGCAATTTTGAAAAAGTGTTATTCTCAGCAAGAAACAATGTTGTACAAGTCAACAAAGTGTAAGGTCTGATAATTTACGTATACTTGGTCATGCACCAAAAATAGAAGATATACAAGCTCACAACGTGTTACCCTGCTATGTGTTGTGAGCTTATAGATTGGCTATTTTCAGTGCACAACCCAAAAATGTTCAGTGCATGACACAACACCCGCAATCAACTAAGTATAACTCAGGGTTTTAAGTACTGAAGTCAGTGTCCCTTTATGTGTTTTATCTGTCATCCATCCAGTCCAAGGTCCCATTGAGATCAGTCACGTATCTCTTTAGCAGAGGAGAGACTGTGAGACGCATCAGTAAAAGCACATCACTGTGTGATCATCACTGTATTGTTAATTGTCACTTCCATCAACATTAGCCCTCTCTAACATGCTAACCAGAGGGGACAAAGGCAGGGATTGACTCCCCTCTCCATTCTGAGTCTGACACTTGTTCTCTGGTGGGCGGTTTTCAGTGTTGGGATTACACTGTAGAAAAGAAAAGAGAAGGAGGGGAGTGGTGTGTGTGTGTGTGTGTGTGTGTGTGTGTGTGTGTGTGTGTGTGTGTGTGTGTGTGTGTGTGTGTGTGTGTGTGTGTGTGTGTGTGTGTGTGTGTGTGTGTGTGTGTGTGTGTGTGTGTTGGGGGGGGTTGAGGGTAAAGGACGGATTGATTGGTGTTTGCTTTTAAGCAGCCTTTCAACCAATGGGGAAGCTGAGAGACCAGCATGCACTGGTACTGGGTCTTCTCTCGACCCTCTGCTGTGGGCTAGGTAATCCAACACCCTACTATATACCGTCCTTAGCACACATGCACGCACACACACGTGCACACAGACGTGCACACACACACACACACACACACACACACACACACACACACACACACACACACACACACACACACACACACACCAAAGGCACATTAGCAACATTGGCCTACATGGTTAATTGCAATTTAATGTCAATATGTACAAGGATGAGAGGTATATCGGCAGTTTACCGGGATGAACAGAAAAAAAGATAGTGTGTCACACACACACACACACACACACACACAAGGATACATGCTGTATCAGCATACATTAAGTGCACAGCACACACACAGTCTCTGGCAGAGGGCCAAGAAGAATCAAATGTGTCGTTGTGTCCCCACCTAGCCATATGGACACTCTATAACATGTGCACATTCTGACTAAAAACACATACCGTAGCCTACATAAAGCAATAGGTGGGGGGGGGGGGGGGATACTTCCTATGTAAAGTTGCTAAGGTGGTCACTGTTTCCATCACAGCAGTTCAATGTCAGTGCAAGTTATATAACCCTTATGACTGACATGAATGCATTATCAGAATTAGGTCTACTGTCTGCAGGTGAGAACACTTGCTCTCTTACTGCTCGCAAATGACACCAACTCACATTTACATAACAGATCACGCTGTCTGCAGCTAAACCCCACTGACACCCAGCAAATGATATGAGGACAAAACAATACCACTGTGAAAAACCTCGATGCTGAAGTCATGATGGCAAAGTGTATGTGTTATCTACACACAGTAAAATCCATGTGTAAATGTATGCACTTGTAACTCATAAAGTGTACAAAACAAGGTTACATTTGTATACCCTCAGAGTGACGCTTACAGTGTAGAGCAGATGTGTTAAGAAATGTCTTAACTCTACATCGGGGCAATATGTTTTTACTTGTATACAGACCAGTGAAACTGATACAGAGTTCAAGCTGCCATGACGAAGATGGATGGCCTTTTGAGTCCACAGGTGGTCACCATCATTTCGTGGGGGGGAAGAGAGAGAGAGAGAGAGAGAGAGAGAGAGAGAGAGAGAGAGAGAGAGAGAGAGAGAGAGAGAGAGAGAGAGAGAGAGAGAGAGAGAGAGAGAGAGAGAGAGAGAGAGAGAGAGAGAGAGAGAGAGAGAGAGAGAGAGAGAGAGAGAGAGAGAGAGAGAGAGAGAGAGAGAGAGAGAGAGAGAGAGAGAGAGAGAGAGAGAGAGAGAGAGAGAGAGAGAGAGAGATGAAGGCAGACGTGGGTGAGAAGTACAAGGGGGTCGTTTGGTATAACTTAAAAGCAGATAAATCAGAGGAGCTTGAGGTGAAAGGAAGAGTGATAAATAGAAAACCAAGTCAGGTAGTGTAATACAGCGTTCTAACATTGACATCTCCTTCATCCAGAGGCACAGTTCATAGACGAGCAAATCTGAAGGACCACAGGGCCCTGCATACAGATACACAACACAAGCAGGTGGATCGGTCAGATATTAAGATTTTAGGGCTTAGTGCTGTGATATCGGCCACGGCTGCTGCCTTGCCCCCACCGTTACCCACCCCGCATGTCCCTCCTCATACCGCCGAGAAATCTGACAGATGGGTGGACTGGTAAGATCCACTCAGGAGACCAAAACAAACTAGAGCACTGTCTGTTGGATGTTTGGATTTGGAGAGAAACTATAACCCGATATAAACCCCCCGCCCCCCCACCCCACGAAAAAAGAAAACAGGGAGAACAGAGTGGGCAGAAAGGACATCTGTGACATTTGTCTGATTCCCCTTCTTGTGGGATGCCGATGTGTCATGACCAAAAAATAGACACTGGCTTTTGGATCATATTCCATTTAATTAATGGACCTTGCCAACCACCCCTTCCTTCACTGCTCAGACCCCAGTGCAAAAAAAGCTCAACTTCTCTTCCCCGTAAGTTGTCTGTGCCCCCAAGTGGTGAACTGGGAGAACTGCAACTGTTTTCAACCACAACAAAAATGACACAAGAGCCTTGTGAAGTCAATGTGCCCTAATAGCTGACAAGACTGAAGTTGAGTGAAGCCCAAGTCACAAACACTTTGGTAACATATAAGCTTTCTTAAACACAGCGTGAGAAAGAAAGCAATGAACAGTTTGTGATCAGTATAACGGTATCCTATCCGGTGAGATTCATGCTTTCGGTAATTCAAATAACATCACATAATTAAAGTATGCTTCAGTAGAGTGGGATCTAAAAGGATTAAATAAAATCCATTCAACATCATTTTTGACATGCATTTTATTTTAGGTGCCGACAAGATTGCAGAATAACATTGGTTTACTTTACACACTGTGCTTCCCAACATCACTGCTTTACAGTGATATTTGGCAAAGCATTCTTTCTTTCCAGGCAAAAAGCTGATTCTCCCCGGTGCGCCGATGACGGACACCTCATTCTTTTAAGCAACGGGAATGCCTTTTGCCCTCGACTTCTGCCCAACCCCAAGCCTTTAATTAAGACTGGCTTAGACCCGATTGATCCTGACACAACGGGATGTTTCCTGAATATCAGCCCACCAAAACCCCCTCATTCAGCCCACAACTCCCCTACAACACACACAAAACAAAACCTCAAGAATAGATAGATTATTTTCTCATTCAGTAAGTGTACCTATATTCTCAATTAAACCTTAACCATCACATCAATTTAAAAAAATCCTTGTTAACCATAATATACTTAACTGGACTTACAGGCCGCCCAAGTCTACTTCCTTTTTAGCTTTTGACTAACTGTAAGATAGTAACACTGTGTTCATCATTGCCATGATTACCCTTTAAAAAAAGAAAATCACACAAAGAAACTTTCTGTCCTTCAGCGGTTCTTTGGGATAGTTGAGGTATTATACATATTGTACGTATTGTACAGCACCGCTGACATACAAAGAACCTGTTCATCCCCCATCCTCATCTATTACGTTTTAATCCATTCTGTGCTGTTTGTAAAAGTTGCTTTATAAAGAAGGAAAGTGGGATGGTAGCAGTAGTGTTGGGTGCACCATGTGGAGGGAATACTGTACTTTATGTTGGAAGCAGTGACACTTCATTTCACTGCTTCTCATGGTCCATAAAAATAAAAGCCTTTAATCATTTACCTTGACAACACAATATGCAAAGGAGAAATCAATTGATGCCACTGTGTAGACTGTCTGAACGGCTAATCAATAGTTTCTCTAGAGGACCGTCTACACTACAGTATATATGAAGTGTGCCACAGACGCTTTATTGCATGCGCAGGTTTGTGCACCCAGAGCGGAATTCATTAACCCATTAAGACCGGGAAAGTATCTGTCATTTTAAATTTTAACCACTTTAACCATCATTTTGTACTTTGGCTATTCAAACACACACCGAGTGCCATACTATGAGCTTGTAGATTTTACAAAAATCATTAACTTTTTTGCAAATCTTTGAATATATATATTTTTCTAAGCAAACATTTGTAACTCAAATCTTTGCTTCTGGGGGTCCCTGGAACTAAATATTTTGAGATCTGCGGCCAAATACCTATAATTTTGGGGGTCCTTTGAGAACCACTGATATAATAGCAACATAAGTGTTTCAGAAACCTGCTAGGATTTCGAAGACATTGTAGAGGTCGTTCCCGGATTGAATAGGTTAACATGGAGCGGAAGAAAATCTGTGTCCGTGCGCTTATGCTTGCACGCCTGTTGGGTTCCTACTAGCGTAAGGCTGTAAGATGGCCTATGGGGACCGAAGGATGTCCCTGGGTTAATGAGAGAAAATGAGAAAACATAACATAGACCTTTGAAAGATGCTATCTACTACAGCACCTGTTCTTTTGTCTCAAACAGTTTGGTTTAGTAAAAACTGCCAAAATGCCAGGTGGATAATGCAAATTCAGATGCATTGCCCCAAGACTTCACAGTGTGATAGAAATTCAACATAACATCCCAGAGGGTGTTGGATGTATAAGATCAGTGAGGAGATGGAGGAGTTCTCAGTTATAAGTGTCTCAAAGGAAACAGATGACAGATGAGTTATACCCAAAATATCAAGATATGTTCTGGAGTTTGTTTTGCAGAGTAAAATGAGGCAAATGAAAATCCCATAAATGACAAACTTCAATGTCAATGTACATCATCATCTTACGCTATGCAGGACATTTAAATGGCTTAAGACAAGCTTTCAAATGCAATCTCCTTCTACAATGGTCGATGAGTCTGACCTTACAAACTGACAGCATTATTCCAATGGTTTCACAATCACTTGGAGGCTCAACTAATTAACTTTATTTTTTAACTTTCAAAAATGTATAATTTGTTTCTGTTAGGAACTTCATTTGTGGAAGGTAGCAAACATTCAGGGAGTATCAGAGCAAGTGTTCAATTAACATAGCCACAGGAAACCACAGCAATATCACCAGTAACATAAAGCAGCATAAAACATCAATACATTTGTTATATGCATTAAAAGTACCACTTTAATCCTGGCGACCCTATTTGAAGCATGTAATTACAGGTGAAAATGTTTTTTAAATGCCGAAAATAGCAGATCTACAAGCTCACAGTGTGAACAACTGGTTTGGTTCGTAATTTCAGAGCCAGATAGAAGAGGGCAAAAAGCTTGACAGATTATTTTGTGTCATGACTTATAGAGTAAATGAAACACTCACTACACGAACAAAGGGGCAGCTACAAAGTGGAAAGTTAGAGGTAAGGAAGGGTCCATTCAGGGTGTAGTATATGGGGTGGGGGTGGACATGAACTAGCTTCCCCTACTGGGAGGATCATGGAAACTCAATGTCACCGACACACTGGCTGACACCAGTACGTTTCAGAATTCCACCGACAGAATTCATCAGTGATACTTACACTGTATGTAGAAATGACTAGATGGCCAGTCCAAACATAAAGCAGAAGAGAGAGGCATGCTGTGCAAGACAGGCACATTACAGATACTCTGCTGTAAGTCAGCAAAGAAAACCGCTGTCCTGGAAACACGCAGAGGAGTCAATTATAGTAGTTGAGCCGTGAAGCGATTGCAAAACTATTGTAATGAGGCTGTCTGTTTGTCCATGTACAGCATGTACGTACGTACGTTACTGTATGTATATTTATGCATTTCTGTACCGTGTGTACAGTATATATGCATCTATCGACTGTACTGTATGGTCACATCTACTGTATGTATGGGTACTTACTTATCTACTGTATGCTGATGTATGTCACTGCCTGCAATGACTCTTTACATTGTGTCATCGTCAAATAACAACAGAAGGCCATGAAACTTCATGTTAGATCTTAATATGTGGCTATGGTACAACTTGGTGGTCATGTCAAGGTGAAGAAGGTCAAGTATTGATTAACACGTTGTTGTACCTGACTTCTGAGCTATTCATCATAGAAGCATGAGATTCACAGCATTTGAAAGCTTGTCTCCAGCAAGCCATCTTTCAGTAAGCTAAGGTCATCTAGCGAAGAGCTACATAGTTCAACTATGCAAACCTCTAGGTTGCCCTTAAGGTTCTGATTATTTAAAGGAGCACTTCCCCTTTTTCAAAGTCGATCCAGTAATCCCCATAATATCGGTCCTCACTAATGCTCATTATAGAACAGTATCATTTCTGTCTAAAACTCACTCTGTGTTTCATAGCGGGGCCTGCTGCAGATATACTCTAAAATGTACCTGCCAATGCCATCATCAGTGGGGATTTCAAACCTGGAAGCCTCTAAAATGTACCTGCCAACGCCATCATCAGTGGGGATTTGAAACTTGGAAGCCTTTCTTCCTGGAATATTAGTGTGCTAAAATAGTAGCCACAGTTATTGCATTAAAAAGTTTGAAATCAAGTTTGAAAATCCCTGATGATGTCATCGGCAGGTACAATTAAGAGCTATCCACCTCTGAGACACAGAATGTGTAGACAGAAATAGTATCATCCTATGCTGAGTAGTAGTGGATGGAAAAAGGTGAAGTGTTCAGACATTGCCATAATATGTTCTCTGCTACTAGGTACAATCAGCAAAGCTCTGTTAATGTCACAGGTCAGGGGTATATTAAACCTGGGCAGTAGCTGGAACCCAAACAGCATTAGCAGCTTCAGGAAGCCATTAGAAAGATTCCATTTGGAGTTGGTAAAGAGCTTCCTGGACTGAGTGTGGAAATGGGCGTTGGCATATTGATGCTGGAAATTTCTGCTGACTGACACGGGCCACGCAGGTTGTGATGCTGCAGACTGTTTAAACTGGAACAAAGCCGAATACACCACATATATTTGAAATGTTACATTTTTCCTGAAGCTATTTTTTGCCACACGATAGGGCGGTCAGTTAACAAAGGAACGGTCTTATTGTAAGCCTATTGGCATTTCAATGCAAGAATGAGAAAGATACAGTAGTGTGATAGGCAGGGATGGCAACATAATAATCAGTAACATACAATCTTTAGAAATTCCAATGTATGGCTTAGAAACCAAGTGGAGCTTCCCCTCCTGTTTGGCAACTCCAAGCTCTGAATTTCTCTCTCTCTCCCCCCCCCTCTCTCTCTCTAGTTCAACATAGTAAAGCAAGACTTAAAAAAGAGTCTTATCACTGTCACATTCTCTCTAAGGAGAACGTTGTAATGGAGACCGGATGCACAGGCTTACGCTAGGTTAGGCTAATGCTAGGAGACGAGTGGAGAAATGCTTTGAATTTTGCCTTGTAAAGAGCTCCTGTGCAGGCCTCCCGACCTCCCCACTCCACTTCCTTCCCTAGAAGTAAAGGAATGCTGTGTCAGGCTTTATAAAATCGGCCAGCCTGCAGTAAATATGCCACTGAGGCACCGTGAGATAACATTGGCTTGTTATTGACCTGCCTATGTTCAATAGGCTTAGACATATTTGTATTAGGGGTTCTGCAAGCCTTGATTCAGTGACAGTTGTAGGTTTTCAAAAGTATTAAGCTTTAAAAAGTTATATTTAGCTAGCTTTACATACTGTGTTTATTCTTTACGGTTGTTACCTGCAATGTCAGATTTTTGTTTTCATTATCAATGACTTCATTAAGTCAGTTTCCATGTCATGATTATGTCGTAACCATAGCCTATACATATCAAAGTATAAATGCATCATAAGTGCCCTACTTCCGTGACATTTGTTGCAATAGATTGGATACCATAACAACGCATTTTCATATTGAACAAACGTGTCACAGCAGGGCCCCAAGGATTGATGACTTCCTCTTTCATGTTTGACATGGAAGCCCAATGTTGCTTCAATATGAATGGAGAGATGTCCATTCTATACATTTATTTTTATGGTTGGAACCATGACCTATGAATCATGAATCATGAACTATGAACCATGGACCATGAACAATGAATCATGAACCATGATGACTATGTAGGAATAATTTGTTCAAAAGATGACTGAAATCAAAGACTTGATGGACAGCAGTGCTGATTCATATCACTGATTCACCTTCAAATCAATTTAACCACTTCAAATCATATAAACCTATTTGACCAGGGTCCTCCAGGGCTTTATACTTGTCCTCTCCTTATGTCTCTCAGTCTACACCAAATCTCTTCACTGAAAATAGCCATTCTTGGGATGCTTTGTGAGCTTGTCGATCTGCTATTGCTGAATGTTTGCCTCAGTAAGGGACGCTATTGGTCAAGTAGTTTTAAGAAGAGAAGGCTAGGATTACAACTCACTTTTTAAGGCTCTGTACCCAAAGTTTATTTTTGGTACTGTATGTTGAAATAAACGTTTATTAAATTCATTCAATGTGCTTGTGTGCTTTACAGTTTGGCTCAGCACAAAGATTGGGGGATGTGCGTTAAATTGATCACTAATGTTTCATCTTCAAATCAGGACAATAACACGCAAATCACTACACCACAAAGACTAGTATACAGAGTTACTTTTACCATAACAAGAACAATAGTTAAGTGAGGGTACATTTGCACAGTTCGCACATTTCAATGACAATATGCTAAAAGAAAATATAAAAAATGAAAGATGCATATACTTGGTTTGGTACCCCCCCCCCCCATCTCTTCTTCCTTCTTTTCTCCTTGTCTCCTCCCTCCATCCATGCAATGGCTAACTCAGTGGAACACAAGGTCCCTCCTCAGACTCCGGCTGCATCCTGTATTTTCCAATTATCACCTTTTAAAGGCCAGCTGGGTGCATTCCAAACCATTGGGGGGCAATTCCATTTGCATTGCTCTGAGACAAAGTCATGCAAGTACTTTCATGCTAAAGTTCACTGCAGCTAGACGAGAAGGACGCTAACTACAGCTAGTAAGTCACAACAGAAGATCATCTTAGGTCACGCGTTATTGGGAGAGGTCAAGCAAGTGACATTTAAAGAAGAAGTGTAATTAGTTTCGTCTCTTCGTTTTTATACAAAAATGAGGAGAAGTTAGAATGTGATGAACATTCTCTCTTATCCAATAACATACAGATCTCAGTAAAAGAACAGAAAAAGGGTGGCGATGTAGTGGTGAGGTACAGTAACTCGGTGAACAACAAGCCACAGCTTCAAGGTAACAAGTTTGACGGTAAAACATGGACAGCTGCAGCTCTGCCAAACTTCAGCTCTCATTTCAGTCTGATCAATGCTGCTCTCCTGTGAGAGCTGCTGTGTTTATAATTTCAGCTCATTAAGCTGAATTTATTCTTCCTCTTCATTAACTTGATTTTTAATCAGCTCAAGGAATATTTTACATCTATTTTATTTGGGTCAATTTCTTATGCCCATTGAAATTCCCAGCAATCAAAGGGCTCTTCCTTCTATTGATATGGTGGGGTTTATGTATGTATTTTTTCCTCTTTTTTTTTTTTACTATTCCATTTGCTTTGCACATTAATGAACACAGCTCTGCCTGCCTTTAGGCTCCCTCTCTCTTTCTGTTCACCAGTGTAAACCTGTGTTTGATTTCTCCTCTCCTCTCCCTCTCGGACTGCATATAGCAGCATTTAGCTGTGAATTAATTTTCATGTTTGGATATACCCTGCTGGGGTGCGATGCTGCTGGTGCATAATCAAAATCTGCAACACTACATATGGGCAGATAGGCCTTGTGGGTATTTTCACAGTGCAGCGCTGTAGCTGGGCGGGGGGAACCAAAGGCAGGGGGAAGAGTCAACGGGGCCACAAAGACAAGGACATGGCAACTCTTGGGCCGCGTAATGACACATCAAATGGCGGAGCCACTGGACACAGAAGAAGTCAATGACGGGACAGTGGGACATAATGGGTGGGGTTTCAGCACAAAAGAATATATCTAAATGTATTTGGCCTGTGGAAAGATAAAGAGTAGAATACAAGATGTGTAGTTCAGTGGTGTGCATCTGTGAGTGTGTGTGTGTGTGTGTGTGTGTGTGTGTGTGTGTGTGTGTGTGTGTGTGTGTGTGTGTGTGTGTGTGTGTGTGTGTGTGTGTGTGTGTGTGTGTGTGTGTGTGTCTAGGCAAGAGACAGGACACGCATCCACAGCCATGGCTCCAACACCAGCAGCCTTTAACATGGTGTGTCTAATGCTCCTATTTAGTGTTTGGGGTGCAACGGCGCGTGGCCCCAGGTTTTTTGGGAGGGGAGCGTGGATAGCACCTAAGCCCGGCAGCTGTGGCCCCAAACGGGAGACAAAAGCCGGAGGAAGTAGCGCATCATTGAAGATGCAACTAAAAGGCATGGCAATTTGCTTGTGCTCTGGCCTATACTACCCTCTCGCTCACCGCAAGAAACACTTTCCACGGTGAACATGACCACGAAGGACACAGCGCCCAGCACACTACCACTGAAGGACATCCGGGGACTGGAATATTTTGGATTTGTATGTTAATATTTTGGTATCGCTGCGAGTAACAGCCCAAAACTAAAGTAGACCTAGACTGTAAAACTAATTCAGTATCAAGGCCTAGACATTGCACCGTACATTTAGATCAAAAGCAGGAACATGCGCTACCAAATGCACACCAGACTTTACTCCAAACAAATGAATCACAAACAGAAAGAACACAGACCACCTTTTGTGCATCAGTCTTTTCATTGTAGTATATCTGTAATCCTTTGATAGGGGGGTGGTCTCTTTGTCAATCGGGGTACATCAAAGATAAGCCAACTTACCATGCTGTTTGTGTGCCTAGGTGTTTATCATGTCTGTATTCTGGACTTTAATAACACGGTGTGGGATGTTTTTACTTGCCATTAAAGAAGCTAGTAAAGATTTATTTGTGTCATTTCATAAGCTTTATCAAGCTAAATACAATACTGTATGTATACAACAAACAGACGTTGAAATGAAATGATCTCTTAATGCTCGTGCTAATCCAACACACACACGCACGCACGCACGCGCACACACACACACACACACACACACACACACACACACGCACGCACACCCACGCACGCACGCACACGCACGCACGCACGCACACGCACACACACACAGTGATTGGAGGCTCATATACAGCAATTATACAAGTGCTAGACTAATGTTTTTGAGATGAACATGCTAGAGTCAATTTAGGTCTATAAGCATTTAGCAGCTGGGGCCTGTTTTCATAAATAAAAATCCATTAGCGCCATGCACAGAGGCGCTATCGTTCATTTTATGGGATGATAAGAGGCCAAAAGAGATAATAATTAGTTGTTTGCAAGCATTGCACTGATTAGGTGATAATTAGCCCTAGACGAGAAGTTAAACTCCTTTAAAAGGTCTATTTGATCTGAACATAATGTTCCCAGATGGATTCCCGTGCTTCCTGGATTAATTATTATTCCAATTTAAAGACCCGCCAAGCCTCCACAGGCTTCATTTTTTATACTTTGTTGCACAAATATTAGCTTTTTTTAGTTGGAAATAGCTCACTTTATAGGACAACTTAGTTTTTTTTACAACAAGGGTTATTTTATTAGTTTGTAATGACAATAAGTAAAATATGTGTTAATTATTTATTGCTTCCTATCGTTATAGTGATTTTGAACTGGGGGGCGGGGGCATTCAGGTGATTGATAAAAAAAAAGGTTAGGCTATTTTTGTTTTTTTTGCCATTTTTGTCTCCGCAAGGCCGACGGCATGGTCAGGGCAGAACCTCTGCCCAAAATGTTTCACATCGGTCTGTTATAGCACCACCAGGAAGCCGATTTTTGCGAAACTATATATTTTTTATTTTTCATATTCCATCCTTATTGGCTTCCAAAGTTTGCAGGAGTGGCCCGTTTTGTACAAAATGCCTCAGATCATAAACGCAGCGTCCGATTTCTGTGAAACTTTGAACCCACATCCCTACTAGGCCAAGGAAGAAATGCCACCCTAAATTTTTCAAATCAGCCTCATGGTGGCACTATAACAGGCAGATTCACGTTTTGACCTATACCTCTTGAACTGTAGGTCATACAATCAACATCTTTTTTTCCCTGGACACGGCAATTGGACGCTTTGTTCATGATTTGAGGCATTTTGTACAAAACAGGCCACTCCTGCAAACTTTGGAAGCAAATCTTAGCCAATAAGGATGGAATATGAAAAATCAGACAAATTGATCACATGACTATAGAGATACTGTGTACCGATGTGTGTGATGTTTGGACAACATTTGTAGGAGTAATATCAAAAGAATTGTTTTGCAAAAATCGGCCTCCTGGTGGCGATATTACAGACCAATGTTAAAAATTTGTGGCAGAGGTTCTGCCCTGATCTGCGTGCCTTCGGCCTTGCGGAGACAAAATTAGCAGGCTTATTGTGTACATTTTGTTTTACCAATTACCCGAATTATAATGTACTAAAGTAAAGATGGCCCCAATTTTCTGTCGACTCACTCTACGTCTCATTGGTGGTGATGTACAGTTCAGAAACCTGCCAACCAATGAGATCTTTGGGGAAGCCAATAGAAACTACTGTTCTTGCAATAATAAAACCATTTGAAGAAGTTTGAAGGAAGAAGGAAGGAAGACAGGAAGAAGTTTGAAATGACCAAACCTGCCTACTGGTGATGTCACTGAAAGGCAGTGTTTCTGAACTGTCCACAGTCCTCCTCTGAGACAGGAGTAGACAAAAATGGTGCCATGTTGTAATGAGCATTAATGAGAGGGACCAATTGTGTGAAGATAGGTTGAAAATGGGTGAAGTGGTCCTTTAAGGATTCCGGTTTCAGCTGTGTGTAAGTAAGTACTGAACACTACTTGCCTCAGGAAGGAATAATGGCACAGATGACCACATCTGGTACGGCCATCAAGCACAGCTCAAGCTTTCTGTTATGCTTGTGATGGGGAATCACTGTGTGCTGCGCAACGTTTCTTTGATGTTTTCATGACCACAGTGGATCTGACTTTAGTCGTGAATAACCCATCAGCGTGTGTGTTTTACTTGGAGTCCAGAGAGACAGAGGAAACATCAGTAAATGTGAACTCCAGAGCAAGAGGGGTACTCACAAAAGGGTGGTGCAGCCATTCCTGGCATCCATATCAATGACGAGCCATGTTATGAAATGGAAAGCTAAATATTTAGAGTTTCAGCCCTGATAGGCCGTGTGGTGACCCACCAAAAAGTGCCTAGAAAATGAATTTCGTTCCCACGACTTGGATCTACTTTTTCAATGCATTTTTGCATAGACAATACCCTTCTGGACTTTGGGTTAAAATACCTCCGCACAAAATCCTGCAGTATTTTTTTACCAGCCAGAAATGTATATAATAGTGAATAACCAAAAAACGAAAATCTTGTGCTGCTGTTTTTGCTTGTAAAATGTGTTATAATGTTTTTGGCAACACAATTTTTTTCTCAAATGTCATAAATACATGTACCTAACATCTGAAACAAGTATTGGTGCCTTAGTGTACTCATGTTTGAATTTTGATCATGAAATGTATAAAGAAAACGCTTCTACTGAAGTGATTGGCGCCCAGCACAATGAAACATACACATAGCACATTTAGCTAAAAGCTTATATTTCATACATAGAAAATGTCACAACCTACTGTGTACTGAAAGGTAGGAGAAAAAAAGCAGCACTCCTTGGCCCAAAATGGCTGAAAATCAGCCCTCTAGATTGGAATAATGCCAAAAATGGACTACAGTAAAATAAAAACACTAAAGCTCCAAATTATTACAACATATGGTATGAAATATTTATTAAAATACCACAGTGTGTCACAGCTTGTGTCATTTGTACATCAACCCTCCCACCCACCCCCCAGATCAGGCCTTCTGTGTCACTCACAGGTATGAACAGAGAAATGTTGGTTGACAGTGCAACGGCAGCTAAATAGTATACAAATATGACAAAATATGAAAGTGCAGACTGCATCTCCTGTGGATGACCACTGATCACACCATTGATGGATTTGGGGCACCAACTTGACTCAATGAGTATATCTTGCAGCCCTGCATCACCAAACCTTTTTCCTAAAATACCTAGGAAGGACATGTATGTATGTTCAGAGATGTTGCACTTGGTAGGGCAGTGAAAAACCAGCTGGGGGAAATCAGGGGTCAACCTCTGCTTCAATTTATCCTGCCTGCAACATAAAATGTTAGGGAAAGATGAGCACAAGTGTATCAATAAAGACGTATTAACAATGATCGCCAATTTAGTTTAAATATACTCTCATAGACGTTTTTGTGAGGGAATACATCTATAATATACTTTTCAGCATAAAGGTGTTTGTTTTGTTTCCCAGAACTGTCAAAGACACACATAGTATTTGAGTTACCTGTAGTTTGAAGCATCAAGATCCTCATGCTTCTTCACTGTGTTTACGAACATCCTTCGTAGCTGGTTTATTTTCAGTACCTCTTGGTCAACTATAAGCCATGGCGGATGACTCTCACAGAAGATCTTGTAGCGGTCAGCGAAGGGTGGTTCATTCACTCACACACACACACACACACACACACACACACACACACACACACACACACACACACACACACACACACACACACACACACACACACACACACACACACACACACACACACACACACACACACACACACACACACACACACACACACACACACACACACACACACATTATAGGTGCAGTAAGGTTACATTCACATAATCCTGGCATATGACTTCACAATACAATAAACATGTACTCTATGGGTATAAGTAACACCCTCTCCGCCATATATGGCGGCTGCCAATTACAGCACAATACTTTGCCAACCTTTTTGCCTCCTTTTTGGGCATCCAAAGTTGTTGAAACCCTCTAACAGCCAGTATGTGGGTATGTCCTATAGGCTGCCAAATATAAAAACAAATAGTCTGCACCTAATAGCCCAGCTCTGAGATGGTATGTAGTAGTGGCTGCTATTTAATGACCTTTGTCATAAAGGCTTCCTCTCGGCTAGAGTCAAAGCAAAGGTGCAGGCTATCTAATACTGAAATGACACACAAATGTTTAAAATACAGTAATAGCACCCATACAATCATAAAATGACAAATCAATATTTGACAGTTTGTTTAGAATCTCTTACTTGGCCATATTGCCAATTAGCTTATGGGCTTTATCAGCACTGGTGAGATGCAGTGGTGGATATTCACTTGAGTACTGTACATGTTTTAGTACCTGTACTTTCAGTGGTGTAAAGTAACTAAGTACATTTACTCAAGTAGGCTACTGTACTCAAGTAGAATTTTGAGGTACAGTAGTTTTACTTTCACAACGCCACGTGTGAGCTTATAGATAGGCCTATGCTATTTTCAATTGCTTTTTTTCATGTGATAACATAAAAAATGATTTCAGTCTCATGTTAAAATGTGTCTCCCCCAAATAAATCTATTTAAAATAGCAGATCTACAAGCTCACAACACGTTGTGATGTGTTGTGAGCTTGTAGATCTGCTATTTTCAATGCTTTTATCTGATAACACAATAAATAATTTCAGTCTCATGTTAAAATGTGAGAGCTTGTAGATATGCTATTTTCAATTGATTTTTTTCATGTGATAACATAAAAAAATGATTTCAGTCTCATGTTAAAATGTGTCTCCCCCCAAATAAATCTATTGAAAATAGCAGATCTACAAGCTCACAACGTGTTGTGATGTGTTGTGAGCTTGTAGATCAGCTATTTTCAATGCTTTTATCTGATAACACAATAAATAATTTCAGTCTCATGTTAAAATGTGCCTCACCTGCTGACGTTTCTGTTTGAGAGAGTTGATCCTTCTGCCGTTTTCCTCTCACATTAATCACATTAATGTATTTTTGTCAATAAAACGCGCTGGTAGAATGTTGCGTGAAACCCAGCGTCCTCAGGAGGCTTGTAAGAACCCATCCACACAATGTTGATGTTTATAAGTAACGTTGATGCACGTTCTAGTAGCCCTGAAACATTCAACCAGTCCAAGTGTTTGCACTTTCTCCATTAACGGCCCGTACATCTACATAAACGTTCATATTTCAGATTTAAAATGCTTACCCATGGCCATGGATGTTACAATGATGTACGGGCCCAGAGAAGTACCTGTATCTTCCGTATTGTTCAATAAAAAGCCTGTTAATCCGATCGGTAGCCATTTTCACCATATCCTTTCAACCATGCGACCCTATCGGATGGGAGGTGTATTGCATTCTGATACATTATAAATCTATGAGAAAATGGCCACCGATCGGTTAAGAATACTCTTTATTGAACAATACGGAATATACGGGTACTTCTGCGGGACCATATAGAATTGTAACATCAATGGCCATGCGGTAAGCACTTTATATTTGAAATCTGAACGTTTATGTAGATGTACGGGCCATAAATGGAAAAGTGCAAACACCTGGTTGAAGTTCGGTCGGGACAGACGACCGTCGTGTATCCATGGCTTGTTGTTCATGTATCCCATCTTGTCCGTGTAAATTCCTGAACCTCTTCTTTCTGGACAGACATAAGATCCATATAGCATCGTTTCGAGTCCTTTTGACGTGCTTTTGAAGGATATTGTCTTTGTTTTGATGTATTTTCTTCGGACATTACGGTTGCTATGGCCGTTGTTGCAGGAAGTGGTGAGGCGGAAGAGGCGCCTCCATTGGTTGTAACGGGAATCACGTGTCAGAAACCGCACCACCGCTTTGAATGTATTACTGCGCTGCTAAGAAAATAGTACCGACTTTTAAACTCTAATTATATAAATACTGCGCCGAGTCAGATGTCGTTACTTTTTTTTCTTACTTACTACCAATAAATCTTTTTTAAGAAGCAGAGATTATTCAGATCCACTTGATGGGAACGAAACTGAACGATAATGGGGTAGACAATACGGCCTATGACAGCAAAATAGGAAAACTATCTATCCATCACATAAATGGACTTCCTTTATTACGCCCCTGTGTCCACATGCACAGACGTCAGGGGACAGCAATGAAGCAAAAATATCCACCGGTTTTAATTAGACCATCGTTCGCTCCGCTGCTGACATGTTTCCTGCCGCTTTCGATGTGTGTGCGTGGTGTATGTGTATGTGTGTGTGTGGTGGGTGGAGAGGGGGAGGTCAGAGAACTGATCACTTTTCTGACCTCCCGTGGGCGCTGCTGAGTGACTGCAAAGCTCTCAGTTCACTAGAACAACAATCTGTGTTATTATGAGGGCATTTCACCTCACACCAGTCTCACCTATGCCCAATATCTACTTATTTATAATGTTTTAAAACATATGTATATGACCACCTATATGATTTACCTTAAAAGACCTTTACAATTAAACTATTTTCCATTAAACTACAAACAAAACATTTTGGTGTCTCCATGAAAAAGCGGTAACATTGATTCTGCTGTGAAATCCCAACCCAACTCTCTAGGCGCACAACTGAGCACTAAAAACACAAAACCCTTGCTGAAAAATCAAAGGAATATTTATTCAGATACTGTATGTACTATTCCACGTTTTCCACAGGCTTACTCCCTCTGGCAGTGAATTCCAAATGGAGACCAATGTTAAAGTGGCTGTTAAGTCATACATGATGAGGTAGAATGCTACCTAAATCTGTAATGACTCCAGTCCTCAGGCCTCATTCTTGTCTAATGTCTTATATTCCTCATTCCACAGTTGAAGAGTCTGGTTTGATGAGAAGGAGCCGGCCCTCATCCTTAGTGAGAGTGGCTTTGTACTTAGAGGACATTAGTACAGACATTATCTGGTTGTGCCAGACAGTCCACGACTAAAAACCCTGGCATGGGGCCTCGTAGTAAACTATGATGGTGGTGTACAGTAGAGCCAGAGTGTTTCAGCAGTCCTGGCATGGAGATATGGGTCACGCCAGGCTGTCCTCTGCCTCACCCCAGTACCAGAGCCTGAGCCCTGATGAGATGAGATTAGCCAGCCAGCCAGCCACGGCAGCCAGCGAAAAACATGAACACTGCCGATTACGTGTACATTAAAGTGACACTTCAGATCAGTCCCCCTCGTGCACGGGCCACAAGTATGTTTACTAGTGTTGTGAATACAGTACGTTGCAATTCCGGCCATCTCTAGAGCTATACTTAGACCCACCTTCGACCCCCTTGGATCCTTAATGGACACTTCATTATCAGGCGATTACAGCTGACGTCAGCAACCCCCCCCCCCCCCCGTGCTAGGACTTTCAACAGACGGCTGTCTGGAATCATCTGAATGACTTACGACGACTTACAACGCTCACTGTCTGACTGCACTGCTGGTGATATGCCACAGAGCTGTGGGGCGAGAGCTTGAACCACGACATGTCCACTGTTGTTTTCAGCAAGTTGTTTTTAATGGGGTAAGCCAGTGGAGGCAGTGCCTTGACCACGGCTACCAGGGTTAACTCACGGCTAGAAATGGGATTAGGCAGTTTGGAATTCCAGGGTAATCACTCATTCAGCAAGCGGCCAGGAGAGAAGGCCCTCTTAAGGAGAAGGGGCGGGTTTTATATAGCAAGGAGCTTTGATTACTGCCCTGTCTTTAAACCGCATCCGATGAGTAAAGACAAGCACTGGTCCTCCCTCCCCCACATTTACAGGGCCAGTAGCCCTCCTGGGTTCCTGTAAATAAGTGACGTCATGTGACTTAATGATGCCCAGACCAGGCTGAGCAAGACCCTGGGAAAAAAAGAGAGAAAGACAGATTGCCAGCCTCATTGCTACCATGAAACCGGCTGTCGAACCGTCGTGTCAGCAGAGTCAGTCTCACATGCTGCAGTCGCCAGTGTTCTGCATCAACTCGCGATAGTGTGGCTGAACTACTGAGGTGCGGCAATGCAATGGATAAGAGATCAAGGGGATTCTAGTTTGTTCTATAAGGCCTGGTTAAAGTTCACCCTCGGGGGGGGGGGGGGGGGGGGGGGGGTACAGTAGAAACAACCTCCTTCTGTGGATCAACTGGAACTGCCTCTAATGAAGATGTACGGATGGAGAGAGAAGAGAGAGACAGAGAGAGAGAGAGAGAGAGAGACAGACAGACAGACAGAGACAGGGAGAGATAGAGAGAGAGAGAAAGAGAGAGAGAGAGGGGAAGGGAGGGAGTACAGAAAGACATGTTCTCTGTGTTTTCTCTCGCTCTCCTCGATGCAGACTAGTAGTGACAGTTGTTTCCAGTTGCTAGGTATAAAGGGCCCATCATAAAGCCTGGCTAGAGGAAACAGGATAAGCGCTTGAGCCAAGGCAGTAAAAAGCTCTCTGGGAACTTGAAAGCCACACAAATGAAGTCTGCGTCTGCCATCTGGAAACAATAAACAAACAAAACCCAGCAGCCAAACAAACACTGCACGAGAGAGAGAGAGAGAGAGAGAGAGAGAGAGAGAGACACAGAGAGAGAGAGACAGAGATTGAAAGCATTAACGAATGATAGGGAAGGGAGGGTGTCAATGCTAAAACACGAGTGCATCATTAGCAGAGACTGATGGGGAGACAGACAGAGACACCCCTGTCCTTTGAATAAAGGCTCTTTTGATGGTGGGAGATGGTGCACTGGCTCGGCTGTTTGAAAGCGTGTGTGTGGTACCCCTGAAACCTGGTTCTAATGAAGTGTAGTGCTAACAGGAGGCTGTCTGTCTGCAACCCATGCCAATGATGTGATGAGAAGCTATGAGCCACTTCCAAATGAGGCAAAATACCAACAGAGACTAGTCAGCCCACTCCTGAAAATTTCACCACAGTGATTCTTTCAGGAACTCACCCCATTATATTGCTTATTTTTGGACATTAAAATACATGAACCCTAGAGCCCTGATTCTGGGCATGTCAAAGGAAGCTTACATTTTGACAAACATTCTGCAAACATACAGTGAAAAAAACAGATCTACAAGCTAGATGACATACAACAAAGGAAGCATGATCTATAATATTACACCAACTTTGATTTGACTAAAACATCCTGTTCAACAGAGCATGGAGACCCCTGCACTGTAGAAATGGGTCCATGTTATAGAAGAACTAAACAACCCTAAACAAATGTTATTCATTTGCTGTGTTGTTGCTCTCTCTTCCTGTTGTATTCTCGGCATCATTGAAATTGATGGTCAGGTCCACCTCCTCAATGTATTCCAGAGAATATAAATGAGGGTTGAATGAATGAATCTCCACTACACATGTTTTCTGTAGTAATAACATAAGCCAATAATATAAGGTGCTAATTAGTTCCATGATAATAACCCTGATGCTGTAGTGGTACCATACACAATAAATATCAGGTGCACACACGCGACACACACACACACACACACACACACACACACACACACACACACACACACACACACACACACACACACACACACACACACACACACACACACACACACACACACACACACACACACACACACACACACACACACACACACACACACACACACACACACACACACACACACACACACACACACACACACACACTTCTCTCTCTCACTTCCTTTTTACTCGCAGTCTTTTTTGCATCCCAGTCCTCAGGGTCCAATTCCCTGGGTTACATCTGCCTCACCATGGGTAATCTAGTTCCCATTATTACCACAACCCTTATTGCTTATGTATCTTTAATATTTCATTTGCATTTGGCCATTCAAATGTGGTTGATGCATCCCTGCTAGATTAAGCGCTTTAACGCAGTATGCAGCTGTAGTAATTACCATAACAACCAACACTGAAAGTGATATTGTATATCTAAAATAAAATAAGAAATTCCAGAGAGAAAAAAGGAAATGGAAATGGAAGTGTCTACCTTGTAAGTTCATTTTAGTACAGTATACAGTACATACAAATACAACAAGCTGTGTGGCATTATTGGCATATCATGACCTTGCTGAGGGCTTGTTGTTGAAATTCAGTTGAGATTTTCGATCACAAAGATAGTCAATCAATGAGAGTTCGAGTCTCTTTAATGAGAACAAGACAGACACGAGATGCAAGCATCATTCAGCCAGGACTTAGAAGAGACATCATGACCAAGCTGAGTGCACTGTCAACACTGACACCAAGGGATCACATTAGGAACTGCAACTATCATGACCACAGCATTTACCGCAAGCTGCAAAATACTGTAATCTATTGCCACAGGCCTACCAAGACAGAGAACTGCAGACATACATGCCTTTGCACAGCACTCACGCGCACACAAGGGTACGTGCAGACATGCACGCAAGGTCTTGTTAACAAACACTCTACTGGAAAAGCAGACGTCCTAGGCATTAGGGAGGTGTGTATCAGACAGGAATGCTGGGTAAATTACACCTCATTGCCCTTGTACAAGCCTACCATCACCTTGGCAGCAGGCCAACACAGGTGCCGTGAGAAGAGCAGAACACTATCCTGGCAGAAAACAAGAGAATATAGGGTGCGGGCCGGCCGAAGTTTCCAGTAATCATTAAAATGTACAGATCTTAAGCTTAGGATATAGTCACCTATATGACTTTAGGGAAGTATTACCTGAACTCAGGCCTGCGTCTACTTAACAGCAACTGAGACCCCTTGTGGAGGGCTGACAGAGGGGCTGACTCCAAACCTGGAAGCAATATCCTGCCCACACACAACTCTGACTGGTACCCAATTAATGCTAAGTGGGCTACACTGTACTGGGCCAATGCTCTCTTTCAGGGGGCTATTAGGAATTGTTAATCATGCCTACAGTGAATGTTCCAATACAGTTCACTAAATAGGGATATAGGCTACAGCCTCTTATGACCACCAACAGAAAGCTGGGTGGTCACTTATTAAGTATAGTTTCAATGTACATAATTTGTTAATTGTTTTATATTCTACTGTTAGACTGATGATAGGTTCTTGGTTTATCTATGATTTATCTATGATCCTAGATTACCATTTCTATGGAATCGCTGTGGATTAAGCCTAAATTGTAAATTAAGAGTTCAATATACAGATTTCATTATGTATAGAATGGGTAGCTATAAAGATGACATGGGAATAATTCTGACAGAAAATATATACAATTTGACCTATGGGGCAGAATACACACAATGTTTGCAGCACTTGTCACATTTTAGTTGTTAAAAAAAAAAGAGTCATAGCAAATAAATCATATATCTAACTATATAAATGGCGAGCAACTTCCGTGCCCTCGGTGTCCACACCCCACAGCTCTGTTATCGACTAAACACAACACCGTCACACCACATGTCGCCAACACTGTCGCCACGGCGGGCGGCCTGAATTTACGTTTCGCGTAGGGCACCTGCCATGCCTCACTACACCGTTCCCACCTCGCAACATAATTAATTCTACTCACCAAATGTCGGACACAACGGAAGTGGAAGCAGCTTCCTACCGCTTACCGTGCGTACCACCGAGGCCAACACAACACGACGGCCCGCCATTGAAAATCCCCAAAACAACAAGAGCACGTTGCTCTGCTCTGCTCCACACACCAGGCTAGGTTCATGACACCAAAGGATTAGCCAGTGATGTCATCATTACTGGTCAACACACCAGGCTAGGTTCATGACAGCAAAGGATTCGACAGTGATGTCATCATTATGCAACCCGGAAGTACACATCGCCGGCATTGGGATGCCAGGTAGGGATGCCACGCCAGAAACAAGCAAGAACCTGCATGATTTTTTATTTTATTTTTTTTTTATTTTTTTTTTTACCGTTTGGAGATTTTCATCCGACGACTTTGGCGCGGACCACCAGGGGGTCCGCGGACCCCCTGAAACATAAAAAATATTATTTCTTCCCAATTTTTTTCTCAATTTTTTTACTTTTACATTACAACTTTTTTTTTTTTTTTTTTTTTTTTCCAAATGTTCATCCCATATATACACGCGCCCACGCTGGGCCCCGTGCACGGCTGGGGGTTTCGGGCGGCCGTAGGCCGCCCGGACCTCTAGTTATAGATATTTGCTTTGTCAAAATGCTTTGGCAATTTGAGTATCTCCCGCAAGTCATTTTCTAATGGGAGATTTCATCACACCATGTCTATTGGCTCACATGTATAAAAACCAAACACAAGTCTCCCACTTGTGTTATCATTAAAAACACTGACTATTTCCCCAGCTCCTCATTCAATCTGACCACCATGCTCAATCTCTAAACCACATAAACCAGCCATTAGCCACCCCCTATCCCCCAATGTATCTTAGAACAAAATGCTTTTGTTGCATTGTTCACACATTCCTCTCTGGTTATGTTTGTACAGATGCGATCGCATGTGCGCCCTGGGGTTCTGGAGGAGGCCTGTTCCTAAAGCCAAAAGATGTGCTGATCAAAGGCTGCAGTGCCAGAGTAGAAGCACTTGTTGTGGGGCAGGCTGTTTTTGTCTATGGGGACCCAGGGTAACACATCCATCTGTTAGCCGTATGGATCCAGCCCACAGTCAGCGCAAGGAACAATTGCAGGTCTCTCTGAAAATACATTTTCGGCAAGCGACACCGTTGAGCGACAAAGTATAATTTAGGCTTTACTCTCTGTCTGTCTGTCTGTCTGTCTGCCTCCCACCCTCACCATCCCACCCGATTCCCTCACCCGCGTTTACTCAGCTGGTCCCCACGCCGGTCGGCAGAGCTTTGTTTTCACACAGCAACATGTGTTAACTTAATGCTCTGTAACAAATTTCAAAGGCAAGCTTAGCTGGGTCAACAACAGGTAATAGAGCGATTTATTGATGTACTGGCTCAAAAGAAAAAAGAAAAAGTGAAGGAAAAAAATTCCTTCGTATGTGTGCTGGCCTACACATGCACGCATGCATAGTACGTGTCGTGCACTGCTGCAATGATGTAGGTTTAGTTTTCTAAGCCCCATCGTGCTTTCTTGCCAGCACTGTTAAATCCAACTAGACAAAATAAATGATTTCCTGCTTGAGTTAGAGGCTGAACGACTAATATATTTTACAAGGGGAAAAAGAGGGAGATGGGCTTTTAAAAAAGGTTCACTTATTTTTCAACAGCATCAATCAAACTCTTCAGCACACGTTGGTCTCACCAGGCAGTGGCCAAGCATGTGGGCAGTAAACAGATTAGATAAGTCATTAAGACAGTGCAAGAAAGGCCCAGAGCACGTGGGACCCAGCTCTACTTGGCCAGCCTGCCTGCCCTCCCTGGATACAGCATTTGGTTACACAGTCACCTAGGTTGTTTTCTTGCTTGATTGGATTATGGCCACACACCTCTGGCCCGGCTTCACACAACCAATCAATGAGGAAATGAGGTGTCAACACACTGGTGTTTATTCAACAGTCATTTATTTTTCTACCGGAAGCCAAAGTCAGCTCAAGCCCACAAGACACCAGAGGAGAAGAGGGATCTGCTTTGAGCTTGTGGAATCATCTCTGCTTTTTTATTAGCATTGCAAATAAGCTTTCGGCACTAGGCAGAGGACAAAACGGATTGTGTTTGCAATAAATAAATGTGGGATTTTTAGCATTTGCAGTGAAGTATGAGCCTACTTGAAATATTTGACATTTTGTTTCCAAACTGCATGCATCTGTTTCCACTTTCAACTAATATTACTAGGCCACAGGTCAATGGCAACAATAAATAATAATAATAATAATATATTGATACTATTATTATCGTCATTATTATTGAGGAATGTAGAGTAAATCGCAATTGTATCACAATGTTTAGACAAAAGACAACAGAAAGTGTTTAGTTGCCAATGTCTCAACTGAAAAATCGGTTGAAAATTTCAGGCTGCACATCCTCATGACCATCCTTGTAGGCTTAGTCAGACAACAGGAAGTCTTTAGTGCTTAAAAATCAGCATGAGGCGCCATGAAAATAAAATTCTGCACAGTAGCCGTCACATTTAAGCAACTGGGGCAATCAAAAATTCACATCCCAATTTATGCAAAACGCCACTTTAGAAACATTCTAACATGATTGCCAAGTGTCTGCACTGCTTTATGCCCCTTCTCTTAATTGAAAACGTTATAGGGGTGCATTACACTCAGGGTTTTTATAAGCTGTGCTATAAAGCCCTGGCAGGCCTTGAGAGGGGAAACTGCTCATTAAGTTATAAGGTCCAGGCCTTGGCTCCCTAATTGACAACCTCTAGGCTACTTTCATCACTTGTCGACTTCATAGCGGCAGCCAATGTTTCCTCCAGGATGCTGTTGCATCTCTGACATGAGGGTGTTTGTGACAAAGAGCAGTCTGCCGCCAATGCTAGGGCTCTAGGCTGTTCATAAAACGAGCACACACATTCCTCTCCTAGTCCCAGCCACTATTGAGGACTGCATTTAACCATGCAAACACTGCACCTCAAAATCAGCTAATATCTGGCCAGAAATCAAATATGAATCCCAATATGAATCTAAGGATAGTGATAATGGTCGTGAATGAAGTTATGTGGTGTTGGATAAGGCTCGGCAATATATGGCTCTACATCTTTTATGTGATTGTGCAGTCATTTTCTTTTTCCATATTTTTATTCCATACTTTGTGTGTCTCTCTAAGACAAAATGTAAAAAGTCGAGCATAGTACTTTTATCTATCTTTTAACTTGGAAACCAGGATGCAACATGTGAATGGTAAACTAATCATTAAGTCAGTCTAACATTTGATCATGTGGCCAGCACGTATACATGCACGTCATAACAACGTGGGTTATAAATGCCTGTTGTATATGTGGGCTTGCATGTCTCCCTCTCTGTCTCTCTCTTTCACTCTCCCTCTCTCTGATGTGTGCTATGTGGAAGAGACAGCTCCTCCAATAAAAACAAAACTACTTCACAAGGACAATGTTGGTGTAACTAAGAGATTCACTGAAAAACATGTTACATGCATAGAATATCAACTACAAGGCAAGTATGATGCGTTTCCATTTGAGGAGGCAGCTTGTAGCAGAGGGATAGGGGTAGACTTGGGTTGATTTTTCGTTTACCAAGTCCTATCCAAGCTTAAACCGGTTTAATTTTATGTGGAGCGTCTCATCCGGTATTCGTCGTTTTGGAATGTGCTTACAAGTAAAAAGTATCCTACAACAGCAACCAATGCCGACAGTGTCATGTCTACTTACCGACGGTGCTAAATCCGTCTTGTGCTGCATTAGTATTATCAATATGATAATGTGATTAACATTAATATTTGTTTGTTTACAAACAGATCAGCTCAGTGGCCTTGTGGTTAGAGTGTCCGCCAATCCCCGGCTGGGTCATACCAAAGACTTTTAAAATGGGACCCAATGCCTCCCTGCTTGGCACTCAGCATCAAGGGTGGGATTGGGGTAAGTCCCTGCGACATACTAGCGTCAAGTCCAGGGGGGTAACTCCTGCCCTATGGACCTCAGGGCTCGGCAAGGCTTACTTACTTACAGTACTTATTGTACAAACCGAGCCATGCACCGGGATTGGGAATCAACATCACATAGCACTGCACTCTGTGAAGAGTTCTATAAGCGACTCATCTCTGACATTGTGGTAGTGCATGTATTTATTACGTGTATTACAGCAACAATGTATTACGGCAGCATGTGGCTTGTTCGATCTACACACTGAAACGTGCAAATCGAGCGATCAAAAGAGAAGGGACTGACTTCTTTGAGCCACCGTAAACAAAAAGGAGGAGATCAGATTTCACTGACACGGCATATTGTTTACAAAGCGTGACTATCAAAACATTTGAGCCCAGCCGTGGCTGCAGTTTTAATCTTCAATGTTGATATGATCCAGTGAAATGATAAATGAACAAGCTCGTCTCTGTCAACAAAGCGGGACTGCTGGCAGTAGCCAGAGTTACACCAAAACTATTGACCTGTCGAAACACACAACCAACAAAGCGGAGTAGCCAGTGTCACATCAAAACTATGTCAAAACACACAACCAACCATGTTGTTTACAAAGTTCATGTGTTTTGATAAGAGGACACAGTATAGCAGCGAAATTACAGTGTCAAATAAACTTTTCCTGCAATATGGCAACATTAGAGATATGAGGCTGACAAAATAGTGAGTTGGAACTTAAATACACCCTAAACATTTTTAAATGCATTTATTATTTTTATGTTAAACTGTAGAAGAAAGGTGCAATCCCAAGTGGTCGGTCTGAAACGGACAATCCGACCAGTTTTAAATGTTCCCACTGAGGCGCCTGCATAGTGGTCCGGGTGCATACCACGTATAGGCTGTAATGCAGCCTGACAGCACATTGCGAGTTCGACGACCTTTGCTGCGTGTCTATCCCAGTCTCTCTCTCCCTCTTTCCTGTCCGTCTTCACTTGAACTATCAATAAAGGCAGAAAAGGAGTGACTTCGTTAATAATATCCCATATGCCGGACGGACAGCTTGGGACCGAATCCGATCGGCTAGTTGCGCTCCGCCTCCATAGCCTTGTGGACATGCGAGGTCTGACATTAAGGTTTTGTCCAACTTTCCCTGCAGGGCAAGTACTTCTCCAGTCAGGGTCCCCACACATTTTTAGCAATGAATTTCCAAAACTTTTCCAAAACTTTTCCAGAATATTTAGCCCAATTTCCAGGCCTATATAACAATCATTCGGCGCAATAATGTGTCTCTTACTCCTATGTAGAATGCCCAAAGATAGGCAGTGTAGCAAAAATAAGGTTTGAGACATACATTAGGCTGCCGTCACACAGCCCGTTCGGCGAAAAACTACTTATGTTACATATTTCGTGTAATATTATTCATGTTTATGAAAACGTTTTGTTTTAACAAAATCAATAGCCAAAAACAATGCATAGCCAAATATTTTTCCAGGACCCTTGATAAATTCCAGGACCTTTGATGATGTTTGATCAATTTCAAACCTTTTCCAGTACTGGATTTTTTTTTATTTTTTTTCAAAATATTTCCAGGAATTTCATGACCGTGGGGACCCTGTCCAGTGTACTTGCCCCATCTAAATTCAAAACAGAATGCTGTGACGTTTTACGTACAGTATATACAGTATAAGAAATGTCGATTCAGTTAGTGATTCCCCTTCTGTTGTTAGGCGGCAGGCCCTAACTGTGTGGTGTTTTTTTCAATTATAAGGACTAGGAACTAGAACTAGAGCTAGACTAGGAACTACAAAATAAATAGTCTATGGGTGTGTTCTGATATATAGCACTGATCGCACTGGCCAATACAAACTAATACGCGAGTGCACACCCGGTGACGCATTTTCGAACACACCCTAAGTCTCCATACTTTTGGATCCCACAAACGAATGTGTTCTGACACCAGTGTTGCCAGATTTTGCAAGAGAAAACAAGCGGTCAGGTGACGTCTATGAAAACAAGCCCAAAAGAAGCAACGATAGACAAATCCACAGACGTGCTGCCTGTAGGCAATCATAGCTGCGGTGTCGCATTAGGAAGCAAGCCCAAATAAGCGACTACACTTTAGAAACAAGCCCAAAAAACGCAACCTGCAACTTCCACTATTACAAGAGCAACTTTACGCTGAAAAACAAGCACAACGCCGCTTATGATAAGCGGAAATGGTAACACTGCTGGACACTAGTGTACTCAGGGAAAAAAATTATAAATCACAACCATGTTTCGGCCCTATTCAGCCTGCAACAGGGAGACAATTCTGGGACCGGTTTGACAGCTCATCAGGGAATATATTACAGGTACAGACTGTCTGCAAGGTAGGCCTAATTAGTACTTTACTCATACTGTACCTAGACTAAATGTTGATTACAATCCACTACAGGTGGTTTTATCTCCTTTTATTTATATTTTTTAGCAAAAGCAACACATTGGATATCAATTGAATTACCTATCTGCGTTTCTGCGTTACTTAAATACCACAAGGTAGCTGTTACCGGCTATTTAAAGTCTGTAGGGCAGCAGAAGACATGCATGTTTAAAAACTACCAGCAGAAGCACTCAGTATAGTAGCCATGGTTCACATGACGCTTGTTATGACAGTCACGTTTCAGGGCTATCAGTATAGCATCATTTTACCAGTTACAAACATGAAATAGTTGGTTCCATATGCAGAAGAAGATGCCCTCTAGAGGATCTCTAGTTAATTTAAAGATGTGTCTGATGACTGCCTCCCTAACCTGATCCCTCCCTAACTGATTTAGATTGTATGATTGTGCCAAATTGCCAATGATAACATTATTTTCCACCACAATCTGAACATTCACATCTTCAGAGTTCAGACGCTACCTCACCCCCTTACCTAGCACACCTTATTTCCTAGTATCACTTCTAATGCTATGAAGTTGTATGTTTGATACTTGTTAGCTGTCACCTGTCAGGCAGAAACTCTGTTGTTTAGACACTTTGTTACCGTTTTCCTAGAACTCAATTTACTTGATCACAGACATGCCATTTACTTTGTAAGTCGCTCTGGATAAATTACTACATTGTAAATTGTAACATAGGACAATAAGGACATACATACGGGCGGCAGTGGGCCAGTGGCTCAGGGGTAGAGCAGCCGGATGTTTTATAATAATAATCAAAATCTACAAAGTAACTAGTAACTAAAATGTTCAAATAATTATAGTGGCGTATATATAAAAGTATGATATTTGCCTCTGAGATGTAGTAGTGGAGTAAAAGTAAAAGTATTGTAAACTGGAAATACTCCAGTCTCCAGTAAAGTAAGAAATACGCAAATGTGTACTTATAAGTACAGTACTTGAGTACATGTACTTAGTTAAATTTACACCACTGGATATAATAAACCCTGGATGTATTTGTCACAATGTCGCAGATCCCTTGTCATCATGTCGCTGTAGGAGCTGCACTGGGATTAGCAGCTTGCTACAGTCATTCTGAGATGCTCCACGGCATGCATTTAAAACATGATGTCATAGTGCAACTCCAGGACACTAGCAAAGAAGACGTCATAATCAAAATGTGAACATAGAGCGAGACTTACTTCACATTCAGTCGTTTGACAACTCGGCTGATGCGCTGCGCCATCTTGTTTTCTGACGCGCAAGTGACGGCAGTCGTGATTGGCTGAATATATGTTTGTGGAGTGACTCCGAGCTCTGTGATAGGCTGCTGACATAGAGGGAGGGACGGACCGACATGTGTGGCACATGGTATCATGGCATAGTAAATAGTGTTCTGTGGTGGACGAAATAGCAGTGGTGGGAAAAGTTCTTATGGGTTATTTTCAACAGCTTATTGGTTATTATCAACAGCTTGTAGAAAAAGATGAGCTCGGACTCAGAGGATCAAAGTTGAACAGCAGTTGCGTAGTTTTATTTAGCTCCCATCATTGTTACAGTCAGAGAGGAGACAGCAGTCAGATCAAAACAGGAGATGTTATCCGTAGGTCGAAACGTGGAGTATCTCTGGGTGCAGGCTGCCTGGCAATAAGCAGCTTGTAGCCTGCTCATATACTGTTTGGATACAATACATACAATTGTATGCACACATGGGATCTAATAACCTATAGTCTATGGAATGATGTCATGGCTGCTGCTGAGCATATGGCTAGTCACAAGTAGAAGTGAGACACTCACACATTGTTCTATATGTAACATGTACTGCTGAAGAAAATATCCTATATTCTCACATTATTTACTTAAGTTAAAGTATCAATATTGCAATGTAGAAATACTCTGTTACAAGTAAAAGTCCGGAAGTATCCTACTTTTACTCAAGTAAATTTTACTTGAGTAAAAGTACAAGTATTGGTATCAGAATGAACTTAAAGTAACAAAAGTAGAGATTTCCCATTATGCAAAAATGTCCCTTTTCACAAGTTTTCACATTAGAAAATAGCAGATCTACAAGCTCACAATGCATCGCATCGCAACGCATTGACAGCTTGTAGATCAGCTATTTTCAAATGGCTGAGGGCTGAAGTGGTTAATTTATGTTTTGTAATAATAATCAAAATCTACAACATAACTAAACTAAAGTGTTCAAACAATTGTAGTGGAGTAAAACTATAACATTTGACTTTGAGATGTAGTGGAGTAGAAGTAAAAGTACTGAAAATTGGAAACACTCCAGTAAAGTGAAAATACCTCAAAATTAGTACACTACTAATTGTACTTAGTTACACCACTGCAAAATAGCCTACTCAACTCCCGACAGTACTTGAGTCAAAGTATACTTCAGTGGTTCTCAAACTTTTTTGTGCCAAGGACCCCCAAATTGATATGTATTTGGCCGTGGACCCCCGTCTGAAAATGTTTTGTGCCAGGGACCCCCCAGAAGAGAAGATTTATGTAAAAAAATAAATCCAGCATTTCCCAAACATTTTTTATATTTTTCAAACATTTTCAAAATGTCACTTTGTGCCGCCCTGTGAGCTTGTACATCTGCTATTTTTGAATAGCCAACATATAAATGGATAAAGTGGTTAGAATGATTGTGATGCTGAATTAAATTACTTTTGCTGGGGACACCCTGCAACCCCTTCAAGGACCCTGGGGGTCCCCGGACCCCACTTTGAGAACCAATGATGTACTTCAGTCATTACTGTCCAACACAGGTTTCTACTTCTGTAGCATGCAGCCGCAAGGCAACTGACACTTTTGCAGAGTGGAATCTTTATAGCACAGTTGAATTATTTTATTTTATTATGTATCTTTAATTGTACCAGAGCTAATGTTATGTAAATATATTTTCATAATTATATTATTCAAATTAGCCTATATTTTGATGTATGATATTCACCACCATTATTAATATTAACCTTGACCTAGGTCCCTCAGGGGTTTGTACTTGTTCCCCTCCTTTTTTCCTTCTACACCCTCTTTGCCAAAAACAGCCAATGTACAAGCTTGTGAGCTTGTATCTTCTATTTTCACCTAATGTTCATCCCAGAATAGGGACACTATAGGGTTCAGTTCATATCGTGCGTTAATTTTCTTTCCAAAGATACGTCCGTCCGTCCGTCCGTCCGTCCGTCTGTCTGTCTGTCTGTGATGCATTGGCTGTAAATGTAACTGTTGTCCACCGAATGCTTGAATGTTTTTGGCTAATGTTCATTAGTGATTATAAATGGGTTTTAAAATGTAAAACGGGGAATGGGCCCAGTTCTCCCTAAATACAAAATCCAGGCCCCAGTTATCTGAAGCGCATAGAAGACCTGAAGGGGAATTATTCCTACAATAATTATTCACTTAAGATGGCAGGCAATCTATAACTGATACAAATCAGGGGTTATCGCTAGACACAAAAGTATTTTATTTTATTTGAATGCATAGATTGATTCTGAGTCACACCAGATTCATCTTCATTGCATTTATTTCTACACAGGTGACCTTTCCTCGTGAGCATTGTAGTGCCCTTCTGCTCATTATAGTAAAAGAAAGACCGAAAGGAGAGAATTCAGGCTCAAGAAAAGGGAGAGAGAGACAGCAAGAGAGAGAGGGAGGGAGGGAGAGAGATTAGAGTACCAGCACGGCACGACACCCCAGGTGTCCTATCTCACAGCAGTGGTGAATTACTACCACTACCGTCCGCCAGGTCCAAGTGTGGTGCACAAATGACACGCAATATTTGCCATGATTAAGTCAGCAGGGGATTCGCTCCAAATGTCAGCATTCAGAAGCCATTGGACTACATGTGTGCGTGCTGCTCATCTTACTGTACTTTATCAAAAGGTATAGAGCTAAAACAAATTTGTTGGTAGTACTTCTGAGACTAGAGTAAAATTACATAATCTGTTCCCTTTCCTTCCTGTTTCTACAGTGACTGCATAGTGCACACCACTAAGTAAGTGGCATCTTACTACAGTATATGACACCATTGTCAGAAACATAAACTTAATCGATGACCTGCATCGAAAATGGCTTATCCAACTATCCCATTATACACAAAGAGCAGCATCAATTCGGGGCCTAAACAGCAGCTGTGTATTGATAGAAGTATTATCTGCAGGGAATTGAAATGACTGTATAATAATAATGATGGATTCCTCATGAGTCGCTTTCTGGGCCATTTGTGTCAGATAGTGTTAAAAGACATTTTTTGTCCTTTCCCATAGGTGAAACCACATGACAAGCTTACAAACGCATACTTCAATCAACACATGACTGAAACATAAGGGTTTCTCTTGCTTACACCCTCTGAAATATATACTGTACCAGTACTTATTAGAACACAGTGCATCCATCCATGACCTTGTAATGTATTTGATATAAAATAAATAAATAAAAACAATTTTAATATTTGTCATGTAATAAAGAGGGCTATTTATATAACACATGTCAAATACAGTTTTTATATTTTGGATGCAATAAATTAGGGCTATTTATAAATAACACATGTCAAAGACATGTTACAAAGTTTTATATTTGTCAGAAATAAATTAGGCGTATATAACAGATTGCTCTACTTTCATAGACAGATCATTTTAAATGTGAATGATTATTTTCAATCATTATGTTTTCCAGATAAATAGGACTTTTGTGCACAACTATTCCTATGCGGAAAGAAAATAAAACCCATGCAGTTGGAAAATTCCATGCATGGGTTTCTTGGAAACTACCTCTTTCCCTCCCCCTTCTGTTCATCGAACACAATTGTTGTCTACTAATCCAGTTTTGATAGCATTTGGCACACTTTCTTTGGATCACAGCAAGATGCTCAACTTCCATTCTGGTCTCCCCTAGGAACCTCTGAGCCCACGAAAGCAGCCGACACCAGGTCGCATCAGAGCAGGAGGGTTCAAAGTGGCCTCATAAAGCACAGAAATGTATTTTTCTATTCCAGTCAGCCATTGCCGCGTGCACGTGCGCGTGAACACACACACACACACACACACACACACACACACACACACACACACACACCAAATTTTCAGTGCTTCACCGGTTGGTAGGTAGTTATTTCTATTTATTATTATTTATTGAAGATGTGCTTTTTTAATCTTTCATGTTGTAAAATGCTGCATGTTTCTAATGACCACCCTGTGAGGTGACAGAATATAAAATATGATGTCAAAGGCGAACAGTGGTTGTCTTTGTCTCCCCCACCTTACACTCCCTGATCCAAATGGACAATGCATCGCTGGGGCTTGATGCCTCAGATGTGTGGGTTCATTAAAAATCTTGAACTAGTGCCAGGGCTGGAGTCAGAGATAAAACAGAATATGAAAAGAATAACACAATTTATGGATGGCAAGTCACCACCTCACCCTGGCATTTATAATAAACAAATGGTCTCTGTTTCCAATTTGAATTTCTCATTATACTGTGACTTTTGGAAAATGTGTTTTGATTTACCAATATTTTATCTGAAAAACTGTATAATTGATTTGATTTACATGGCTCTGATTTTAATGCTGATCGCCTGCCCACCGCCCCCACCTCACACACACACACACACACACACACACACACACACACACACACACACACACACACACACACACACACACACACACACACACACACACACACACACACACACACACACACACACACACACACACACACCTCCACCCCCAACCTACTCTAAACCCCGATCCAAAAGAAGAAAAAGAGAAAAATAAACTAAAGGCAGAATGATCTAAAACAGCTCCCGAGGCACATTCACATTATTTAAAACAAACCTATATATCAAACAGTCTTTCCTGATAAATTAATTGCTCATGTATAGGCATACAATCCAATTCACCCCTTTTGAAAGACAGTTCTATGGTTGGGGGGTGAGAGGGGGGTTGCCCAAAAAATGTCGAGATAGACTTCACAGCCCGGGTGAGGTGGACATCAAGGCAGTGTGCCAGTGTTGGCCACATTAACCCATGGCTAAATCCCATCACACAAATGTCAGTGGATCCGTTATGAAACCGTGACATTTAGATCCAAGGTCTCCATTGTGGTTTTTAGAGGGAGTTGATGTTTGTCCATTCTTTGCATCCATCTAACCTACACAGTTCACACAGGCCCTCACATCCAACTGCACTCTAAATATAGAAACATTAAAGATCAAAAGACAGAAGTCGGAATCTGTCAAGATTTGTGGTGTAAATTAATTCATGTTCTAGTGTATAGCAATTTTTATACCACAGCTATTTTCTGAATGTGATGACTGTATGCAAGATGATATGCAAAGATGCCCTGTAGTCTCTAAATACACTAGGATACTTTGAGTTTCATTATATTTTATAGAATGAAAGGTCATAGCCATATACTGTACTTTTCAATTTTATTTTTTATCTTAGGTAATATAATATGTAAACAATTATTCAACAAATTAAATGTAAATGGACCCGGGTCCATTTTTACACATTCAAATAAGTCAAATTGGCACTTTTGATTTCATTTTGTATGAACATAAACTATAATACTTTTACAAATAACAACATGTGCAACAAATGTAAAAAAAAAAAAAAAAGAAAGAAAGAAAGAAAGAAAAAAGGAAAGGAAAGGAAAGGGGGAAAAAAAGAAAGGAAAAAACCTAGTGACTTGCTCAATCTGACGTGGAGCCTAAGTCGGCTGCTGGGACAACCCCGCCCAGAGACTAACCTAATATTCGACATCACCTCCATTACTATGGTTCAACAGGACAGGCACATCATGACTGCCCGTGAGTCGTATTTAGCAGGAAAAAAACAGGACGGCACGTCACAAAAATATTATATTAAGGCTGCAACACCTACAGTATAAGCCCCATGGCCGAGAAGCATGAGATGTTTAATTATTGCCTCCTTACATTAGTTCGGATTTCCCCCTTCAGGGGTCAGTTATGGGGTTGGGGTGTTAGGGTGGGGGTGGCTGAGACTGGTGGCGATGCGGTGGTGAAGAGGAACTCCTCATTACCCGTTCTCTCTATATATTTATCTTGCGCTCTCACTCCCTCCCAATGGCGCCCTCCTTTTTCCCTTCCCCTACCACCGGCAGTCCAGATCAGGAATTACAAATGATATCATGACAATTTTTCACGCTCTTCAAACCACTGATGTTTTACCGACTCATTTACTATGATACCTTGTTACGGATCCAGCTGTGAATCAGGGACGTGTCATGGGGCTAGAAGCCCGCCTCCCGCTGAGGCTGGCCAATGACCCGGAAGGCAATAGGGGATGCCAGTGCCTACAGCATGTGCTGCACTGACAGAGCAGCAGGGCACCGTCAAAAACCCTCCCATACAAACTTTCCAGATCAGTCCGCTTTTAACAGATGAGTAAGCACTGGTGCTGGCTTTTTTTTGTTAACCCCTTTCATTTAGCCACTTTCAACGTGGTGTCCCTATTTGTGCACGTCATTATACTGTAGGTGAAGATTTTCAAGATTTCAGACATTTTCAAAAAGAATAAACATTTTTCAAAATATTCAAAACTTCACGTTGTGACACATTGTGAGCTTGTAGATCGGCTATTTTCGCTATTTGTCATATATAGTAGGGCTTAATTGGTTAACACAACATTTGTGGGATTCCCTTCATGATTCTGCATGCCGGGTTGATGCCCGGAGAATCATTTGCCCCAAAGGGGAACAGTGCTTTGGTGGATATGGGGTAGAGGATGATAGTGTGTGGCAGGGTCACTGCGCAGGTTAAGCAACAATTCAGATGGGTGCTCATAATGGAAGAGTTGCGTGATTCAGATGGCCAGCACGCCAGTTAAGAGAGGCCAAAGAATACAACTTAACCACATGGAACTCCCTAGGCATGTCATAACAGGCGAACATTCAGTGAAAACAGGTGACTATTCTGCAACAATAGGATATCTTCGAGCTCTACAAACACCTCTAAACGCAACGTGTTGTGAGCTTGTAGATTTGCTGTTTTCGGCAAAGAGATCTGATATAAAGGGAAAACAGGGGCCAATTACAGACCCCTGGGGGACTCTGGTCATCGAAGTATACATACCCTATATACTTTGTTGACCAGAGCACGTGTTTTTATTAATGTATGTTCTTAATCATAACATGTATTCATAGTATTGGTGATGTTGACTGACTCCCTACCAATATCGCCTATAATGCATTATGCGCCACATACAAAAGGATAACAGAGCAACAATTTAATCCAGTAATTCGTTTTTCTTCTGTTTTCCAGATGAAAACCCTCACACGATCCATGGGCCTGATGGCTCATGCATTACTGAAATGATGCAGCCAGGTCTGATGAAGCCGAGGGTGTCAGGAGGCATTAAGCCCCCACCGCCCAAAGAAACCAGACTGACCCAGCCCGCCACCAGCTCACTGACCCAGCAATGGAGAGAGCAAAAGAAAGAGAGAGGGAAAGAAAGATAGAGAAGCCAAAGAGAGAGAGAGAGAGAGATTTTTTTTGAAACCATGCACCTTATGTACATATCTGTTATTAATTGCTCATTCCATTGCTATTTTTTAATCACGCACCTTATGTATATATCATGCACCGTAATGTGTATATGTAGAGATATAGAGAGACAGAGAGAGAGACACACAGAGAGAGAGAGAGGTAAAGCTAAATAGGAGATACAGTTGCACTGACAGAACTGACGTGAAAGTAGGCTTGCAAGATAGATATGCAAGAACGGACAGAAAAAGAGATAAGGAGAGAGTGAAAAACACAATGACTTGGCTTCTGGCTTCTCTGTGCATTAGCCAAATCACAGGAAATGGTTCTAAGGGCTTTTTTCCTGTTCGGTTCACTCAGATTCCCCCCTTCTCACTTCATTTAACTGAATTAATGAGCAGGTCCAGCCAGACCTAAAAGAAAAGAATCACCATCTTGGGCACCAGTCATTTACTGGCGGCTGGGGGTTGTGTTGCATGAAGGGTTATGGGCATAATTTGATTTTTAATAAATACACTCAAATCTGGTTACCTTTTAAAGCAAATGTAATCAACGTGGATTTCAAAGACCTCATTGGACACAGAAAAATGAGTGATCTCTGAAAAAGGTTCACAATCAAAATGCTTTTAAAATCATAGAGTATATCAGTGTATTCAAGATTCAGTTCTACTCTACAGTATCCTAGTCTGAGCAGTGATTGCTCACTGTGAGTTTATGAATGACTATGCATGCATTGCTTCTCAATAGTACTAACTCCAGAGTCATGTGGGCCTGCGGTACTCCACACAGTGTGCCGATGTGGAACAAACGCAGTGGGTCGGTAGCCTCGCAACATGACACTGGCGGACTGACAGGAACCTACAACATCACAGAGGACCTAAAGCTGTGTACACATGGTTCACTTCAGGATAGACCTGCACGCAGCACAATGTCAGTGTGGGACTCCCTCTGTGTGCACTGTAGAATACACCTCTGTGATGGTACAGTACACAGTGCTCAGTGTTCCCATAGCATGCTGCAGGCTAGCATAATACAACCAAAGCAGCAACCGTATAAAAATTGCTCCTTTTATTTGATAGGCAAGTCTAGAGGCAAGAATATGCTTGATTGTTGCCATATGTTGTACATCCCTTCCGATTTATGAAATGATATGAGTTCATTCATTATTCATATTACTGGGGATGTTATTACCATTTTTCCTGTCAGGCATGCCACTGACACCGTAAACATTATGAAATCACACTTCGCCCAAGGCATTGCTGCTGCTGTGCAAAGTGGTCACAATTGACTAGTTAGCCAGGGCAGGCAGCACACTGGAGACAAGAACTAAATGCCATACAATTGACCCGTGAATTTTTAATACAAGCAAAACGGTGGCAATAAGACAAGTGACAAGGAAGAAAAATGACTGGGGAACTGAATATTACCGAGGCATAATCTACTTATAGCTCATGCACCTCCTACATTTCAGTAGAATGAAGCCTCAGCCCTAATATAAGTCATAAACTCTACCTACAGTAACAGTATGACACATGCAGTCCAGGCCCAGAGAGCCCTGTAGACTCACCATGGGCTAATGTGAACGAAGCAGCTGTAACGATTAGGCTTTGTGTGTGTGTGTGTGTGTGTGTGTGTGTGTGTGTGTGTGTGTGTGTGTGTGTGTGTGTGTGTGTGTGTGTGTGTGTGTGTGTGTGTGTGTGTGTGTGTGTGTGTGAACATTGTACGATAAGCTATTTGGACCCAGAAGTCTTGTTAGTTCACAGCAAATAATTACCCCCACACCGCAGCAGAATTAGTTGTGAGCTAATTTGTCCCTGGCTTATCAAGGCCTATTCATCACATTCATATACTGTAGTAATTACCAGAAAGAGCCAAAGGATACCCCCCCAACCCTCATCAAAACCCATCCCGCCCCCACTTCCCCTCCTCCTCTCTACCCCAGCAATGGTCAGCCTGTAAAAGCAAGATGTGTTGGCACCTTTATGATATAAATACTCGCACACCCTGGGCATAAGAAAGCTGTCAGCAGAACATTTGTTTTCCATTTTTCACCACGCAAAGCAGTTCAGACTGGGGGAGGGGGGGGACAAGGCGTTAAAAATGTTCTCCAACACTTACTATTTTGCCCTTTGGTGAATTTTGTCAGCTTAACAGATGGGGTTTGAATTGGTTCTCTTTTATTTAGTGTAAGTCGATTGGTCCAGCATTCCGTGCAACAGGCTCTCACCTGCACACATGCTTGGTTGCGGTTGGGTACATGCATCTTTAAAGCGTAAACACATGGGCATACAGAGTACATTCACATATGCCTGTACTCATGTAGGAATGCATTCATTACAACTGCATTTGCTTGTTCATAAAGCATGTAAGCATGTAGGTAGGCTTATTCGTCACACGGTGGGGAACTTTTCTCAGACTCAACTGGTAATGTGGCATCGCGGTTGTATGCCTCCACCAACCAGTTGCAGTCTGTCTGAGGCGTGCACATTATACCAAAATATGGGCATTATTACTTTTTTGTAGATATTTGTGGGGCTTTTCTGTCTTTATTCAGATTCACATTAGGGTGTGAAAGGAAACAGGGAGAGAGCGAGACATGGAGTGACACGCAGCTAAGGCCGCCGGGCTCGGGAATCTAACCCTGCATTTGAGCCTGTGTGGTATGTGCCTTAACCACTAGGCCATCGGTGCCCCCATTTCGGCATTGTTAGGCAACGTATGCAGATCCCTGACGTCAGCGCAACTCAATTATGCCCAAATATGGACATGTTTTTAGGCAGCAGTCAACATCAATGCAAATCACTATGGTTAGGTAACTACGCTCAATCAGAGAGGGGGAGAGGGAGAGGGAGAGGGAGGCATAGGTAAGGAGAAGGAGAAAGGGAGTGAGGTTGTGTGTGATGCCAGACCATGAGCTCGCTCAGCGGGAGAGACAGAGAGCTGAAAAAGCGTCACAGACGCTGTAACGCGCAATAACCCCGGGAAGCTTATAGCGCGGCTAGTCAGTCTATATTATTATATCTTTAAATTCCCCAAATCTCTGTGTATTTTTGCACCAAACATGGAGATGACTGCCATAATATTGAGGATGTTATAGTACTGCAGGAAAACCTGCTGATGTTGCAGCATCAAATACTATGATATCAAATACTATGATGTCTTGCCCAAATACTGTATGGAGTTCCACATGGCTCTAAACTGAGTACAGATAGCAGGTACTGCACTATTATAGTATATATAGTATGTAGTGATGGTCATAGTGACCTTGACCTTTGACCACCAAAATGTAATCAGTTCATCCTTGAGTCTACGTGGACGTTTATGCCAAATTTGAAGAAATCCACTTGTTTATGAGGTTGGGATGGATGGACGACGGATGTACATAATGGAAGGACAACCCAAAAACATAATGCCCCCGGCCACAGCCTTCGCCGGCATAAAAAACACTCACAAGTGCATGTCAAGTGAAGTGAATGACAAGGGATGTCAGAGGTGCGTGATCTGACCCACTCATGGCAGTAAGCTGTTACGACCCCCTTGTCCATCCTACCGCAAATAGATCAAAGCACATCTGTTTCTGCGACTGGCAGCCACACATCTATAATTGCGAGCTGGTCTTAATGGCTCAGAGCGACCTATCGGACACTAAGCAGTTTGGACGTGGGAGATGCTAAAGCATATGAGCGGAGCACTTCCATTAGTAATCACCGGACAGGGAATTCTCTGGAGCCACAGTGGCGGCTGTCTAGTCTGCAGGCCGACTGAAATAGATATCACAACTCAAGCCCAGGGTCTTAGTACCCGAAGGGTCAGAGCTGACCACACAGCTGGGGTTGAGGAGCAGGGATAGACCAGGAGTGGTGGACAGGGATAGTGTTGGGTCTAAGGGAGAAGAGTGGGAATAGAGCGTGGTCTATGAGAGATTTGGGGATGCTGGGGGATTTGTTAGGATTTGCTGTCGATGTTATGGCAGGAGATAATAATGGAGGATATATGAAATTGGTTTAGGATGGGTTTAGGCTAGAGGCTGGTACACTATGTTGTGAATGAGAAACAGGGGCGCGAACAAGAATAATATGCGCAAGAGATGCAGCGGTGGTTAGATCTCAAGCATGTGTTCCATGCTTGTGTTCCATGCTCGTCAGGGAGGGCTGGTCTTGGCTGATTGGAGTGGCTACTGGACGGACTAGAGAAGCCTAAAGTTGGCCAGTTGTCACAGTATGATGCTGATTCGGCCTAATGAGCGTAGGGCTGTCACCACACATCTGCACCACGTACACTTGTAGAATCTGGCAGCCTCATAACCTGCTGGAGTCACTGCTAGACACTGGAACTTAATACACTGCCACCTCCCTGCATAAACGCTGCTTACCAGTCAACGGAGGAACCCAACAAACAAACTTTGACTGTGAACATGGCCAAATCAGTGTAAAGTCAACTCAAATGGAATACCCTTCTTAGTCATGTTTCCTCCTCCCATCTCGAACTGCCATTCTGCCATATAATATCAAACATCTTGACTAGACTACATACTAATGTTGTTACGCCTACTGTGTTGTTGTTATGCCTACTGTGCAGCACTTTGGTCAACTCTGTCGTTTTGAAATGTGCTCTATAAAAGAAGTTGGATTGGATTGGACTAATAACATGATTTTATTCATTTATTATAACTTTCAAAGGAACCACATAATCACCACCAATATCAAACTCATTCATATCAGTCGAGTTATAACTGTACAGTAATGACACAAAAAGTATCACAAAAATCCTAGGGCACTATATGACCTCCTCATAAATGTTTACCACAGTACATAAAGTACTAGTACTACTCCACATAATTCGCGTCTTGTACAGGTAGGAGGAAGGAGTGCGTGTGTTAGATACAGTATGCACGTTTGTGCAGACAACTATAGGGTTCATGTGAAGAGACAAGGAGAGAGACGGCATGTACTTAAAGATGATGATGATGATGATTACATTGTGGTGTCTCTGACCTGCGGAAGGACAGACAGGACAGCCGTCCTCCCATCTGTCCCGACTCCAAAGGCGTCTCTGCACACAGACCAGCTTGAGCTTCGAAAAATTCCTCGTGGGCATCCTCCTGGAAAATGGCACAAAGGTTTACTAAACATCATTGTGGCTGTGGCACCAATTATTGTTAATATACATCAAATAGCCTCAGCCTAGTCCCAAGAAGCGGACTGATCACTCCAATGATGGCAACTGTCACTCCCCGATGGAGAGGGCTGTTGCAATAATTAGTCCATGCCCTGTGAATGAAACAATAATACAACAGAGGAGAGGACATGCGAAATATGCCCATCACCTCACATGACCTGAAAACCACATTTGCAAATGCCACCTGACATTGGGCACAGATGAATATAGGCTTTGTTTTGGCATTATATGTCCATATTGGGTTAACATCATGGCTGAGGAACAGCGACCCCACAATATAGCAATTGTTGGGAAAGCTTTTGTTGGCGTGTTTTTTTGTTTGTTCCCATGAGGACAAGTTTTGATCTTTTACAGTTGTTCTTGTTATGTCGTTTGTGAAGTGGTCATGGTCCGGTGTACATCTCTATTAATCATGACAATGCTATTGTATATTTAACCATTTAAACCCTATATAGGCCTACATCAGTTGACCGGTGTCCCCCACTGTACTTGGTCCCCTCCTTTCTTTCCATCTGCATAAAATTAATTCCTACAAGCATACAAGTAGTGAAATAATGTTTAGAAACAGCAGATATGGATGACTAAATTTCACCTTTCAAGTTTAAGCTAAGAAACAAGAGAAACTTTTGAATCTATTTTCTGCACATAACACAATCTGAGCACACAGCAAACACATGATTGTTGTACATTTTACAATATAGATTTTTCATTTAAAGGCATATTTTTTGTGCCTTTGTTCTGTGAATCAACAGCAGCAATAAAAACATTTAAAAACATTAAAAACTCATATTAAATGCTATTTACCATGAGTGCTGGTAATCATGAAGGAATTCTTTATTTTCAACCTGCCCCCCATAGAAACCGTGTATGTCACACCATTGAATCTAATGGTTGTCTGCATTCGAAATGATGGTCCAGAACTGTCTGTGGATACGACTCATTTCTTATACTAACATGATGGTTTGCTTAGCAATGCAGCGTCTAAATGTACCATGGAACATTACTCCATTCTCAACAGTAGAGGGGAAAGGTGAGAACCACAGTCTACTCATGGGTGTGAAGTCATGAGCAGTTCAAAGGAAAGCTCCGCAATAGTGAAACACTGTGTGTTTCACAACCAGTTAAAGCAGTGTCAACACTCTGACATGTTGAATCACCATTTGAATCACCATAGTACAGTGTGATACATTAAGATGTTGTACATACATACAGGCACATGTCCAAACCATCTCAACCTCGACTCTTGTCTTATCACCAAACCTTCTTACCAGAGGATCAGCCCAGGTTAGAAGGTTTGGGGATAAGACAAGAGAGGAGAGGTTGAGATGGTTTGGACATGTGTATAGGAGGGATGAGGGGTACATTGGGAGAAGGATGCTGAAGATGGAGCTGCCAGGCAAGAGGAGAAGAGGAAGGCCAAAGAGGAGGTTTATGGATTCAGTTTGAGAGGATAGTGCAGGTGGCTGGAGTGACCAAGGAAGATGCACACAACAGAAACAGATGGAAACAGATTATCCGCTGTGGCGACCCCGATGGGAATCAGACGAAAGAAGAAGACATACAGTACATACAGACACCTGTTAAAAAATGCACTCACGCACACTCACACAAGCCTCCAATCTTGAGCTTAGCGCTCTCTTATTGCTTGCCGTTTACACAACCATCACCCCCTCGAGCCTTGTGGTACGGTGTACATTGTGTGTGTGTGTGTGTGTGTGTGTGTGTGTGTGTGTGTGTGTGTGTCAGAAAGCGAAAGCTCGGAGGCATGATATCCTTTTCACACTTTTGCAGCCTCTTTTCCAACGTTAAGGCCTATCGGCTATAGCAATATGTATTTCTTGGAGCTGAAAGGGCTGCCTGTTGTAAAGCGGTTTCAGTAAGGACCAAAAAAAGCTTACAGCGGCGCTAAATGTGACAAGTGTGTCGCAAAGTGTGAACGGAGAGCCTTCACGCCAACATAGTGGACCAGGGGACAGGGGGCTCGAGCCGGGCAGACACCGGCTGATCCTTGCGGGGGGATGGTGATGATGAGAACAGACACAAGCCACATGAGGCCCCCTGACAGGGCAGGAGACCCCCGCGGTCCATGCATGAGACTTAACATGCAGCCACATGTGCACATACACACACATAATGCTGACACATTCATACACACTTATACTTCATCACACAACAGTCTCACTTGAGTGTTAGTGACACCGTCTTGCAGCAAAGTATAAGTTGAAGGTTCACAGAAACTTTATTTGTCTTCGACATACTGGCTGCCACATAAAATACATACAATAGTGCAGGGACAGACAAAGTGTATGACGAAAAAACGAATATCATCAGGCATAGGTAAGTGCATTCAAGTAGCCTAATTTCAAATACATGTAACACAGGCCCTCATTTTACCCCATTCTTGTTTAACCAAGGAAATGACAGAGAATTATGTCTTTACATCTCCCAAGATGTTTACCTTTTTCAATGCATTGTTCTCTTCTAAAATGGTAGAGCCAACTTGAGTGTGAGTGACACCGTCTTGCAGCAAAGTATAAGTTGAAGGTTCACAGAAACTTTATTTGTCTTCGACATACTGGCTGCATAAAATACATACAATAGTGCAGGGACAGACAAAGTGTATGACGAAAAAACGAATATCATCAGGCATAGGTAAGTGCATTCAAGTAGCCTAATTTCAAATACATGTAACACAGGCCCTCATTTTACTCCATTCTTGTTTAGGAAGTCCATTTATAGGCTTCACCATAGACTTGCACTCCCTGAGTTACAGTAGGCATAGATATTGTCCATATTTCCGCACGCACGCACGCACGCACACACACACACACACACACACACACACACACACACACACACACACACACACACACACACACACACACACACACACACACACACACACACACACACACACACACACACACACACACACACACACACACACACACACATGCATGCATATTCATGCATGCACGCACACACACACACACACACACACACACACACACACACACACACACACACACACACACACACACACACACACACACACACACACACACACACACACACACACACACACACACACACACACACACACGCGTGCGTGCACACGCTCGCGAAAGTGTTTACTCACACTTAGTTTAGCACTAGTTAACACATGCCAACACATATATAAGAACAGTATATAACATTATAAATTCTGAATAAATTCAATATCTCATCTTCCATTTTAGGTCATTTTAAAGAGCTAACCAAGGAAATGACAGAGAATTATGTCTTTACATCTCCCAAGATGTTTACCTTTTTCAATGCATTGTTCTCTTCTAAAATGGTAGAGCCAACATATTTTTGTTGCTCAAAAACATTTTTGGTCTTGTACCATTAATGGAACTGCATCAGGCATTTTCTTTATCTGAAACTTAATGATTGTACACCCTCTAGTGGCCTTATGTTTTATAACAGTTGTTCACTGTACACCTGCATGACAAGTGTAAATAGCAAATATTTCTGAAAAGAAAACAAAAAGAATACAAAAATAAACAAGAACTAATTCCAAAATGTTATTATTAATGTAGTAGTAATATAGTACTGTATTAATCCAGTGATGCTATAATACCACAAAAAACAGTGTTCCTAATCTATACAAGAATTTCCTCAACACATTTGTTAACTAAAAAATAGCACAGCAAAAATGATTTGATACATCATGCCTAACATGAAACTGTGTGGGATGTTTTATGTATAAAATTAATCTTGGCAATAAAAAACATCCCAAATTTGTTTTGGCACATTTTGTGGTACCATGCTGGTGATTCCAGGCATGTTGTGGACACCAGAAGTCATCCCCACTTAGCCTCACAAACACACCACTGGTCCCCTTGTACCACAAGGGTGCCTTTAAAACGATATGCCTTCTGGGGTGTTCTTCTATGGACTGCAGTTGCGCCCATTGACTATTGTGTAATTCCCTTCGAATCAGTTTGACCTCCCCCTCCCTGCCTTCTCCCCTTCCCTCCCTCCCTGAATCACCAACCAGAAAAAGGTCACATTTCTGAGAAGTGACTTCCATGCAAGTACCACGCTGGGTCGTCACTTTCAATTTCCTAAGACCTTTCATGTCACACACCCATCAACTCACAGAACTGTGAGCGCTATGCCTCGCGCACCCTTATGCATTTTCACGGTTGACGTGTCAAATTCAACCAATATAATCTAATACAGGCTATTCTCGGCTCTCACCTGTTTACATTAGTTACTGTACTTGCACTAATACAGGCTACATACATAAGTGTACTTAATATGTAGCCAATACCTTACCCCTCTGTACATTCTATAAATGCAGAATTAGCCCCCCCCCCCTAATTCTGCACATTCCCCATGGCTGCTAAAAGGTTTTTAAAGGGGGTTAGAGAGTGTGACTTAGCTACCTGTCTATTTTAACCTTATTTGCATTGCTGTTGTATGCGCAGTCTTGCCGGACATGACGCTTGTACCGGTATGAGTGAGTGACAAATCTTGATTGATTCTTGACATTTTCATTATCGCTATTAAGTTGTCAACAAATACAACATTCATAATTAAAACCAATGTAATCCTTGCTGTTGGGATCAATTTACAATGGGTGGGGGACATTCCAGAAGTAATGAACCCCCGCACAGCATTTCATCCTGTGCTGCATGCAGTATTCTGAGAGAGCCTCAAGACTATCCCAGTGAGAGTTCAAAAAGTATTTTTGTTTTGTTTTTCGGCATGCTGTCCGGATGGTGAGAGATGTTTAACTCTGTGCTCTAAATTAATGGAGCATGAAATGCAGCCCTGAACTGCAGCAGGCTCCTAACCTGCAGGTGACATTGTCTACATGGAAGTCGCATTGTGACCTAAGTGAGCTGTATCATAACCACATTTGACTGGTGACGATTAGTGACCTTTCGCTAGTCCATAGCCATCCATTTCGATTACACCAAGCAGGAAGTGGAAAGCTTTATGGGAGAGCCAGCTGAAATTGTCTAGAGACAGTGTGCTTCTATTTACTTCTACTGTATATCCTTTTGACGTCTATGCTGTGTACACAGTAAAATCGTCTGTGTTAATTTAACTCAGAGGGTGTACAAATGGGACCATTTTGTACTCTCTCAGAGTTAGCGACTATACTGCATTCTTAGTATGCATTCTTGTATAAGTCATCCGCAGTATCACGGGTCAGAACACGGTTTCTGAACAGTTTCCACTAGACTGTTGAACAAGGCCTGAACACCGTCAGGCTGGCCTGCTGGAACACTTTCCTTTGAGGGACTGTGTTTCCTTATGTTGGATACTTTTTTTGTTTTACCTTATCCTTAACCTACTGTACATAACTGTACATACCTCATGTACATACTTGCTACTTTTAATGTATACATTTACACATCTTTTTCTTTTGACCTGTTCCTTTCCAATGTTTTCTCCTTGCTCTCCCTCTCTCTGTCCCCTCCTCCTTTTTCCTGAGAACTACGAATGATGGTGCCCAAAAAAATATTTCACCCACTTCGTCACCCCTGTAAACCTGTGATCACCCAGTGCCAGAAGTGAAAACCACCATTGCGTTTATGTCTTATAGTCCTAGTAAAAACCTAACAAATAATAATTTTATATGAATAATGAGGGTAAATAAGTGGTTGATCAAAAAGATGTGATTGCCCACCCCTGGTGTAGCTACAGTATTTCACAAAACATTACGATGCTCTGTAATTATTTATTTGTATATTCATTATTTTGTGTATTATAACACCACCACTTTTCTGTGCTGCAGTAAGATATGCACTCATAACTCTGTTTGCATCAGCAAAAATTCTCAGAAACTAAGGCTGAAGTGTTTTTGTGTTTAATTTGGTGGTTGGTGGTTGAGAAATAGACGTGTCTTCGCACTGTCAATGATTCATCCACACATCACAGGATTGTGACATTTTCCACAGCGCTCTATAGCAACACTTCCTCCTATCTCCCATCAGATCCATCTTGGGCCTGCATGTACCTTCTCATCCACCGTGTGCATACCTTGTGAACCCACAGGCACCAAATAAAACCACAGTCTTTATCGCTCACTCATTTACTGTAACCTTTCTTTTCTGAAACAAGCTGCTAAAAATTTCTGTGTAACAGTCCAACTGCATATTTTGCAAGTACTATGAATTGGAAGTTGCGATATGGGTTTGGTTGATTGAAAATAAAGATACTACGTGCATTCCCTTGGGGTGTGTGTGTGTGTGTGTGTGTGTGTGTGTGTGTGTGTGTGTGTGTGTGTGTGTGTGTGTGTGTGTGTGTGTGTGTGTGTGTGTGTGTGTGTGCGCACACACAGGTCAAAACATTGTACTACTGTACTTAATAAATCGCACTTTGAGGGCATAGAAATCAGTGTGCAGATACTCCTTTCTTTTCTTGTACTATACATGCATTCCCTGGGTGTGTTCAAGCCAGACGCCACATGTGTGTGTGTGCATGACATGTAGGTGCGCGTGTGTGTGCGTGCGTGTCTGTGCGTGCGTGCGTGTTTCTGTACTCTGGAAAGCTGTGAGTCATACAAGTAATATGAATTGACCAACAATGCAATCCTTATACTGTAACTATGCACTCTGAGTCACTAGTGGAGCTAAGAATTAAAAATAAAAAAGAAATGGCCTTTTGGCCCGAGGATGCTGCTACATGAAAGGCCATCGGGTCTCTAAATCACGGTTCATTCGCCAGGGAGAAGTTAGGCAAGTTTCATGGCAATCCACCCTTTTCATATTGAGATATACAGTATTGTATGCAACTACAGTGGATATTTTTTGTCAAAAGGAGGTGCTAGAGGAAAGGCCATGGAGTAACCAAAAGCAGTAGGGGCTCTCATGGGAACCATGAAGTCTCCACAAATTTCATGGCAATCCAGTAGTTTTCAAGATGTTTCGGACCAAAGTAAATGGTGCATTTATATGCTTTTATCCAAAGCGCTTTACATAGATTACATAGAGTGCAATACATTCACCGATTCACACACACATTCATACACCAATGGTGGAGGAAACCATGCAAGGCACCAACCTGCTCATAGGGAGCAATTAGGAGTTCAGCGTCTTGCCCAAGGACACTTCGACACTAAGGGGGAGCCCGGGATCGAACTGATGGGAACCTCGCGGTTCCCATCCGGCCGCTCTACTGGCCACTCTACCCCTGAGCCACTGCCGCCCCCACTGACTATAGAGATACCGTGGACCGATTTGCGAAAGTATTGGATGGACAGACTGACCAACACAGCCATCCTCAGAGCCCCTCGCTAGGGTGGCTCAAAAGCAACTACTATCTATAATGTAAATATAGATCTTTAGAAATTAAATCATAAAATGAAGCATGTAAAAAAATAACCTCTGCAGAAACCTGCCGGTACCTTATCTGTATCTACAATATCTTACGTAGGCACTCCAGTGTCACACATCATGTGCGGGGGTGGCACTTGACACACTTTAGAATCATTTCAGGTGTCTCAAGCCTTCCAGCTCAATTCAGCATCAACACTGACACGTGTTGACAACCAAAGAACACAAACAGTACAGCCTGCACGTAGCACCTCTAGTGAAGTGTAGCACCTACAGTATATCTCTTGTGAGTATTGTTACATTACACTATGATCTTACACAATCTTAATTTACAGATTGCCACTGTTCTCTTTCTCAGCTTCTTATATACTGTACAGCTGTGCTGTTTTCTCTTCTCTTCCTCTCTTCAGTATGTATGCATTTGCATTTACAGAGCTTATTTTCTTAAATGACAGGAGAAATGGCTGGAGACAACATCACACGGGAGGCCATTTATTCACATGGCTCTTCTACCAACGAGAGCAACTGTGATGTGTTTGTCTACCAGAGTGCTGCAGTGGTCATCTTCCCCATTTTCTACTCTCTGGTGTTCCTCATCAGTGTCTGCGGCAACGGCCTGGTCCTCTATGTGATCTGCCAGAAGAGGCAAAAGTTCAACTCCACATCCATTTACCTGCTCAACCTGGCACTCTCGGACTCCCTGTTCACTCTGGCGCTGCCGGGCAGAATCATATACTACATTCGTCAGTTTGACTGGCCCTTCGGTGATATGCTCTGCAGGCTGACCAGTCTTCTATTCTTTGCAAACACCTATGCAGGTAAAGTTAAGGTTATGCTTTGTCTCTGTCTGTTTCTCCACCTATGCATGTTTTCTTTTTTCCCCTCATTTTTCTCTGAAACTCTCTCTTTGTGTGCTTGCTTGTCATTGTAATGTTACATGCATGCATTGCAGTGGTGTAAAGTAACCAAGTACAGTACATGTTCTCAAGTACTGTACTTAAGTATAATTTTGAGGTATTGTTTTACTTTAATTCAGTATTTCCAATTTTAAATAATTTTACTTCTACTCCACTACATCTCAGAGGCAAATATTGCACTTTTACTCCATTACAATTATTTGAACACTTTAGTTACTAGTTACTTACTACTTTTGATTTTGATTTCAAAACATGCATTAACCACTTCAACCCATACATTTCGGCCATTTGAAAATATCTGATCTACAAGCTCACAATGCGTCGCATGGCGACCCATTTCACTTGTAGATCTGCTATTTTCAAAAGATGTATACATTTGAAAACTTGACATTCTGCACAATGAGTACATTTACCTTTGTAGGCTACTTTTACTCAAGTACATTTTGAATTCCGGACTTTTACTCGTAATAGAGTATTTCTATATTGCAGTATTGATACTTTTACTTGTGTAAAACATGTGAGTAAATGGTGCATTTTTATATAGTGTGAGTGTGAGTACTTCTTCCACCACTGATGCATTGTAGCCTACAGTATATATTCGTCAAGTCTACCGTGTCTGTCAACTCATCAGGCATCGCCTTCATGACCTGCATCAGCCTGGACCGGTACCTGGCCATGGTGCATCCAAACCGGCTGCAGTGTCTCCGGAGCGTGGGGGTGGTCCGGGGGGTCTGCTGCCTCGCGTGGGCCCTAGTGTCACTGGAGACGGCCCCGCTGCTGTTCCGCAGCATGCTCCACGAGCGCCAGGGCAGACGCACTTGCATGGAGTACCTCAACTTCGATGGGTCCCCTGCCACCCCCTACCTCCTGCTCCTGGCCTGCACCGTCTCCTTCTTCTGTCCGCTGACGGTCATCCTGAGCTGCTACGCCAGGATCAACCTGACGCTTCGAGGCACGGCCAAGAAGAGCTCTCTCAGCGGCCGCTCGCGGAGGAATCACAGGGCCAACACCATCATTCTCCTCATCCTCCTCACCTTCGTCGTGTGCTTCAGCCCGTACCATCTGAACGTGATACAGTTCATGCTGAGGAAGATGCACCATCAGCCGACCTGCCGGGAGCTGAGGGCTTTTAAAGTGTCCCTACAGGTAGGTTCTGCAGTGGCTCACTAACTAGAACAGTGGTTCTCAAAAGTGGGGACCTCCAGGGGTCCTTGAAGGGGTTCCAGCAGGGGGTCCCCAGCAACATTGGTTAATCAAAATCAGCTGAACCACAAGCTTACAACACGTCGCTTGTAGAGCTCGTGAGCTAGTAGATCTGCTATTTCTTAACATTTTTGAAAGATTTTGAATGATTCTGAACAGTTTTCCTCCTGCAGGTGACAGTTTCATTAATGAACATCAACTCCTGCTTGGATCCAGTCATCTACTTCTTTGCCATTAAGACGTACAAGCAGAGAGTGTTGAGACTGTTTAAGGGCTATCTGTCTCCCTCCAGTGCCTCCCCCAAGAACACCACAGACAACAGTAGCAGCAACACCTGAGAGAGACACCACGGCTGAAGTCAAAAGGAGAAATGTACTAACGAAGCCAGGCAATTGAGCCGTGGCCTTGAAGACAGCTTATTCCAAGGCACGCCCCAAATGTGCTGTTTTGTTCATGACTGGGGTTTGAAGACAATTGTGCCGCAATCGTACAGTCAGTCAGATATTTGTTTTCGGGTTGAACACAGTAATGACTCATATACAGTAGATGTTGATCATGTCTATAGCATTTTAATTTAAATAGACTTGTAGACGTAGACGTGTAGATGTGTACGAGTAGACAATCTTTAGATTAAACTTAAAAAAATATGTGTCCCATTATGTAAATTCTGACAGGGAGTGGTGGTGATTAGAGATGGGTATTTTCAAATACATGTATTTGAAATACAAATTTCAAATATGCTTTTGTATTTTGTAATTTGTAGGCTATTTGGCTGGGATGGATTTTTTTTATGTAATTTGTAGCAAGATACTTTCAGATATTGTATTTTCTGTATTTTAAATACATAAAACATATGTTATGTAATTTTATTCACAAATTGATACATTTTAAACATTTACGCAGGTTTATACTGTGGAATAAATAAATAAATAAAACACAAGGTGAGATCACTTCTACTGTTCTACTGCTCTAAGCCTTGACAAATCCAACAAATTCAACCACAAATGAGAGGCAGAGTCCATATCACCTTGCCTCAACTGGCAAATGAAGCCTCAAGGAATTTTCCTTATGCATTAAAGATTATTTTCAGTATCCCGGTATCAGTATCCTGGTGTCAGTATCCTGGTGTCTATGAAGTACAGGTGTAAAGGCAGCTCTAGGATTGTGTATTCAGTCTCATGCCATATATTTCTTGTCTAGCTTTTGACGATAACAAGGTCACTCTAGCCTGCGCTCTCATACACAGTGGTACATTTAGGCTTGCAGAGATCACATTCAGCATTTTATTTGACACTGACCTATTGAGTATGTCTACTTGGCAGCGAAACTTGCTGTCAACAGTGTATTTGTGAAACCATGGCCATTAAATAAGGTCGCCTACAATAATGGTTGTTTTTCATTTGGTGTAGAAATGAATGTGTGGGCAAACTAAGGCAAGCGAAAACAATTAGAACCCAGCAAAGCATGTAATTGGATGTCATTAGTTTCTATTTGGACACTATAAATACCCCTCATTTTCAAAGAGAGATAGACCGCAAAGTCAGACATAATATTTTACGATCAAACACGGCTTCCTGAATATCAGCGTAAAGGTGATTGTCATTGGTGTGCAATGTGATGTGATGATTACTCAGTTTGGGGTAATTAAACAGCATTGCACACACACTATCAAACATTCGCGTCCCCACAGATGTCTGTCTGGGAAAAGATGCGGAGACCGTGGCTCTGTCTGCATCTATGTTAGAGAGTGGTCTGTGTCTGTCTGTGTGTCCAGAGCTAATCTTACAAACAACCGCTGGACGGTCCGATCAGCAGTCAGCATCCAATGTCTTGTGCACACTGCCAGCAGGCCCATAGAAGTACCTTCACTAATGTTTCTTTCACACATGTTTAATACCAGTGGTTCCCAAACTTTTTCAAGTCAAGGACCTCCAAATTGATATGTATTTGGTCGCGGACCCCCATCAGAAAAGGTTTTGTGCCAGGGATTTTCAATTTTTTCAAAAATGTTCAAAAATAGCAGATGTACAAGCTCACAGTGCGGCACGAAGCTTGTACATCTGCTGTTTCTAAATAACCAACATAAATGGATAAAGTGATTAAAATGATTGTGACGCTATACTAACTCCTTTAGCTGGGGACCCCCTGGAACCCCCCCCCCCCCAAGGACCCCTGGGGGAGCCCACTTTCAGAACCACTGTTTGGAATATTTAACTTTACTTATATCATAGAAGTTAAAAGGTGTTGTAACGGGCTGAAACTTTGCCCAAGTTTGAAGTCATACGTCACTCATAAATAGACAGTTGACATCACAGGCTGGTCACATGAAGTCTGAGATCCATCACTGGAGCCACTCCTTTCCCCTGTGGATCCCGAGATCCACATGATTCGATTTTTAATACATTTACTGTACATATCACCAACGAGTGTGGGTGTGTATATGCATTGTACATGAAACCGCCACCACTTCCTCACCCATTTGTCCTACTCCTCCTCACACAGGCCCCATTCCTGCTCACTTCCACGTCTTGCGGTGCGGCTGCTGCATGGTCTAAGCAGGTGCACAGTGTCAGTTACAGTGCACTGTGTATCTCTGAGCCCCATCTCTAAATTTAACCCTGAACACATCCTGAGTGGGCGGAAACACTTTTTCCAGTACTCACTAAAGTAAAGTGTATGAAAACAATACTGCAGAAATGTGCTGAAATAAATCCTATGTTTTTTATAATGCATGTCATTATTACATTATTTACTGAACATTTTAAAGATTTGTAGGCCTACTGTAAATGGTGTATCCTTCTTCAAAATGTCATTTTAAAAAAATCAAATCCACAAGTTGGTCAAACCTAACAGGCCTGTTCCAAAATGTCACTCACTCCATCCTCAACTCAAGCTCAATGCAGTTTCACACGGAAATAATTAGAGAAAGAAAAAACAAACCAATCAGGTCAGATATCAATACAAGCAGTGTGAAATATATAAATAAGGTGCATGAAATATACATAAGGTGTGTGCTTAAAAATAGCAGTGGAAAGAGGCTGTTAAATAGCAGATTTAACTAGAAAATGTGCTCCTCGGAGCACAGGTCTCCGCCAGTACTGTTCCTGATTAATCCTGTCTTAAGTGTTACTTGATTAATCCTGTCTTAAGTGTTACTCCGCCATTTCTTAGCCATTTCGTGATTATTCCTGTCTTACCTCACTTTGAAAGAGACCAAGACTCTTTCAAAGTGACACATCTATTTATAGGCCGCTATACGTCATGCGTCTCACTAGCCAATCAGAGCACACTCTTTCAACGTATTGTCACGTGTCACGTGAGGCTTGACCAATGTTAGCTTGGCCGATGGGGGGGGGACGGAAAGTGAAAACATAGTCTCCTGGCGGAGACAATAACAGATATGCATCGTGCATATATAAATATTTTATAGGTCACCAAGGTTTTTGTTAAGAAAGAAATCAAAAGAGTTCTTCGGGTGACAGAATTTGAATTGAAAAGTGTCTTGGTGACAGATTGAATCTGTTTTCTGCTGAGTAGCTTAGTAGCATATGGTATTTGTGGCCTGTAAGCACCAAGCTTAAACTCGGACCATTAAATCACAGTTAAAGGTAGGGCAACAGATAAGACACTCAGATATTTACATACTAGTCCATATAGACAACAATATAATCTGATTTAAAAAATAACAAGTATATGGAAATGACTTAAAATGAGAAAAGTTACCCATAACTGCTGGAAAAAGCAGCTGTATGGAGAATCATGACATCATGTGTGGGGGAGTTAATGTATTGGTTGACTGTACTATATTATACACACCCATGACTCATTCTGAAGCTTAATACAACCCTTGCCATGCCCCGGGCTTTGCGACCAGCATAACACGCAGTTTAACTAGCAACTTTGGCGTGGATACACCCAATTTGCGTTTTAGACCGCGCACCTACAGTAGATTATCTAAATAGAGCCCTCTGACTCTGAAACCAACACAGGTCAATAGAGACTCCACTTAATGACATGAACAGAGCATTGGAGCAAACCCTGCTGGCAAGTGACTTCATTAGCATCATCCATAGCTTAAAGGTTAGAGAGTCTGGTAAGAGGAAAGTCACATATTCGCCTCCCTATTCGCCTCCCAATCACCGGTTCACCTTCTTCAACCGTGTGTTGAAGTGTCTCTGAGCAAGACGCTTAACGCTTAACAGCACTCATCATGACCACCTGGGCAGCCTTCCCCCGCGGGATTAACAAAAGTTTCTGTTTTCTTTCCCTATCATTGAAACAGTAAGCATAACAGTAACAAAAAAGCTGCTTACGTACATAATAGTCTGAAAAGTGTTTCTTAGCTTTGTTTTTAACCACTTTCAACCTAAAATCCCTATTTTGGGCAAGTCATTGAAAGGTTTCAAAACATTTTTTTTTTTAAATTATTTATGGCCTTAACATTTTACATTTCATCGGTTAATTAGAATCTTATCAGCCACGTTGGCCAGCTTAAAAATGGCTACAGGAAACTTCATGAAGCTTTCACTTACTGTTCCATTGTAAAGTTGCTGTTTTAAAAAATATCTTTGGTCTCATCATCGAGGATTCTGACAGCCCTGCTATGTTTTACCTGTTTCAGACCATTATTCCTGACCATCTCTGCCTGCACCTCCAAAATGTAATTTTAGATTGTTTTAATGGTGACTTTGCAGTTTGCACTGCTGAGCTCCATTTTCTTTTTTAACCAAAGGGTTGTGTTTGCCAGTCAGTTCCATAATGGCCAAAAACTAGAGGTTACGTAAGTAACCCCGGTTCTTTTAGTTTAGGAGTGAGGCACTCACTATGGGAAACAGCGCCATCTGGCGATGCAACAGAGCTACACAATACGCTCCCGGGGCCCATTTCATTGGGCTAGAGGGTATGTCACGTGTCCGGCTGTCCCTTCCCCTTTCCGGAAGGACATATATGGCCCGGTCGTGACGTAGTACTTCCTCTTACCACAGGTCCTCTGTTCGCAGTGGCGAAACAAAGGGGTGTTTGGTGAGTGCCTCACTCCTAAACTAAAAGAACCGGGGTTACCTACGTAACCTCTAGTTCTTTGTCGTTTTGAGTCGTGAGGCACTCACTATGGGATCTATAAACCCCCCGGAAGCGTTAAAAACATTCAATCCCTGAAAAACCGCACATGCCCCCTCCGGCCCAGGGGCCCGCACACAGCGGGGCCCCAGCCTCCGGGGCGTCCAGACCCACAGGGCCTGGACGCGGCACAAGGAAAGATATACGAGAGACCCTGACAGACCGAAGTCTGCCTTATTCAGCTAATAGAAGACAAGGTCCGTCACCTACTAACCTTAAAACAAGGGAACAGGGCCCCCTGCTCCCGAGGGCCAACAGCTCGTTAGCCCCCCGGGAGCACATCAGGAGGAGAAAGGCACCTCAAGTAGATGAGGCTGCCACGCCCAGGACTGCGTGCGCCACCGAGGAAGCCGCCACGTCCAGGCTGTAGAAAGCCGCAAAGGTCGAAGGAGACGACCAATTAGCGGCCGTGCAAATCTCCTGGACCGAAGCCCCCCTAGAGAGGGCCCAGGAAGCAGCCAAACCCCTAGTCGAGTGCGCCCTCAGTCCAACAGGTACCGGGGCGCCACTGCTAGCATAGGCGAGCTGTATGGCTTCGACTATCCACCTGGAAAGCGTCGGCTTAGCGATCGCCTTCCGCTGGTCACCTCGGCCGTAGGAGACAAACAATTGTGTTGACGACCTACTGACCCTAGTCATCTGACAGTAGAGCCTCAGGGCCCGCACTGGACGGAGACAATGCAACCGTTCATCCTCCGCCGAAGCGAAAGGGGGTGGATGAAACGCCACCAACTCGACCGGAGCCGGTGCCACCACTCCGGTCTTGGTAACGAATGCCAGGTTCGGTTTCAACAGAACCCTCCTGCCATCACCCGAGAACCTCAAGCACTCCGAACTCACCGAGAGTGCATGCAGGTCACTGACCCTTTTAGCCGTAGACAGGGCCACCAAAAGGACCGTCTTAAGGCTCACTAGCCTGAGGTTCACCGTCTCAAGGGGTTCAAAAGGAGGGAGACAGAGTGCATTCAACACCACTGCCAGATCCCAGGCCGGAAACAGAGGCCTGTTAGTCGGCCTGGCCCGTCTGGCGCCACCCATGAAGCGCCGCACCAGAGGGTGCTTGCCAACCGTTCCGTAACCTTCGAAACCTTCGTGGCAGGCGGCGATGGCCGCCAAGTACACCTTGACCGTCGAGAAGGTCAAGCCCTGATTTAACCTGCTCTGCAGGAAAATAAGGACGCTGCGTACCGGCGCTTGGAAAGCCACCACCACCGGTGACTGTACCTGGCACCATGACACAAAAACATTCCATTTGATGTCATAGGCAGCCCTCGTGGATCCGGCCCTGGCTCCCTGAATCGTAGCTACCACGTCAGGGGGCAGGCCGCACGAGTCTAGGTTGGCCCTCTCACGGGCCAGACCCACAGGTCTAGGTCCCTGGGGCTGGGGTGGTTGATCTCGGTCCCTGCCTGCATCACCAGATCCGTGATTGGAGGAAGGGACCAGGGTTCGGCGTAGAGTAGAGGAGTTATCTCCGATCTCCACACGCCCCATGCCGGAGCCACCAGCAGTACAGTCAGGCCTTGGAGCCTGACCCTCTCCAAAGTTGGGCGGATCAACTCCAGCGGCGGGAATGCATATAGCAGTTCCCTCGGCCAGCTGTGAGCCAACGCGTCCAGTCCCAACGAGAGGTCCGCTGTCCTCACCGAGAAAAAGCGAGAGCACTTCGCGTTCTCTGCTGAGGCAAATAAATCGATCTGTGGTCGGCCGTACCTGGTCCAAATCTGGCGCGCTATCTTCGGATTGAGTGACCAATCCGAGTACCGAAGCCTGCCTCTGGACAGCAGGTCCGCCCCGCCGTCAGCGTGGAGACACTAGAACCTTCCGAGACCCCATGGTAGGTGGAATGTTGAGATCCCGCACCCACCGCTGAAAAGGTCTCATAAATAGTCTGCCTAGGCGGACCAGGTGTATGGCCGAAGCCATGAGCCCCGCCGCCTGCATGCACAGCCTGTACGTGATTTTCTTCCCTACTCAAAAAGACCTCACACAGGCTAGAAAACTGTCTATCCTCTCCTTGGATAGACGTGCCATCAGCGTGTTCGAATCCAATGCAATCCCTATGAAAGAGGTTTGTTGACATGGAGTCAGCACGCTCTTCTGAAAGTTGATGGTGAAACCCAGTGACGTCAGATGGGAGATAGCTATCTCCGTGTGTCTCGTCACCTCCTGGCTGGAGCTCCCTGCCAGGAGCCAATCGTCGATATACGTCGCCAAGCGTATTCCCTGCCTCCTCAAAGGAGCTATGGCCGCCTGCGTGCATTTCACGAAAACACGGGGGCTCAGGGACATTCCGAACGGGAGGACCATGTACTCGTACACCCGCCCCTCGAACCCGAAGCGCAGAAATTTTCTGTGCGGTGGGGAATGTGAAAATACGCGTCCTTCAGGTCTATGCTGGTCCACCAGTCGCCCTGACGCACCGTGCGTAAAAGCGTCGCGGTCGTCAGCATGCGAAACTGGAATTTCGTTAGAAATTTGTTGAGACCTCTCAGATCCAGTATGGGTCGTACACCCCCCCCCTTTTTCTTGACCAGGAAATATTTCGAGCAAAAACCCAGGCGTTTCTGGTCGGGAGATAGTTCCCTTATGGCGCCTTTGTTTAAGAGGGAGAGAACCTCCTCTCGTAACGTTATCGCCGCTGCGCCTTTTGCGCTTGAGAAAACCACTCTGTCGTTCATAGGGGGTTTCGCGGAAAACTGCAATTTGTACCCTTTCTGTATGGTGCGTAGCACCCAAGGAGACGGGTGGCAATCTTTCCATTGCGTTAAACAACGAGCTAGGGGGTTGTGGGGGGTTGATTGTGTCACTCGTCCCAACAACCGTCTGGTCGTTGTCATGGAAACTAGTGACATGGCCGATCGTACTGGTGGGACGATACGCGAGGCGCCCGCCAGAGACAGTGTAGGCATTATCTGACTGACTGGGAGATTCGAGGAAGTCACGTGACTCCGCACGTGGTGCAACCCTGACGTCAATCTCTGGACTACAGTTGTAGTTCTTTTGTTTACCTCCCGCGCAGCCATCTTGTGAGACCCCTTCACTAAAATGGCGTTCTGGCGCCCTCTCCTGGATGGGAGATATGGATGGTGAAACCGGCGTGACCCCTGTGCCAAGGTGCAACTTGGGCGCCCTCTGGCGGACAAAGGTGGCACTGGTTTCACCACTGAATTTAATACCTGCATTGGTGTGGATATATTCAGTAGGTTTGTCCCACAAGTGTTCGGGAAACCGAGAACCGGGTTTCCCGAGCACTGTGGGCTCATAGGGGGACCACCGAGAACGGGGGGCCGCCATAAAGGTGGCACCCGTTCTCCCTGGTCCATATGCGGGGTCGAGAAAAGACAAGGTTTTGTAACTTGCAACAAATTTATTGGAACAATTACAGGGTATTGCACAACAGACCTTACAGAAATGTTCGACATTTTTCGCTGCTTGGTTGATGAGGGGTGGTCCACGACTCTGTCCTCTAAGTGCAAAAAGGGTCCCTGTCTCTTCCCCGCGGGGGTCCGCGTAAATCCAGGCTGACCGAGCAGCTCTGAGTGGAGCGGTTGGCAGTGCTGTGTGTCCTCCCGTGCTTGCCTGACACTGGGAGGAACAGAGGGGCAAATGTCACTTTCCCTGCCCGCGACGGGAGCGGTTGGTGCTGCGACGTGGTGCCCGGGCAGTATTGCTGGTGGTGCGAGAGGTTCGAGGCCGAGCACCGGCCTCCTCATGTGTCCTCTCCCTGGATGTGCCCGATAAGGGTGTGTCTGGGGGGCGAGTTGACCTGGACTGGCGAGAGGAGGAGCGCCCACCTCTTGTAGCAGGTCTCTCCCCACGAGGTCTGGAGCTGGAGGAGGAGGCGATTGGTTCGAAGACTCCTGAAGCAGCCTCCTGAGTTGATTTTCTCTCATCAGTGAAAGATTTTATGAACTTGGCCCCGTCCTTGAAGAGGTTGTCTGGGTCCAGGACGAGGGTCAAGAGCTGCTTTCTGGCCTCCTGGCCTGCCTCGCCTGGGAAGTGGACGAGGTCCAGCCACCTGGTGCGCTCTTGCCAGGTGCAAAGGTCCAAGGACCGCCCCGACCACTCAGTGGAGTGCTTGTTGAGCTGAATGATCAGCTGCATCACCAGCTCAATCTCCTCGGCGTGCTCGCCCAGTGCTGGCTTCAGGTCCTGGAGCATCGAGCTCAAAGAGCCCTGGAGAAGCGTGCTGGCGTTGAGGTTCCTGGCGACCGTGCCGATCGCCTTGTAGGACCTCGTTGTGGCTCCTGAGGCAGCCTTCTCCTTCGGCTGCGTGAAGGTGGGCTTGGAGGAGAGGGAGACACGTCCCGTGCTCATTCCCCCCAGACTGGTGGCTAGAACTGAGTCCATGGGAGGAAGGCTGAGCCCCAGTCCTTCCTTACCGTCCACGCTGATGTCAAAGTGCAGCTTCTCGGGGTCAGAGTGGTCCTTCCAGGAGGACTGGAGAGCCTCCTTGAAGCCCCTGGCCACTGGCAGGTGTCTGATCCTCGGACGGCGAGGTTCAGGGGCGGCCATGCCCGGGAAGGAGGGTGCAGCTGCAGAGGTGGAGGCTTTTTTTTGTGGTTCCTCTATCTGGAGCTGCTGACCGCATCTGAGCACCGCCCGCTCGAGAGCTGTGGCGACAGAGAGCTTGGGCTTTGGGGCCTCGCCAGCCAGGTCCAAGGGGGCCTGGAGAGAGAGAGAGAGAGGGAGAGAAGAGGGGTGGGGGGTGGAGGAGTTGGGGGAAGCAGCCTTGCTTCCTCTTGCTGGGCTCAGCATGGTGACGTCAGACGAGTCCTGGGCGCAGGGAAGAGCCTCGACATCGTCGTCGTCACCTTCCTCCTCCTCCTCCTCCTCCTGGCCGAAATCGTCTTCCTCGAATCCGTCCTGGATGTACTCCCCCTCCATAGACAGTAGATCGTCTTCCAGCTGCAGCGCACCACTGGAGAGAAACACATGGGGTGGGGGGGTTGGGAGAGGTGGGCTAGCCAGATGCTGTTGGGGTTGAGATCCAGCTCCCAAGGCAGCGGGGGTCGCCGGTTGTCCCATGTGGCCCTGTGAGACGTTAGCTCCACTGTTCACAGGGCCCGGTGCAGCAGGAGGAGGCATGAGTATTCCAGCGGGGCGGTGTGAGCGGTGAGAACCACCATTCGCATCAGCTGGGGTCGGGATGGGGGGGCGGGAGGGTCGTTGGTGTGCTAGGCGGGCGCCGCTAGCATCACCGGCATAGGCCCTAGCCTGACCGTATCTGGCGCGTAAGAACTTCTCCGAGTACCGGGAGCAGCCGTCGCAGAAGGACACGGGGTCGGAGAGCGCGTTGAAAGCATGCGCAACCCCGAGACATGCAACACAAATAGTGTGCGGGTCGTCTCCATCAATAGTGGCCGAGCAGTCGGGGAGTCCGCACTGTCTCGCTGGCAAAGGGCCCTGGTAAAACGGGACGCCTCTGAGGCCTTTTTTAGGAGCTGTCATCGTGAGGTGAGGGGAAAGCTAAGCTAACGGCTCTGTACGGGGGTTAGCTTAGTTGGGGTGCTAGTGCTGCGGCAGTAGCCGAGCAGCTAAGCTAGTTAGCAACTAGCGGCTAGGAAGCTAATAGCAGCTAACAGTGGCTAAAAAGCCGGCTCACCACGATGTAGAGAGTTGTTTATAGTTTGTAGAAAAACGAATCCTGGTGCGAGAGAAAACCCGTGGGTGACTAATCCGAGTCTCCGCTTTGAGGGTTAGAGCTGGTTTCTCTCAATTCCGATAAATCCGTTGATAGAAGTATTGTTCAGTTTTTAAAAGCGTGTAGCCTTGTGCATCTGCGAACAGAGGAACTGAAGAGGGGGTACTACGTCACGACCGGGCCTTATATGTCCTTCCGGAAAGGGGAAGGGACAGCCGGACACGTGACATACCCTCTAGCCCAATGAAATGGGCCCCGGGAGCGTATTGTGTAGCTCTGTTGCATCGCCAGATGGCGCTGTTTCCCATAGTGAGTGCCTCACGACTCAAAACGAACACGAATCAAGAACTTGCCTTTTTTGTCAGACTCCTCTGATTCATGGTGGTCATGTCGAGCCGATTCACGTTTTTAGCTATAACTGCACCGATCTGCGTGCAACTTTGCATGCACACTCCTTAGAGGCCAAGGAAAAACCTTTGCCGTGCATTTTTCACATATGCCTTTTAGAGCGCCACCAGGAGGCTGAGTTTTGAAAAAGCAGTAAGAGCATTTTTTGCTCTTACTCCTTCAGATTCTGTTCAAAAATCACGCAAATCGGTACACAGTCTCTCTATAGTCATGTGATCAAGATGGATGTGTCCGATACTTCATATTCTATCCTACTTGGCTAACATTGGCTTCTAAAGTTTGCAGGATAGGTCCGTTTGGAACAAAATTCCTCAAATCATGAACGCAGTGTGCGAATTCTGTGAAATTGTGCACACACATTCCCACTAGGCCGAGGAAGAAATGCCACCCTTTTCACATTGGCCTGTTATAGCGCCACCAGCTGGTCTAATTTAGCAAACCATATTTTTGGAACAAAATTCCGCAACTCATGACTGCAATGTCCGATTGCCGTGCAAGGCCTAAGAAGAAATGGCACCCTTTTCACATTGGCCTATTATAGCGCCACCAGGAGGCCATAATAACCTAGCTGACCTGGCGGAGACTTGTGCTCTTTTTCTAGTTTAAAATGAGATCCCCACGCACACAAATCATGATGACATATAAGAGACAGACAGATATACACACTACTATATAGAACGTCATACGATCAGCTTACAGGTTACTGGTATGAAAGGTAAAAAATATGTACAAGAGAAGAAAAGTTCAGGGAGGGGGGGGGGGGGGTTGGGGGGGTTAGGTTAAGACTTTGACAGGGGGCATTTTTGAATTGCAGCCTCCTGAAGGTGTATCTTTAGGGCATTTTTGAAAGTGAGTAGGGTTTTACACTCCTTTTGGTAGGGAATTCCACATTTTTGTTGAATAGCATGAGAACGAGTTCATTCCCTTTGTTGAGACAAATCTGGGTTGAACATGATCCGTGGAGCTGCCTCTGGTGTTATGATCGTGGATGGATAAATGCTGTTCAAAGGAGTGCATAGCCTATACAAATTGGACACTGGACAGGAGACGGCTCCGCGAGGCAACACTTTGGACATACGCACGCGTTCAGGGAGACCTCCTCTACAACACCACACTCTCCGCTAAGCCGGACGGGGCTCAAATAAAAAGTGGCGGGCCGTCCAGTGAGGTCAGAGGTCATAAAAGTGCCGCTTTCAGACAATAGTGGGCGCTGCACAGGAGACGGCTCCGCGAGGCAATACTTTGAACATACGCACACGTTCAGGGAGACCTCCTCTACAACACCACACTCTCCGCTAAGCCGGACGGGGTTAGTTTTCTCAACCTGCAGCCTGTCCCTGTCTGAGAACAGCAGAGCCGAGTCATCTGCGAACAGGAACAGCTTGCAGTTACAAGCTGAAGACATATCGTTCACATATATCATGAACAGTAAAAGTCCTAGTATGCTTCCTTGCGGAACTCCACAAGTCACTGGGAGGGGGAGTGGGATGTTCTGAAACCAGATTGGAATTCGTAAATTAGATTTTTATACTAATCTAAGATACTTTTCTTGAATAACAAAGTGCGGTGGGACCACGCCCTTAGGCATTTTTATTCAGTGGTGAAAAGTCATACTATGATATGTTGTAAAAAAAACAAAAACAATGATGCCAATACCTTTGCAAGACTATTATTTGTAACAGAGTATTTTAATATGTATTGCTAGTGCTACACACACACACACACACACACACACACACACACACACACACACACACACACACACACACACACACACACACACACACACTCGCACACGCACTCACACAGACACGCACACGCACACGCACACGCACACGCACACGCACACGCACACGCAGCACACGGCACACTAAATACATGTCATCTAAAAATGTCATATAATATTATATTAGGATAATACTGTAATAATGACACCTTCATACACTTTATAACTTGACATATATTTGTGTTGTTAAACATTCAATAATGCAGTAGCCTATCAATACATTATTAATGTGTAATTAATCATGAACTGCTGTCCTTTATAAAGAGTTACCTCCCCATCCATATTTGGGTCTATTAGAAACAAGAATCACTTTATTTGTCTCTTTCCCCATGTACTTACATACGTAAAGAATATGAAATACCGTTCCCCCTCAGCCACTTGCAGTGCAACATAAAACATCAAGCCTATCTAAGAAGGCTCATGTTGTAAGTGGATAGCTATTATTCTATGTCTTTGAAAAAGGCACCTGCCACTGAACCGAGGTAGTAAAGGCACTACTGCCATCCGGTGTCTTACTGAAGTTACAACACAATTACCAATACACTGCAAGTCATGGGGAAAAAAAGAAAGAACGAAATTGCAGTACTTGTCTCCTGCCAGCAGATGGAACTATATATTCAATTCAAGATGGTTTATTATGCAGTATTATACAGAAGTGAAATTAATATGGTACATGATGAACACGAGGAAAGAAGACTAATGTGATTTCTACCAAGATTGTATTTTAAATCAACCTACTGTTCAAAGTAGTTACAAAACTAAATGTTAAGTACAATTTTAAGATTAAGTTAAAGAGTTTGATTTATCGTTTGAAGAGGCAGAGACGTGAGCCGTGAATATGTGGAATGTGTTTTTGTATTTGTACAGTAAAAATACACATATACCGTATACAACACTATAATAATAGAACCTCTCAAGAAGGTCTAATGATAAGTTAAAAGATGCAGAGATTGTAGAATGATGTTTGCATTCAAACAGATAACCCATAAAGTGTAAACAGTATGAAGATTTTGATAATTCATTCTGTTACTCAACCTGTTGAGTTTTGAAGAAGTCAGTGAGAACAACCACAGAACAGAGGGAAGTTTCCTGCACTTCTGTTGAAATGTTATCTTACCACAACCACCACAGCCATGGCCTCTCCTCCACAAGTGTCAGCGTATTATTTTGCTGCCATGTTGCATACATTATCCAGTGATTTGTCAACAACTATTACCGTAAAATACAATTCAGTATCCAGAAATCATGATAGATTTAGATGAGTTAGCTGTTAACATCACATCAAACGTGTGTGCCATTATTACCTTGGCTGCAAAACCGTATTGTTTCCTTGTGGAATCTGGAATCTGTTCCTTGAGGTTTTCATCTTGTTATGTTATTCCGAATGTATACCCATCGTTATTGTTCAAATAACCAATCACTTTATAGGCTAGTTGTCATCAATCCTTAAACATAATAAATAATAAACATACAGTATATTAGTAGATGTAAGTGTATTATTGTAACACAACTATTACAATAACAGCCCAATAAAAGTGACCTCTGCTATCTGCCTCTGGTGTACTCACTATAAACAGTTGCTGCTTAACACATGCAATCGCACATCAACAAGCTGTCAGAACCTTCGCTAAGACATCCGGGACAACGCCCCACACGTCCCAGACTCTTCTCCCTTTGGCTCCCAAACTATGGAATGAACTCCGCATTGCAATTAGAACTGCAGACTCACTCCCAATCTTCTGCTGTAATCTGAAGATTCACCTCTTCAGACTCCACCTCAGCCCGTAGCACTTACCCTAGCCTTGACGACCGTGCAGGATTATGCAAAGGCTAAAATGTAATTTAGATAGCATGTTATGTAGACAGATGCCAGGTCAACAATGACCTGGCATCTGTCTACATAACATGCTATCTGGCATCCTATAGTGTGTATAGTTTCAATGTAGGCTGAGGATAGGTTCATGGTTTACGTATGTATTAGTTATTAGTAGATTATTGGTTTACTTATGAATTACTTTATTATTAGATTACTATTTAGATGGATTAAGAGAGTCTGCTAAATGCCTAAACTGTAAACAACGTTTCTCATCTTTCACACATCAGTACATTTCAACATACAACTGCTCAAGAGGATATCCTTTTTGAAATGTCTCCTTCATAACTTCCTATCCTATGTACAATAGCAACTGTGAATAGCTCCAAATGGTGTCTGTGCACCACACAATAAAAGTGTTAACATTCTACAGTATGAGCACAAAACGTTGCTGATTCAGTTTATCCTTTAGAGACGCTCAAAAACTCTAAACAGCTTACAAAAATGTACTTTCCAATCTACTTTTAAGCGGAAACTGGTATAACATACTGCACAACAATTAGAGAACACACAAGGGTTGTGAGTGACTGATTCTATAGTTTTAGCCCCTCTGTGTCCTATGAATAGCCTTGGCAGAACCCCATGCCGGTTGTCATTCGGCCCTGGGTGTGACCTGAGTTCCAGTGAGTCAGACCCACAAGGTCGGCCCATGAGGAAGTTAGAGCTCTTCCCCTACCACAAAACTATTTGTTGTTAAAGACACTCCACCTCCATAAGAGGAGTAGTTGTAAGTGTGAACTGGGTGCCATGAATAATAATAATAATAATAATAATAATACATACGATTTATATAGCGCTTTTCTAGGTACTCAAAGTCGCTTTACAGAAACAAGATATAAAAACAACTTTATTAGGAAGAACTAGTTAAAAAAAGGTTAAAAAAATATAAAAGAAAGAAAAAAGAAAAGAAGAAAAGAAAGATTTTATGTAGGGAATGCGAGTCTGAAAATGTGGGTTTTGAGTGTGGTTTTAAACGTGGTGAGGGTGGGGGCAGTTCTGATGTATACAATAGAAAATGCATTGTAGAACTCACTTTTTGTCATCGTTCATTGAGATCGTCCTCAACGCTTTCGGATATGTTCACATGCATCCTTTAATGGCATGCATAGTACGTAAAATTTGAATTAGATGAACCAGATTTTAATTTAAGAACAACGGAAATACACAAAATTATGCATATTCTACACAAGCCAACGATTGCAATTACAATATAAAAAATAAACAGATGCTCTCATAGTCAGCACCTAGCAGAAAGAGCACGGTCAGACAACAACAGGGTGCACTGTACAAGCCATGTTGCCAGTTATCACATTAACTATGACTGCGTTTACATGGACAATATTTATTAGTTCAGAATTTAATCATTCCGATCATAGCTTGTACTAAAACCTAATGTAATAATAATGTATGTATAGTAAAGTACAAATAAACAAAATAAATAAAAGCAATCTTCATTTACATGCCTTAAAGCATTTAATCGGAATATAACTTTTGACATGCACAAAGTGGTTCTGCCTGTTATTTCTGTCAACTTTCTTGATGGACTCACACCGTGTCCTCGGCTATTTGCGTTTCTGCTGTTCTTTCTCACTAAGCAAATGTCCGAATAACACACGCAATGGTCATTCATGAAATATAAGGATAACAGTCCAAGAGGAGATAGATGACCAAGAAGAACTCAAGTCATCATGTAAATAGGGCATAGCAGTGGTGGCCATTTTGTGGTCCCACAGATAGAAAGCCCATTAATTTTCCCCACAGAGATTTCCGAACCAAGCCATCCAGGCCCCTGGTGAATCATGACCATAAAACATTTGATTCTGTATCAAAAAAGATTTGAATATTTTATAATATTATATATTATATTTAATAAATACCCTTTTTTTTAGGTGTTCTTTTTCTTTTTTGACACAGAATCAAATGTTTTATGGTCATGATTCACCAGGAGCCTGGATGGCTTGGTTCTACGCTTAAAATAATCAATATAAATATTTTAGAAATCTCTATGGGAAAATTAATGGGTTTTCTATCTGTGGAACCACACAATGGCCGCCACTGCTATGCCCTATTGTGAATGTACTCTATGGGACTAAGGAAGCTGTGTTATGCTGACTATGATATATTATTCTAGTAGGCTACTTTAATTTTACATTAACAGACATGCAGCAATGCACAAAATAATGAAGTAATACCAATCAGAGAGAAAAGATCGGAGTAAGTATAAATATTTTCCCGTTGATCTGAATATCAAAAGGTTTACATGAGGCATATTTATTCTGATTGAGCTATCATTCTATTTATAAGTGTAGGGCAAGAATATTAGGGTCCATGTAAGCATGAAACTCACTTTTAATGCTCCAAACATTATTCAGCAGCAGAAACAGAAACAACGTTTTCGACCTAGCAGTCTTCTTTAGGTCACTGTTAGGAATTAAATATGGGCACATACTGATGACATCAGGGATCACCAGGTATGGACATAAAAGGGACAAAGACAGATATAGATATCTCCATATCTGGGCATAAACGAGACACAGACATACAGACAGGCATATGCGCCGGAGGGGTGTTGTGTCAGAAGGCCTGAATCACTGATCAGAAATTCGCCAAAGCGACTCGCCTGGTTTAAGGAGTACCAAGACAAAGACCCCACACGCTGGACTGTGAAAACGGCCTTGTTAAAATCCATTGAGTCTAACTACAATGCAATAATGGACTTTCTAGAGGACCTGATTGCACAAGACAAAAGTGACGCAGGATGTAGCCGAAGCCAGTGGTCTGCTTTCGCACCTACAAAAGTTTAGCACCTTTTTCACTTTGCAACTGAAATTTCTCTCGCGCATGGAAGCGGTCAATGCTGCACTCCAAGGCCACCAGTTGCACCTTCACCAAGCTAGAGAGATGTTGGACAGCCTCAGAGGAGACATAGCGTCTCTTCGTGAAGGATTCCAAATATTTCCCCGGAAGGAAAAATCTGGTCAATAGAAAATTTTCATTGACCAGATCTGTAAGAGGGCGCAGTGGAGTAACCCAAAAATGTTTTTCCTTCCGGTGAAATATTTTATTTTCTGGCCAAAAAGTGTATTTTAGACGTGAGGTGGGGGGCTCAGAGTGTTCCCACTAAGTAGAGTAGGCTTTCAACTCCATAAAACCATCTTCGTTTTGGTGAATAGCGAAAGTATATGTTTTATTTTTCTACAGATGAGCGGCTGCCGCGTTAAGGAGAACTCCTTCTAACGCCATGGACCAGAGCTAATCTTGGCCTATCTGTGAAGCTGATCAAACAAAGAATCCACTTCAAAATACTACTAAACACCTACAAGGCACTGAACAATGTGGCTCCCCCTACCTCTTCAATCTCCTCAAACGTCATGAACCTCCTTGAGGTCCCCAAGACCAAGTACCGTACCTGGGGCGATAGAGCTTTTTCTTTAGCTGCCCCAACCCTGTGGAATGCATTCGCCAAAACTCTCAGAGATGCCCCCACCTTCCAAACCTTCAAAACCCACCTCTTCAATATCACTTTCCCATCTAACTCCACCCCCCTTCTTTCTTCATTCCACTGTTTTTATTGATTTTATTCCTTAGTCTTAGCCTTTTCTTAGTGTTTTTTTCCTCCCCCTAATAAAGTTGTTTTTATTTGTTGTTTTCATGTAAAGCGTCTTTGGGTAGAAAAGCGCTATATAAATTTGAGATATTATTATTAATAATAATAGTAGTAGTATTCTATTAACCAAATTATTCTATTCAACCCATGTTGAAGGAATAATCATGATGTGACAAAGATAGAAAACAACTGAGACGTGTATCTTACCCTCCCATCTTGAGATGTGTGCACATGTACTAGGGCAGGGCACATGCAAAGGTGTGAAAACCACAGAGGCATGTTCTCGCTCTGCAATGAAAAACAAGGGTTAATACTAGTTTATTCAGCTCACAGTCATTAGAATGCTGCTGCTTCATCAGGAACAACTGCTGCACAACAGTTGTACAACAGTTGCTCATACAGCCTACATTGGGTTGATGCTAATTTGGACAGACAAAAGAAAGCCACATTATGAAATGTTTGGTGATACTCTAGCTTAACAAGAAGCGAGCACACAAAGCAGCAACTGTTGCTGTTGCCTTTTCACACTTTCTCTATAGTGTTGTTCCTCTTTGACCTTACATAATATGTACAGTACGCTGAGTACAATTTGCATTTGTTTTTCCTTGGAAGCATGAACATTCAAATTGAGATATGCCTTTAAGTGATACATCTTTGTATTATTGTACATACTTGCATATTGCACATACAGTACTTCTATCCCCCACTGGGGATAGATTATTCACATACTGTACACTTTGACTACATCTATATTTACTCTACTGTATGTTCCGACTTGTTTACTCCTTTATTTATTTTTTTACTCTTAAAGCTTAGATGTATATCTCTACCCCTATCTGTGTCTGTCCTGTGTTTCATACTGCGATATATCATTTAATGTAACATTTTATTAATCCTTCCTGATAACATAACATAAAACAGGCAATCAGAGTCCCATGATACAAATCAAAACAGTACATGATTTTGAACGATTAAACTCTTTACGTGTATTTCCTTTCTGTGAGCAATTTCAAAACCACCGAAACAAGTGTTACTGTAGGTCTTGCAGGTACTGGGGCATAGGGGAACTTCCTCATTTGCAGTGTCTCATAGGTTAAGGCAAAGGAAACATCCATGCTTTACTGAAATAAAACTATTATTTTAATCAGAAGGGCCGAGATAGAGATCCCTATAACCCACCTGGTGTAGGCCTACGTCACAGAAACCACAATATGACATTTTATGATGTTAAGGGAAAGACTGGATGGCACGCATGTGCAACTGAGCCACTTCCTCCCACATGGCACATGGTACAGCATTTTAATAAACTCTGAATGACAATACAAATTAAAAACTTCATTTTCTTTTTTAACATCAATGCATTGCTGTATTAAAATGTGGCCATTAAAAAAAGATCTACAATCTCACAGTGCGTTGCATGCGATGTGCTGTGAGCTTGTAGATCTGCTATTTTCACTATGTTTGAAATATGGCTTAAGAGGTTAATTCATAATATACTTTTTCCCTTCCTAGTTCCTAGACATGTAGTGTAGTAAAACTAAAAAAATAAGTATTCAAAGTCATTAAATATCCAAAAAGTTAAAGTACGGATACTGAAATTATTTTTACTTAAGTACAGTACTCAATTGAATTTACTTTGTTACTGTCCACCATTGCCTACGGTACAATAATAATAATTCAATTCATTTTCTGAGGCATGAGAGAGAGAGAGAGAGAATTACTTTGTTACTGTCCACCATTGCCTACGGTACAATAATAATAATTCAATTCATTTTCTGAGGCATGAGAGAGAGAGAGAGAGAGAGAGAGAGAGAGAGAGAGAGAGAGAGAGAGAGAGAGAGAGAGAGAGAGAGAGAACACTACAACAGGAAATGTTGTCTCTATGGTTACAGGCAGCCGTAGCACAAGAGACTTGCGTGTCTGTCACACTACCCTCAGCAATGCCAACGTGGTCATTGCTATCAGCCCAGATACCGAATCAAAAGTAACCCTCATAGGAAAAACGTCATGCCAAGCGGACCGATACAACTCAGATTACATTGAAGATCATTGCACTGCTTGCATCTGGTAAGTTCTCTCTCATAAGCATGCCTTTAATTGATCTTTGGCACAGATGAAAATAGGGCCGGAAAAATTAGGTGTAAAGATGAAATGTCAAATATATGGTCTAGAAGAAATCCTGCAGAACCTTAAATTATGACAGTTATGACAGGTGAAGATACAAAATAAGTAAGTTGTTGTTGCATAACACATCTTTGGCCGGTTGCACAAACCTGCTTAGTTTTTCTGCTCACCATTTCACATTTATTCTAAGGGCATCTAAAGTGATTTATTTTATTTTATGGAAATGTTTGCTTAAGATACCTTCATGTGACTGTCTGTGACTATCCTCTTATTTGAAGTGCTTTGAAGAACTCAGTTCCAAAATGAACCAATAATTCAAACAAATGCAGTCAATCCTTTTTGAATCATGGTTTATCAACATGTTTTATTTGTCAGCATGATGACACTTTTACAGGTTGGTTAATCTCATGTAGAGATATTGACAAAGATGTAATTTTCATAATTGATTTAATATTTTAGAAATGTATAAAAGTCAACACATTACCACAGTTGGATATATCAGTTCCAGGGTTCTCAGTCCGTAAAGTATACTTAACATGGCATACTATTCTAATTATATGAAAAGAAAATAGTTTTTCTTTGAAAGAAAGATGTAAAAATATTGTTTTGTGATATGACCCAATGAGAGTCCTTCAATAGTGTTAATGAGTCAGGAAACATCTTTTTTCCCCCTTTGCCTGTGCTCCAGCAGATTGCTGTGTCTGAGGTGGGTCATGACTTAGGCCAAGACAATATAACTTTCCTACTGACGACGGTTCTATCATAGAGTACCCCAGGGAAGCTGACTTCCTCATATACAAGGCTGTCTCTCAACACTCTGTTTTCTGGGGTGTGAGAGTGAGTGTTGCAGCTGTATTCACAATCACAGCAAAGCCCTGGAATTGTTCACAGACTTCCGTCATGGCACTTTTAGCTACAAACAAGGCCATGGATGAACAGTTATGTCCTGTAGGCAGACATAAGTCAAATAGGTTAGTGACTGTACAAGGGCTTGGAAATTATGTATGGTCATCTCTCCTAACGAGACAGTGTTCACATCATAATTGATTTCCTGTTATGTCTGACAAATACAAGGTATAAAACAAGCTTAAGTCTGTTTTGGATCATATTTCCCAATCTGTATGTTGTCACAACTGTTGATGAACTGATGAGAACATACTAAGGAAGTCAACATCAGCTGTTTATGCAGTCTCACATCAGATATTAGTCTATAGCAGGTGCACCTTACTGACTTGTGGAAAATATACTGTTGTTGCGAGGCTTGACTTGTAATTTAATGGGCTTGTCTAAAACAAGGGTATACGTAATAATACAACAACAACAATACATTTATTTACATAGCAGTTTGCAAAAACAAAGTTTACAAAGTGCTGAACAGTAATATACTATAATAAAACAATGCATGTTTTATTTATTGTACACTTGCAATAAAAAAAAACAGGTTAAGTAAGCATTTTTTTTTTTAGAAAAGATAACCGTGATCTACAAGCATACAAAGATTCAGCCCCTTTGATCCACACTTATTTGGTGGGACAACTAACAGACATTGGTCTGACATATTTAAGTAGGGTATGGGAACCCTGCCATGCAAGGCCTTCTTAAGCAATTAAAACAATTCTAAAACATAATTCTAAAACATACTGGGAGCGAGTTTAATGAGGCTAAAATAGCAGACCTTCTACAGTAGAGGAGTCTAGCAGCAGCATTGTGGATGAACTTGTCGTAAAAAGGCTATTATAACGTGTGGAGCTTACTATTTCGCCACAAGATGGCACTATACACCATGCAGCAGTATTCATTTGCAGACATCCATTTAGAAAGCCATATGACCGCTATAGTTACAACAAAATAATAACAATTTAAAAGAAAATAATAATAATAATACACTCCGTTTATCCTTTGAAATGTACTTTATTTTATCTGTACTTCAAATTAGGGCATGGAAAGTGTTTCTGTTTCTGTTACAGTAGCCTTTATATTCCTTATATTTCAGATGTCTTTCTTTATTGTAGAATACTACTGTACAGTACATCATTTACAATTTAGGCATTTAGTAGACGCTCTTAAAGGGATATTTCACTTTCAAAAAAACTTTGGGTCATTTTATTGTCTACTCAGGCTTTTGAGAGCCCCCCAGACAGTTTTTAAGGTGCTTGATTCAGTATTTAGATATTTGATATTAATTTTATCAGACACGCCCCCTTCCTATACAAACCCATTATAACTTCAAACTCCATTTTTAACATGTTAAATTCATCAAAAACACCCGTCCTTGGTTCTGGTGACTCACCCTGCCCTCCTAATACGCGAGAGGGACGCGTTTTTTCGATAACTTTTTTCATTCATTTTTAATAATTATTTCTTTTGGAAAATGAAAAAAATTCAATACAATAACATGCTAACATGCTATCTAAGTTACATTTTAGCCTTTGCATAAGCCTGCACGGTCGTCAAGGCTAGGGCAAGTGCTATCATGCCTTGCTGACAATGTGAGCAATAGGAAAATAACTCGGAACATAAAAGTGGGACTGGAAGTTTTTGAACTTCCCCAAAAGTGCATTTGGCCATGGACAACAGAGGCATTATAAGCATTTGTAGCAACTAATAATGTAATAACGGTTCATAATGTAATAAAAGCTCATAATACAATAATAAACTCATAATGTGATAAAATCATGGTCGGTAGGCTATCATGTCAGTATTATGGTCAGTATAATGTCAGTATTATGGTCAATATCATGGTCAGTATCAAGTCAGTATCATGTCAGTATCATGGTCAGTATCAAGTCAGTATCATTGTCAATATCATATGTATAATGTCAGTAAAATATAATCTCAGCCTTCCAGCCTTTCACCTTGTTTACGATGTAACACTTTTTTATTTTATTTTTAAGTATAACCAGGGGAACATATAGCCTCAAATCTACAGATTACAGATAAATGTTAAATGAATCAACATTCAGATTGGCAGTTCAATTGCTGATGTTTCTTTTTAACAAACTATTTAATATAACATTTAAATGTACTTCTCCCCTGGCCCTGGTAAGAGAGAGGTTGAAAAAGAGAAGACAGAATGAGGCAGCGCAGTAATGATATATTACTCCTACAAATGAACACACCGCATTTAACCTACAGTATATGCAATGTCTCCGCACACCACCAAACCACAGCAAAGCACTGCGAATAGATATGTGCCACACCAAACAATAAATCCAGTGCACCTCCTGGCTGCCATACAAAGAGACAGAATAAACTATCAAACAAGGGCAGCCTAGAGTACTGGTTTTCCTTTCCATGTCAAGGACCCCCAAATGAATATGGCTGTGGTGTGGATTACCATCTGAAAATATTTAGTGCCAGGGACCTCCGTACAGGATTTGTGTTGTTAAAATGTTTCAAACACTTACTTACTTATTTACTTACCTTTGGCTAGTGCAGATTCCCCTGCACTACCTGACTGAGAGGTAGATATTGGGTTTACCACACAGGAGACCAGAGTTTAGCGCTACTGATGTAAAACCACCGAAAGTGTGCAAGTCTCACAAGAGCGTCAACAAAAGCCTTCCTTTTTCATCGAGTAGTAGGGAAATCCTGCAGTAGGTTGCAGTAGCACTTCTCATTTGTGTACATGAATTGTCACCTACCTGTATATTGTCAGCTATCTGGGTCCTAATGGCCCACCATTACTTACAAAAAGCAACACTCCAGTATCAGACACAGATTCGTAAGCTTGATGAGAATCAAATCTGTTCTTGAATAGTAAAAAACCTCATTAAAACTATCTCTATGTGCCAAGAAAGATCTCCAAGAACATCAACTGAAGTAAAATGCATTAACATTAACGCTTTTGTGTTTCTCTCTCTCTTCTGCAGTTACTGCATCCATAAATACCAAAAATGGAGATGAGCTCTTCTATGGTACCTGCAAGCTTTACCCCTACACTCACTACCAATGACTCTGCCATGAACAAGACGTTGTGTCTCACTCTGTACGCCCATAGGAAATACGCTCAGGTCCTCATCCCTCTTTTCTATTCTATTGTGTTCGTTGTGGGGCTGCTGGGTAATGGCCTCGCTCTGCATGTCATCCGTCCCAATCTGAGGAAGATAAACTCGACCACCATGTACTCCCTCAACCTGGTAATTTCTGACATCCTCTTCACCCTCTCCCTCCCCTTGAGGCTGATGTACTATGCTCAGGGCTTCCACTGGCCCTTGGGTGACACACTCTGTAAGATATCAGGGATGATCTTTTACATCAACACCTACGCTGGGGTCAATTTCATGACTTGCCTCAGTATAGACCGCTTCATCGCCGTGGTCCTGCCGCGCTTTAACCGCTTCCGCGACGTCAGTCGCGTGCGCTACATTTGTGCTGGCGTGTGGCTGCTGGTCCTCGCACAGACCTTACCCCTCCTTGGAATGCCCATGACCAATAAGGAGCACGACGGCTACATCAGTTGCATGGAGTACCCCAACTTTGAGAACGTGCCCAACATTGCCACCATCCTGATCGGTGCAGTCTTCCTGGGTTATGTGATCCCTTTGATCACCATCCTGGTGTGTTACTCCATCCTGTGCTTCAAGCTCCAACGCAGTGCCAAGAAAAATGCTATTACCGAAAAGTCCGGACGTAGCCGCAAGGTCATCGGAGTGATCTGCTGTGTGTCCCTGGTGTTTGTCATCTGCTACAGCCCGTACCACATAAACCTCCTGCAGTATATGATTCGCAAGCTGGTGTCCGAGCCCAGCTGCATGGAACTCACCGCATTCCAGGTGTCTCTGCACATCACGGTGTGTCTGATGAACCTCAACGCCTGCCTGGATCCCTTCATCTATTTCTTTGCCTGTAAGGGCTACAAGAGGAAGGTGCTGAAGCTGCTAAAGCGGCAGGTGAGTGTGTCCTTCTCCAGCGCTGTGAGGACCTCGGCAGACGGCAACTCCAGGGACGTCGTCGACGGCAACAGAATGCGCCTCAACAGCTCCACAAAGTCCACATACAATCAATGAACAGGGGAAGAGCAGACTTTTCTGAGCCTGCACGGGTCCCACAGGATCAGAGAGGATTTCATCTCTGAGAGGCCACCATAATTAACACAACTTTGGTGTTCTTGATATCTCAGAAATAGAAGACCTTATCTAATGGAGGACATACTCTAACCACTTTGGATAAGGTGACAATTATTAGATCTCCCTAACAGATATTCAACACATGGGTACAATGACAGACAGACTGGCCCCCAAGTCAGCTTTTACATAGGAATGTATTTTTCTTTTCTTGGAAAAGGATAAGCCAAACACTGAAAAACACACCACTCTCCCCTTTCGAGGCGTAGCTGAGGTGCTGGTAATAGTTCCTGAAAAAAGAGCATCCACGCACACTGTGCAAAAGTTGTTTAAAAGCTGATCTTGAAGAGGTTTGAATGCTGTAAATATGAAAAAAGATGTTACAGTACTTCCTGTTTTTATATATTGTTTTCATATAAGGATAAAGACTGTTTACAATTTATATGTTTTGCATTATAGGCCTCTGTCAAGCTAACAATGCAACATGTCACATTGTTATTGCAGGTTATATGATAATAAAGTATAAATTAGGCTTTATTGTACGCAATATGCTCTGGAATACAACTATAGAAATGGAGAAGGAAGTATAAAGTTTTATAAAACAGTATTGCTATTATCTGTAGATAGTTTGAGAGAACACACATGGGAAAACTTTCATCTTAAAATGTCCCATCAAGTAAAAAAAAAAAACATATTCTCTTTATTTGGAAATTAAAAACTCAAGTGTGACTTAAGTTAGGCCTACTTTTTGTTGATCGTGTGGAATTTTGTTTAATTGAAACAATCAGACCTGTCTCACTGCCTAAAGGTCTAAATATGATATCCTGCAGTGATATGTTTCAGCCTCCAGAGGACAGTGATGCACTAAAAGACTAAATTAGTACAAAAAAGTCACCTGGATGCCTCACAGGAATTGAATTCATATAATCCGGTATATACTGTACATACAAAAAAGAAAAAAATAACTAAATCATTAAATTATGCCTTCGCCAATAACTATGAAGTTGTACCGAATAACTTTCTCTGGCAGATGAACTGTGAAATTGCACAGATTAGATAGAAGGCAAGGGAAATGTAGTAAGAGGCAAAATAGGAAGTCACTCATTACGACATTGTCCCATACCCATAAGGAAAAAAAACATTCATTTATACTGTGGAAGCCACACTCATTATGACAGGCATCGTCCCAGACCCATAAGGAAAAAAGTCCATTGCTATACTATGTATGAGACATGATTTGATTAATAAAGACCAGAGGTTCATTATGGAGGGGAAGCCTTACAGAGGCAACTGCATGATGGGTATCAAAGAGACGAAAACATCACACAGACTGTTGTCATAACAACATATTGCGATAAACACAAAGTGCCATCTGGCACTGAGATTTTTAAGACACATTGAGAGGACGAGCAGATAGATAATTATTTCTCAGGAATAAGAATTAGATTAAATACACGGCTTCCATGCAAGAGCTGTGCCAATAATACCCCATGTTTTACAGAGAGAGTGAGACAGATGCCATCTACTTATTGACACTACAATGAAGCTCTTCGAACACAATGCATCAACTAGAAAAGTGCACTCCTCGGACTGCAGATCCCCGCCAGGCCAGGTTGCCTACACAGGAGCCGCAAAGTTTGGAAGGCAGTCATAGCCAATTGGAATGGAACCTGCTAAATCTGACTGATACATCCTGATCACATGACTGCAGAGATAATATGTAGGCCTACCGATTTGTTTGATGTTTGAACAGAATTTGTAGGAGTAGTAGCAAAAAGTGTGTTTTGAAGAAAACGTGAAATGGCAGAAATCTAGTCCGGCACAAATGGCTGGAGCCTATACTGTATGTGGAGTTGCGTCATGATCCAAGGAATCCAGGGAATTTTTTTTTGATTGTACGACCTATGATTAAAGAGTTGTAGGCCAAAACTTGAAGTGGCTGTTATAGCGCCACCATCTGGCGGATTTTAACGTTGGCCTACTGGCAGTTTGTGAGCAAAGTAGCCTTGAATCACCAGGCTTTCCACCACGGAGGAAAGCCTGGTATTCATTCTAAAACTGAACCGTGTGATCCGGTTTAGAAAAAAGAAAAAATAATTGGGTTGGTAGGTTCAGATTGGCGTCAGAGTGTTTTTGTTCCCCATATAATAATTGGTTCCGGTCGTGGGTTCCGGCCACCTGATGACGTAAAATTATTTCCGCTCCAGACCGGATCAGAAAACCAAAATTGGTATTGATGGCAGGCTATGTGCAAAGTGTTATGGCAATCAGACGCTGCATTCATGATTTGTGACATTATGTGCAAAACGGGCCCCTCCTGCAAACTTTGAAAGCCAATCGTAACCAATCAGAAGGGAATCTGAGGAAGCTGACAGACACATCGTGATCAAAGAGATTATGTGTACCGGTTTGCATGCGTTTTGGACAAAATCTGTAAGAGTAGTAAAGCAACAAGTGTGTCTGCAAAGTTTGGAAGGCAGTCATAGCCAATTGGAATAGAACCTGTTAAATCTGACTGATACATCTTCATCACATGACTGTAGAGATAATATGTACCGATTTGTGTGATGTTTGGATAGAATAGCAAAAAGTGTGTTTTGAAGAAAACGTGAAATGGCGTAAAATCTTGTCAGGCAGAAATCGACGTGGCCATTGTGGGAAGTTGCGCCATGATCCAAGGAATCCAGAGAAAAAAACAATTATCTACCACTAGATCTGATATCATCAGGAATGTACCCCAGCTAACCAACTGAGAAATCTGGCTCATCAAAACAAAATAGGTGACAAATAGATGTAACCTTTGTGGAGATGAAATGGACTGTGGAGAGCAGTCACATGGCACAGTGGGGAAATGTCAAAAGGTCGGGGAAAATGTGGCAGAGTTTGTGTGCAGAAGACAATGATTAGTTAACAGAGCAACCATGAATTTATGCTGAATTCAGTTTGGCCTTTGCACCTTATGTTATGACTGTAATTCATAGCCGTTAACAATCACACACACACACACACACACACACACACACACACACACACACACACACACACACACACACACACACACACACACACACACACACACACACACACACACACACACACACACACACACACACACACACACACACACACACACACACACACACACACACACACACACACGTGATTGCACTACTGTATATGTACCCACGACACGTACGTGCTTTCCATGCACCCACACACATCATGCATGCACACAATCATGTGGAAGTTTGTGCGTGGACACACATACAGTACACACCAACAAAAACAGACGCACAAGCACTTTAATCTGTATTCAATCCAGGTCCGGTGTGACCTTGAGTGTTTCACCTGAGGTATGCGCTTTGCATCCATTAAGTCGACGCGGTGTAAAAACCATCTCACAGCATCAGCGTGAAGTGTCTATTACCACCGTCTTATTTCCTGTTTATATGGCAACTGCCTCAACATCCTGTTTTTAATTACTTCTCTCCGGCAGCAGATGCTTCTCACAGCAACCTGCTGTGGATTACTCCCCTGAGAACTAATGTGCTGTGACAGACCCCACTTTTCCAATCAATAACTCGCCCTAAATCTGCCATCTCTCTGCCTGCCAAACACACTCCCACTTCTAATGGCACATCATTTTCTTTAAGGGGGTGTAATTGCAGAATGCGGAAAGCTGTAGCACTTTTTTGTGTTCTACTTTGCAGATACTGTGGTGCACCTATAGTATACGCCACTGAAACCAAAGAATTGTCACGAGTGTCACACAGGAAGTACTGTGAGAGGCTTCAGTCTCATTCTCCATCTCACCAACTCTTCCATCAATAGAAATCCTCTAAACAAAGCTTTCAGTTCCTCCTATCTGAACAAAAGCAGAGAGACGGCTGCCGGCCCATGCCACTTCTTAAAACTATTGGTGAGGGCTCCATGTCAGGATTCTGATCACTAGGAGATGATATAAAATAAAAACAAAATCTTTGTGGTAAGTGTGGTTATTTATTTGTGTAAGCAATGCTATCTGATCTCTTTGATTGCTGAGATGAAGATGAAAAGCAATATTTAAGCATGTTACATATTGCATAGCCAGTACTTTGTATATTGTCACACTGAGATTGGGATCAAATGTATGTAGAGAACATCAGGTTCTTTCCTTAATTTTGAAATGATTGTAAAAAATGATTTATAATTGTTTTGGCATGGTTTCAGTAATTGTTTTTAGACATTCCTCTATATGTAATTACCTAAAACATACATATAGAATGAAATCTGTAGACATATTTGTATGAAAATGTGCTATATAAATCAAATTGACTTCCACACATAATATTTAACGTCCTTTCTCAAAGCAAAAGTGGAGGCATCAAACTACTTGAAAAGAAGTCATGTGATTTCCGATAAAAGATGATCAATGCTGCTAATTCTCACTTCACTTTTATTTTTTACACTTCCCATCTTACTCATTCTGTTCTGATTCACAGTAGACTGATTCAAATAATGTTTAACATGCCATGACAGATATCATGGACATTCTTGTTTCATACTGAGCTTCAGCTGAGGTAAAACATTCAGACAGAAATAGACGCACAGGTTTCCGCTTTTCAAACTGCAGCTGCACATGCTGAACAAAAATAAGTATTCAAATGACTTACCAACCAGGGGGTTACGCAAACAGTAATTTATAGACACATCCAGAAATACCCCCAGCCATTTTAATATCATCTCTCCACGAGAGTGTGTGTTTGTACATAATATGTACAAACATGCCAACCAGTCGTTTAACTTGTTTATAGCTGGCACAGTATACACAGTGGTCAATCAGACCCCTTTATTGATACGTACAGTATTGGGGCACGGACCCCCATTTGAAAATATTGTGTGCCAGGAACGTCCATAAGAGAAGCTAAGGTTGTGGTTGTTAGATTATATGTACCGGTACTGTAGTATAGAATTCTACAATTGACCAATACTGTCCTGTAGAGAGTTGAAAGCTATAATCTGAATAGTCATTCTAATACATGTTCTCATTAGTCTAACATTTAGCAGATGAAAAAATAGTTCAAGTAAACTGAGGATCACCTGGTCTATACAGATAATACTGGCCTTTTGCCTACAGTAGCCACTGTAGGGAAAACCGGCATATACTGTATGTGGACATGCCTGATGCCAGTGCACATTTGTGTTAAGCATCAGTTACTGTTGTGTGACCAGAGCTTGATCAGCGAGAGATAGAGAGAGGGCGGGGGAGAGCGAGAGAGATAGAGAGAGAGGGAGATGGGGAGGAAGCGAGAGAGGGAGGGAAAAAACAACATATTGTCAGCAAGCTTCAGTGTGTGTGTGTGTGTGTGTGTGTGTGTGTGTGTGTGTGTGTGTGTGTGTGTGTGTGTGTGTGTGTGTGTGTGTGTGTGTGTGTGTGTGTGTGTGTGTGTGTGTGTGTGTGTGTGTGTGTGTGTGTGTGTGTGTGTGTGTGTGTGTGTGTGTGTGTGTTGACATGAGGTAACGCTTTCCAATATAAATAGTCACAATAACCCTTTAGCCTCTATAGGGGAAATGTTAGTGTTAATGATTTGGGATTCTAACAACTACACTTTCTCTAATATTTCAGACACAACTACAACACATGTCAGTATACATTGGATCATGAAAGGTATTGTATACAATGTAATTATTGTAAGTTAACTGCATCATATTTATTAGGTGTGTGACTTACATAATTTAAAAACCTGAACGTAACTTCAGTGTAATTTTTGTTTTGTTACAGTATGTCTCATACACTGTTTATATAAAGGAGAAAATTATGCAAAAACATATTTTTTCCCCCCAACACAACCTCTAAATCAAGGATTCCAACTAAGATCACAACAAAAAAAATCACATTCAACATTCAAATATTCTGATCTGGTCTATAGTGATTAATTTAATAAATACTCTTTTCTCTTTGCTACATGTGGAAGTTGCAGTATGAACGTGGATTTGAAGATCTCCAATATGTCCGTGGAGCCCAGTGCAGCCCGGTTGGAGCAGGTGCCCAGCGAGTACCGCATGGCAGGCCTGGTGTTCTATGGCGTCATCTTCACCATAGGAGTAGTAGTCAATCTTACAGCATTGTGGGTGTTTGCTCTCACCACCAAGAAGAGGAACTCAGTCACTGTTTACATGATCAACGTAGCTGCGCTGGACCTAGTCTACATCACACTTCTACCTTTCAGGATGGTCTACTACCACCAGGACCACTGGCCTTTTGGGGACCTTTTCTGTCGGGTCAGCGCGGCTCTCACCGTCTTCTACCCCTGTATGGCTCTGTGGCTGTTTGCCCTGATCAGCGCGGACCGCTACGTGGCCATCGTGCAGCCAAAGCACAGCAAAGAGTTGAAGAACATCCCCAAGGCCCTGGTGGGATGTGTAGGAGTGTGGATCATGACACTTGGCAGCACCGTGCCCCTGCTCTTCCCTGGGGATGACCCCGACCGCGCCTCCAACTTCACAACCTGCGTCAAGATGCGCGACATCATCCACTTGCGCCCCGACAACGCTGTCAACTTTGTGCGGCTCATATTCTTCTTCCTGGTCCCCATGGCCATTATGATCATCTGCTACATCATCATAGTGGACAACCTGTTCCATGGACGCACCTCTAGGCTCAAGCCCAAAGTGAAGCAAAAGTCCATCCGGATCATCATCACACTCATCGTTCAGGTCTTGGTGTGCTTCGTTCCCTTCCACGTGTGCCTGGTGGTCCTCCTCCTGATGCGAGGTGACGGAGGGGTCTACAGCACGTGGGCAGCATTCACCACATTCCTAATGAACCTTAGCACGGTTCTTGATATTATTTTGTACTACATTGTCTCCAAGCAGTTCCAGGACAGGGTGATCAGTGTGATTTTGTACAGAAATTATCTGCGCAGTGTCAGGAGGAAGAGCAGACGCACGCACACGGGCAGCATACGATCACTAAGTAACTTGCCCAGCACAGTGATATGAGTCATCTGATATGTCTCAGTACCTGCACTGTACAGAGCAAATTCTGGCATAGTGTAACTCTACTGTACACATGTGCTCATTATCAACTGGATCAAAAACTGTAATTAATTTCTGAGATGGAAATTCACACTCACAGTATGGGAGCATTGTTGTTGTAGCACCAACATCTGCGTTCTTAGCTGATTGACTCACCCATGAGAGTTGCAGCAGCTATAATTTCAGCCCATCTCTGCACTGGCAGACAAGGCATCGGCATCTCTAGTTCAGGTGTAAGTATATGAAGGCTAACAGAAGGTTTGATCATTTTTTAATGTACTGTACTGTAGACTTCAGCGTGGAAGTGGTTTCTAGCGATTGTATAAATATAGAACCCAACCATCTATCAAGGTGAATGAACTAGAAAGCTGTGGTGATGTTTTTAAGGTCACTGGCTCTTGTTGTGTCTGTGCGTGTGTTCCGGCTTACTTCCTGATAGCTTCACTATACTGTACGTCATTTGTATGGTGTAATTATAACCACCCATAGTGTGCACTGCATATAAATGGCAAGTTAAGCCATGTTTGCTCTGTTGTATGTTTATGCATAATGGTATCAATTCACAGAGAGCAGTGGTTATCAACCCCAGTCTACTGGGAACCCAGATCTGCTGGTTTTCATTCTACTTCTTTAATCAGTGACTCATTTAGATTTCAGACACCAGCTAAATGCAATTAGCTGAATTCTAGAGTACACAAATAGAAGCTGCCTTGGTGTCAAGGGCAGGAGTTGTGGAACTCTGAAGCTTGATTTAAATACTCCATCATATGATGGTGTCAATTGTCGAAAATAACTGATTTTCAAGCTACTAATAACGTGTCTTGTCAGCAAGCGACAGTTGTGCTACAGAGTATGAATTAAGCTTGAGTCAGACCATCCTGGTAACAAGTCCCACCAAAATGAGGTGCCTTCACACAGGAAATAATAGCTACTGTACAACCTTCTTGAAAGCTGTTGTTCCTGTCATGACCAGTTGATGGCAGCATGTCACAGAAAACACAAATCTCAAGTCTGTCTTCCTGGACAAATGGAAGTTTCTCATCTGACATGTCCTTGTGATCATTCTAGAGTGAAAAATGTAAAGTTTTGTTGGTTGCATGATGTCATGGTGTACTTGTTTCAATAACTGTCATTATACTTTTGAGCTGTGAAGCCTACAATGACTCCTCATGAAAAACTATCAGATGTTCCATAAAATAATCATGATCCCTATCTTCTTATGTAAATAGCATTTTATCACATAACAAGATGTTTTTTACGAAGCAAATGCCAACAGTACTGATATGCTGTGAAATGATGTGCACTAATATCCTGAGAAGATATCAGCAGAAGCACAGATAGATGTAAAGGTCCTATCAATCAATAAAATATATATTAATTTTAGAGGAAATATTATATATCTTGACATAAATTTCATAATTTTATGTCTCTAAAATTAAGAAGATATGGGTGCTAAAAGTGTTATTTGTCAACCAAGGACTTTAATTACCCACTGCCCTTTAAAAGGTAGCATAATTGTTTTCACATTGCCCTATCAATCATTGTGTAAGAGTAGGTGTCACTTTTTTCCTTATGGTGCCTATCTCGTTTAGTAATGAAGCTGTTTACGTAAAAATGAATCCCCTTTTATTATTATAACTCCATATCAGGTGAGATACAATGATATTTTAAAAGTTGAGCACATAAAATACAATTGCCAAGATTATATTGTTACAGTAAGACCTCGTTTGGCTTGTTCTCAGGTTGAAGAAGGTGAATGTAGAAGCATTTGCAACAGTCCTGTCCCTTCTAAGCACCAGACAGACAGCGGTTATTCCAATGCAAATGAAGAGTAAAAAATCATGTTTGACTGTAATAGTCTGCATAAGTGTCCTGCATAAACATCACACGGGCTATAGAGCACAATACACCAATGCATGGCAATCCTGTGTACTGTAGCTGCCTATTGCTATAATGAAGGGGGTTGAGTGAGTGTGTGAGTGTGTGTCACATCTACTCAGTTTTAACTGGCTTAGACAGTGAGTCAGTGTCCCAGAGTGACTAGGCAGTGTCTCATGCGATTACAGGGTCATGGTTCTCTGTGGTGGAACCATACGCAGCATAGCTGCTCTCTGAACTGTTATGGTATGGCCTCAGAGGATGCACACTTTACAAATAGGACAAAATACAGTATAGCGTTGTTGTTGGGCAGAAACCTTTTGTATATCCCAAATGGTACCTTTCAGGAAATGGGAGAAAAGCTGTTTCAATGGATCCAATGTAGTTATTTAATCATAAGCTCTTGTTAATAGTTTTCATTGGTTCAATATTTATAAAACCCACAGATAGACTTAAACACTTTCAACCACTTTTGATTTTTCAAAACGAGGGGAAATAGCAGAACTACAAGTTTATGATGCATCACACCGCAACTCTTTGTGACACTGTCATTAGACAAAGTAAAAATAGGACATTGATTTATGAAAGAAAAAAAAACATAAAAAGATTTTCTGTCCAAAGCAATGATATGCAGCATGGCTGCTGAACTGTTATGGTATGGAAATGGTATGGACTCAGAGGACGCACACTTTACAAATAGGTCCAAATACAGAATATACCATGCTAAATACACAGTAAGATCCTCAGTGTTAATGTAACTTCAAACACTGTATTTGACTGTTTATTAGCTCTTTCCAGTGCTTACAGAACTCAATCATACTTAAAATACCACCTCATGTCCCATGTCTTTACCTGAGCTAGAATCATAGTAAGATTCAAATCCTTCACTTACAACAAGGAAGCTTTAATGCAATGGCAGAAAGGACCGCTATGCATAGCAAGCAGAGGTGGAAAGTAACAAAGTACATTTACTTTCTGTACTGTACATTCTTTTATATTTGTACTTACTACTTGATGTAATGGCTATTTTGTTGGCTCCAAACAGCTCACCAAAACCCACTGATGCACCTTGTTTTCAAAAACATTGTCCACAGGTTTGAATTATAGTTTGCGTTTCTTTACTTCTCCAAATGTGCATAGTAGTACAAACATCTCAGTCTCATGGCATTGTTCCTGTTGCACAGGTAAAAAAACGTTTGTCCACCCAGGTGCATGCCCTTTCCCAATCACCCAGGCCTACATATGCTTTCCTGTCAGTCAATCAGTTAGTTAGTTAGGCCTGGAGAGGCGTGCCCTTGGTGCCCACAAAGGATCTAAAATGAACAATAATCTATGAAAACTAATAATTCCAAATAATAACTACAATCATGATAATAACAATAATAATAATAAATAAAAACAGTGAAATGGCTTCAACACTTGAGTATTTATCTATTTATTTATACCTTTTTCTTTGGACATTTTTGTGGGATTTTTTTGGGGAAAATGTCTTCATTTCAATACATTAAAAAGAAAAATAATGTACTTTGTAATTTGTACATCTGAATTCTTAAGTATTTATAAAATAGAGTACTTTTAAATACTTGAATATTTTTTTTAAACTAGTAGTCCAGTACTTTAACTCCAGTACAAATTTGACTGAGCAAATTTCACTTGTAGTTGAGTAATATTTTACCAGGAGTGTATACTTTCAGTATTAGGGTTGAGTCCACTGATAGCAAGTTCAATATCAGGTGGTTAGTGAACTGGGCAGAGTGCAGGATGATGTACTGTAATGCAGTGATTCTCAAAGTGGGGTCCAGTGACCCCCCAGGGGTCCTTGAGGGGGTTCCGGGGGGGTCCCCAGCTGGGGGTCCCTGGTGTGACTATTCTCATAGCAGACCGCTTATAGCAGACCCCTGAACAGTGCAAAGTTTGGTGGGGATCAGAACAATGGTGCACCGATCAAGCATAACGTTACATTTGTGACGTCCACCGTCCATCATTAGGCAATTTTACTATACGATCTTGAAAAATCTTGTATGGGTGCCCCTGGCAAAAAATATTTTCAGATGGGGGTCCAGGGCCAAATAATTTTAATTTGGGGGACCATGGTACGAAAGTGTGAGAACCACTGATGTACAGTAGGGCGCAAGTTGGTTATAATCTGACGAATAAGAGGAAGAATGGATGGCGGGATCACCACGACATGTGGAATTCTGGGTACTGCAGTTCATCACACAATGATGGGTTTATTGGCCGCTGGACTACAAGAGGATTTATAAGGGAGAGGTTAGAGGTCAAATGAAACATCAGAGGGTCGTCTATCTGTCCCACCTGTTAGACATCAAAGAGAAACCAACCACGCTCCATGCAGCAACTGGCATTTAAAACAATTAAGTCTCCTGTCAAGTCCCTGTGATGAATTATCCTGAAGCTTTACCCGCTGTAATTCTAAATCTTCACAACAAGTGCCTTTGTTGTAGAGAAATTAATGAAAACAAGATTGTCTTTCATAGGAGCTGATCTAACAGCGCGACAGCCAGCTGCTCTTCTTTGGGAATAAAAAACAGTCAGCATTAAACAAAGCAAGGAGAAAATACTTTTTTTTTCTCCCCCTATCGCTCGTGTGGAAAACAAATCAGGCAGCAAGCGCAGTGGCCATCTGTTTTGTTATTTGATATGTGTGAATACATGTTGTAATGACTTTGTTTGTGAATCACTCGCCGCGGCGGAACACACGAGAGCTCTCGAAGTGCTGGAGTGTTCAAAGCTAATCATATAATTGGACACAATAGTCGATGACAAATGGAGACGCTCGGAGCCAGCCAGCTGGGAAAGTGAATATGTAATCATTGTAAAATCATATCATTTTTGCATATTTGAAGACAGCTTAATAGAGTTTGCATGTCAGCATACCATCAAACGATGATCAGACACAGTGTTGGTGTATTTGTTTTCCAAACAGTGCGTTATTGAGCACATTTGTCTTTCATTCCATGTCCTCAAAGTGTGTCTCAACATTTCCCATCGCACCTGTTCTCGCAGGTCCTGTGCTCTCCAAAGGGTTAAGGAGGATCTGGCAGTACATCCCTCTAGGTATAGCTAGTAAATGGGAACATGGTGGTGTTACGGTTCCCAGCCGTGTTTATGCTACACCAATGAGACCACATCATCTGCCATCTGCCGAGAGTGAAGTATCATAGCCTAGCCAGCCACGTCAACGTTATGTCATGAAAGCATATCAGGCGCATGCAATGGATATGCAGTTGCATGACATCAAACACACATAACCAAAATTGACAAGAGTTTGTGGTGACTGAAACATGTTGTTGTGTTCCGAACAACAGTTTGGTTTAAAAGGCCGTGCCCTACACCATAGCATTAGTCTTCATATTGTTCCCATTAAAGCACATGAAAGAGATCCTATAGTAATTATATCCTACAGCCAGCCTGTTGGTCCGTATAGTCCAGCCTCGCCTGGGCCTCTCCATCTACAGTATGGCATTAGCAGCAAGCAGCTGCCTGCATTTAGATCATTTAGCTTTTCTCTCAGGGCACTTTAATACACAGACCTCTCCCGTGGTAAACTTTACAATAGGATGTTGAAGGATACTCCTGGACTACCATAGGAAATTAGAGGCACATGTGTGTATCTAGTGGTGCAACAGTAGCCCCGCCCCGTCCACCCCCTGTGAAGATCTGTTTAAGAGCTGTGCAGTGAGAACACAAATGGATTCCTTTTGTGCACTAAACTAGGTTAAGTACATGAGCTATTGTTCTTATCTGTGGTAGTTGTACTGTACAATACATTCTGCCTGGCACTGGCTGCTCTGCAGTAGTGACTTTAGGGACAGGAAATGCATGTGCGGTACTGCACAGTACAAGACATATTTACCTACAGTAGCTCAGTAGAGTTAATCTTTTCCTTCGGCAATGGGAATCTATGCAGCATTGTCTTTTGTCTCCATTAGAAGAAGATAATCTACTGCAAGGGTTCCAAACGCTACAAAACTGACTCCAATTGACCCCGCTGTTAGCGGAGGACGGCAGAGGGAGAGGAAATGTATGGCCTTGATTACAGCTGTGTGTCTGTCTTAGCAGATTGTTCTGTTGCTGATACACACGCGCACACGCATATGCACACACACACACACACACACACACACACACACACACACACACACACACACGCACGCACACGCGCACACACGCACGCACACACACGCATGCACACGCATGCACACGCACACACACAGCCAGTCACAGCACCATTAGCACGTATAAATAATGTAAGGCCCCTCTGCTTTTTTCAACTCTCTACTCAGCTAAGTGCCAGGAACCCTTAGACTCCTCTCGACAGGTTCTCCATAGATTCGTATAAGATTTATTTTAAGTCCGCGGAGAAGTGTGTTCTAGACAGTCTTCGACGGGGATCGAGTGTTCCGTCCGGCACATATGGGCATGTTTTTAATTGTAGGCCTATCATGTAGAGTGGGATGGGGTGGGTGGGGGTTACGGTGTGTGTTTGTGTGGGGGGGTCGTCTATGGCAGGGACTGTGTCAGGTTTTGTTAATATTTAATCCAGTCTCTCTTTAGTTTCCTCTTGATCCATGGTATCATAACGGCAGAGCGAGAGGGCTACATTACAACGTAGCAAAAGAGACACGAGCTGAGACACAGTAGCTCCCAAACAAAAAAAGTGCTCCTCGGAGCACAGGTCTGCGCCAGGTCAGGTAGGTTATTGTGGCCTCCTGGTGGTGCTATAATAGGCCAATGTGAAAAGGGTGCCATTTCTTCTTTAAGCCTTGCACGGCAATCGGACACTGCATTCATGATTTGAGGCATTTTGTTCCAAAAATGTGTTTTGCTAAATTAGACCTGCTGGTGGCACTATAACAGGCCAATGTTAAAAGTAAAAATGTTAAAATGTTCCTCAACATAGTGTGAATGTGTGTGCAAAGTTTGACCGCAATCGGACGCTGCGTTCATGATTTGCTGCATTTTGTTCAAAACAAGCCACTACTGCAAACTTTAGATGTGAACCTTAGCCAATCAGGATGGGATATGAAAAATCAAACAGATCCGTCTTGATCACATGACTATAGAGATCATGTGTACTGATTTGTGTGAAATTTGGAAAAAATGGGAAGGAGTAATATAAAATAATGTGTTTTACATAAGTCGGCCTCCTGGTAGGCGCTATAAAAGGCAGATGTGAAAAATGCAGGGCAAAGGTTTTTCCTTGACCTGTAGGGAGAGCGCATACAAAGTTTTACACAGATCGGTGCAGTTATAGGTAAAAACACGAATCGGCCTGTTAAAGCGCCACCATGAGGCTGATTTGAAATCCTCGGCACAGTGGGAATGTGCGTGCAGAATTTCACGGCAATACGGAGCACTCCTGCCATTTTTAGCCAATCAGGATGGAATATGAACAATCTGAAGACTTGTTTTGTTTAATGACTATAGAGATACTGTGTAGCCTACCGATTTGCATGATGTTTGGACAAAATCTGTAGGAGTACTGTCAATATATAACAGGCCCATGTGAAACATTTGGGGGCAGAGGTTCTGAATTGGCATCCAGGGAGGGTGTGTGCTCAGTTTCGTTGGGATCAAGCCAATGGTGCCGGAGATTAGCTGTCCACAGACAGAATGACACACACACGGATGGACGGACAGACAGGCTGCAAAACATACTCTTGCCAGGCCGAAACAAAAAGTGTAAAAGAGTGTTAACCACTCAAGCCGCATTTTCAAAGATAGCAAAAATTGCTGATCTAAAAGCTCACAATGTGTCGTGATGCCTTGAGAACTTGTAGATCTGCTATTTTGGAATTTCTTTGAAAGATTTCCGCCTATATTGACATGCCCAAAATATGCCAGGTTGAAAGTGGTTAATTTAACTCTGATAGCTTGCTGTGTAGTGTGTGAAGATACAGTTATGGGATTTATCATGGAACAATTTTCTGTCTACATGTCCCTACAGGACAGGGACATATAAACATTTACATTATTTTCTTTCAAGGATCAGGGTCTTCATTCGGCACCATGAAGAAGACCAGCCATTACTGGTTTTATTTCACCTGCTGTGCATCTAAAGCAAACAAGACTGACACTCAATTCCACATAAGACAGGGAAGAGAGACTGCAGCAGTTGCCTGCACTTGAAAAAAATGGAAGACACTATATTATGTGAATCTGTGGTGTATTTTAAGAGGAGAGACACACAGAGAGAGAGAGAGAGAGAGAGAGAGAGAGAGAGAGAGAGAGAGAGAGAGAGAGAGAGAGAGAGAGAGTGAGAAATGGGGGTGGGGGGTTACTTCCTCTGCGTGCACATCACGTCCCCTCTCCCTGAGCTCAATTACAGGATTGATACTCGGAGAGGAAACTTCATCATGTCGTACAGATGTCTTCACTGGGAGACAGAGGGAGACAACGCATGTTGTCATTTAGCTTGACATGGTCTGCATTCCCCCCAAACAAACAAAATTAGAAACAGTTGGACTATAGTCTTCATTATGCTAATATTGAATATAGCCTAGTACTGGACAAGAAATTACAAATAATGGAGGGAGGGGGGTGAGGAGGCATTCACAAGCATCCGTGCACATGCACATCACATTCACATGCACATATGGGGTGGAGATTTAAGTGGTGGGGTCATGGTCATGATTGGACCTCTATAGAGAATTGAAAACATTCGTCTAGGTGAATTAATTTAAAACAATAATATGAACAGTAAACAATGATTTCTCTTCCAGCCAGCCACTCGACTCCATCATTGTAAACATTGCTTTACAACCTAAACAGCCCTATAAAGTGCTTTAGGCATCATCAGGCAGAGCCGTCATTAGTCAACGCCTGCGTGTAAATCTGAATAAACCTTCTCCGTTTGTGGCGTTCCGCAAGCACACGTTGAGGCCCGTATATACTGTACTTTACACTGTTTCTGTTTCGAACGTGACACAGCCAGTGAACACACTCCACAACAATAACCATGTTTTGCTTTAATTTGATTAGGATTTGTCTCAACAAACGCCAAGTCCTGTTTTGCCTCAAGAACACAACACATCTCTTAATCACGTTCCATCCAGGCAGCGTCTTTCATCTAATCTCACTGCCGTGGCTCACGCCCAGCTTTATTTCGCCGAAAGGTAGAAGAAAAGGTACACACGCAGGCACACACACACACACACACACACACACACACACACACACACACACACACACACACACACACACACACACACACACACACACACACACACACACACCACAAGGGGAATACAATGACAAAAGCCTAGCTCCTCATCTCTGTCACGTGAAGTGATGTTTTGTGTTTAGCTGTGTGTAATAGTGTGCGTGTTTTTGCTGTGAGTGCTTATGTGTGCGTGTAAATGTGTGTGTGTGTGTGTGTGTGTGTGTGTGTGTGTGTGTGTGTGTGTGTGTGTGTGTGTGTGTGTGTGTGTGTGCGTGCATGAGTGTGTGTGTGTGTGTGTGTGTGTGTGTGTGTGTGTGTGTGTGTGTGTGTGTGTGTGTGTGTGTGTGTGTGTGTGTGTGTGTGTGTGTGTGTGTGTGTGTGTGAGTGTGTCTGCGGGACTCACATTCATGTTGTTTGGTTTGCTTCTCCATTAAGAGAGCTGTAAAGGAGAGGGAACAGATGGCGGCTGGCCCGCTCTGTCCTGCATCCTCTCACAACTGCCACACTTCCTGTGCGTCCATTAATCTTCTCCCACTATTCCTGCAGCACAACTTTATTAAAACAACTCAGGAGAGAGCGCACAACAAGCCCGCGCAGCTGTCAGGAGGCAAAGACAGAACCATCCGTCCACAGAAGAACAGCACAGGGCTTCTTCCTCCACCGCATCTGTAAAACAGCTCGAGCAGAATTCTCGGTCGTCTTTGAACTGGCCGCTATAAAGAGCAAGCCGTGGCGGGGACACAATAAGTGCTCATTAGAAAACAGCTGGAACTGATGTTGTTGCGGAGTTCATGGGCTCAGTTTGTCAAACTCACACATGTGAGGGAGCTGTGCTCCCCCTTGCGTAGGCCCGACTACCGTTTACTCCCCCCCCCCCCTGGCTCAAAGAGCATGGGAAATGTTCTGTTATGGTGATGTTTGGACAGAGAGACTGCACTGATTACTGCACGGCTGCCCCCCCCATCAAGGCAGAATGTGTGTTTTTATCAAACAGACCACTGGAAGCACGCCTCCATACGTCTGGGCACATAGCTAATTAGACACTTGGTATTTCAGAATGAAAACACGCACACACGCGCACACAGGCATGTACTATGTATGTGTACTGTATGTACTGTATGTGTGTGTGTGTGTGTGTGTGTGTGTGTGTGTGTGTGTGTGTGTGTGTGTGTGTATAACACTAGAGGTTTGGGCCCTTCCACCTACGTCGCACCACGATCCGACCAATACTGTATGTCTGAGTCATAGTGTCGGGGCATTGTCAGAGTACCCATATATATATATATATATATATATATATATATATATATATATATATATCCTATATTAAAATTGGCTTAAGGGAGGACCAGTGGGAGGGCAGACCAAATTGTCACGCTCATGTCACTATGACACAGCCATAACCATATAAGGAGTTAAAACTCTTGTTTTATTTTTGTATTGTTTTATTGGATCTTGTTTAGTCGATACACTTATTTGTTTTAGCTCGTGCTCATTTGATTTTGCCATTTTTGTCTCATCTGTTTAAGAAAGTAGGTAGCTGATATATTGCACTTTTACCTTAGCGCTAGGTATACTCTTGGTTGCTTGTTTTTGCAGGAAATGTACTTAAAACTTCTGGTGATTAGTAGTTTTCGTTCCCTACCTATGTTGAATACACTTATTGTAAGTCGCTTTGGATAAAAGCGTCTGCTAAATGACTGTAATGTAATGTAATGTAATGTAATGAGTTCCCAATGCAGCTACGCCCAAATATGGAGTGTGTTGTCTAACCTCAATGTGTCATGGAATCAGGTGCAAATAAATCAGTCGCTCCATATATGGGAATAAAAGGGGGCATGCACATATATGGGCATACTGTATGATACTGATGACATCAGGGATCTCCATATATGGGCATAAAAGGGACAAGGACTGACTGATCTCCATAAATACAGTATATGGGCATATCGGTCGGATCGGTGGTGTGACGTAGGTGTGAGGGCTGCGTAGCGGCCCCAACTTTATATACAGTATATACGCACACGCACACGCACACGCACACACACACACACACACTGTATATATTATTATATTAATGCACTGCATTTACTGTTAAGTGGAGGAAGTAGCAAAGTACTACATAACAGAGGGACAGACAAAGATACTGGGTCTGCCTTCCTTTTCTCACCCAGTAAAATCCTCTGTATTCATTTATAGACCAAAATGGACTCTTTGTACACTCTTTGGAGTTAAATGAACACTGAGGATGTCATTGTGTACACATCCCCAGTGTGTGGACTGTGTGGAGCAACAGACTGACACCATGATCACAAGGGGCCCAAATCTGTTGTCCTGCTTGATTGCTTGAGCAAGAGGAAATGCATTACTTGAGGCCCCCCGCAAATTTACACGTACATGCGCTGCCATGACAAATATTCCAGGAACGCAGCTCTATTTGGCTCTGTGCTGTGTGTCCGTAGCAGTCAGCGGCTAAATTGAAAAATCAATTCCAATTTAAATTATTGGAATAAAGAACTCCAGGAGCCGGAGATAAAAAGACCTTCTTCTCCTAGATCCCCTTTAATTGGAAAGTCATTTCTTCAGGGTATTCTAATGGTTCTGAGGGAAGATTGCAAAATAAAGTTGATGAGCTGGAGGGGAGGTTAATAGTGTGTGTGTGTGTGTGTGTGTGTGTGTGTGTGTGTGTGTGTGTGTGTGTGTGTGTGTGTGTGTGTGTGTGTGTGTGTGTGTGTGTGTGTGTGTGTGTGTGTGTGTGTGTGTGTGCGTGCGTGCGTGCATTTGACTGACCCTGTGTTTTCTTTTCTCTGCCACGCAGTACTCAGCCCTCCCTCCCTTATGACAGAGGCACCAAATGAAGACTAATCCTGTGAGCTCAGACACACTCCCTCATGCCGGTGGTCACCAGTCTCATCCATCTGCTATCTGGGGGAGCGTTAGGGCTCTTTGGTCAAACTAAATTAACTATCCCTACACTTGCACTTGTAAAAACGTTACTGGCTAATATATGCGACACCAGCACTCTAGAATGATACTCTGGCTGTGAACAAATTCTTACAAGATTCCACACAAATCCTCAGATGTCATAGTAGAATATTGTATATAGAGGATGTGAAAATCACTTGTACCTTGACTAAATTAAGAAATCTCAATCGGCGTAATCATCATTGTGTTCCTGTCAATACTTAATGGTAAAGATGTCATTCAGAAGATTTGAGTCTGCTAGTCTACAGTGCATGTCTTCACAATGCATTGGGACTCATCAAACATCTCACCAGACTGCCTCTGCAGATGGCAGCGTAGGTTATGCTATGATGCTATGATTCCAAAGCTTTCACAAAGAATCTAAATTGGGCTTCCACTGCAGTGAAGTGAAACAAGACGGCAACAGCTGCAAAACTGTTATTTAAAGTACTCTATTGCAGATTTTTGAAAAGTTTTCCACATTTTAAATAAAAGTAAATAATTGTATATTAATTATTAGGGCACTAATTAATATACACAGTTTATCACACTTGGCATCCTGTAACACACCACATACAGTATCACACTTGCTGACAGTAGAATGTGTATGTGAATGCAAACACCCTTTTCACCCCAGCACTCCTATTGTGTCACCATTATCACCTCAGCTTAGCACATAGCGAATACAAGTACGACTAAACATGTCACCCACATCAGGGATCACCACATCTGCCCCTGTACAGAAAGGAAAAAGAAAAAAGAACAAACAGTACCACCAAACAGTTGATTCTGTCTAAAACAGTATAAACAACACAGTACAATCCTGCAAGCGTCAGTCTTGTTTCTTCTGTTTTGCCCTCCCCAGTCCTGTTCCAATACTTCACGGAGACCTTTCTGTGTTCTCTTGCTGACATTAAAGAAGCACTGTGCGGAGACATTTCCATCCCAGAAACTTGTTGACACAGTTATCAGACATCAAAGAGCGTTGTGTCATTTTCAAAAGGCCTTATGAGAGTAATGGGGATGTTAAAGGGCGTGTTAGCTCAAATATCACAAAAGGATAAGGGGATATGAACAAGCCTTGACTGAAAGAGTGGAAGCAGCGAGAGAGCGATAAAATACTCTGAAATACAGTCTCCAGAGAGAGAGGGAGAGAAAAGAGGGAGAAGAACGCTCGGCTCCATTTCCGCCTAAGAAGCGCAGAGTTAAAAGGTGGCCCCTGTACAAATGAAACTCAATTTCACGCCACATTATCCCTCCCTGTTCTCTTTCCTGGCTTTCATTTTCATTAAGACCAGAGACAATCATAAATTAATAATTACTGCCGAATGTCTAAGCGCAGGCCACATTTCTGTAGCCTTCCCCTTCCCTCTGTGCTTCTCCATGTTCACGCTTGCAAAATGTTAATTTAGGTAATGTGGTCTGGCCCTTGTCCGATAAAACTGTTTTGTAGTTTCACTAATACATAATGGTCTATCTGATTAGGTGACATTAAGGCCCATCTTTCAGCTGATCAAGCTGCACCTTCCTAATGTCTCTCCATAGACTCAAGGCACCAAGTTATCAAGAGACATGCGGCATGACTCCTCTTCCTAAATGGCCAACCCCTGATCACGATGATGATCGAGGAATTAACTCAACTGAGGTTAACAACGCGTCTGACACTATAGCGGGCCTATTGTATAAATACAGGCTTGTTTCGAACTTGGGAAACTTTTTATGGTTTGAATTTTCATCATGGTTTAAAGGGTGAAGAAAGTCTGCCCGGTTGTCAAGAGACACTTCCACACTTTTGGCGTTAAGGCAAGCGAGCACAAAACAACATCAAATTGAGCAATGTGAAGCTGGGCAAGAGAACAGCGAGACGCAGATAGGATCATGCAGAATAATCATCTCTGGGTGATGTCTTTATGAGTGTGTCTTCATTCATGTCAAGCCAAGCAAATACAGCACACACAGACACAGCTCATGTACACAGACGCTGCTTTGAATATGCAATCACCATTCTGCTTCACACACTACAGTGCAGTAAAGTACAACATAACACAATGCATGCACATTTGGTATTTAAAGTCTTTGTGCCTCATGGTCATATTTGTACTGAATTGAATTTATTACAAAATGTGCACTGATATGAAACATGTACTGTAGCTGGGGGGCCTCTTTCCTCAGTCGTCAGAGCAGAACAAGGCATCAAATAGAGAAATAAACAGGATATCTGACTAGTAGCTGTGACTGGCCCACATTTCGCAAACTCATTGAAAGTGAATGGAGTGAATCTTTCACTGCAACTAGGGAAACAACCAAGTCACTGAAAGGATAAAGTGGATGTGATCTCATCCATTCTTTCACTCCAGATTAGCCCATAGTGCGAGTGGCAGAAGTTCTTTAGTCTCGATTCTGAACTCAGGAGTTTTGTCGCATGATTGATTGCTCATTGTGTGTCATATTTGTTCTTTCAAGGTTGATTGAAACTTTAACCTCATTTTTAATAAAGAGAACAAAAGCTTGAAATATTTCAGACCTTGAATTTTCACAATGTAGTATTGAATTATGCAGCAATCAGTCAATTATTCATCTCTGTGGCTGTGTTACGGCCATGCTTTAAAAAGCATGCAAAATGGGAACAGGCCCAGCAATGCTGTGTCAACACATTTCTCTTAGAATTGCTTACTAGAGAGATTTGTCTCTCAATGTCGATTCCATATATTTTCTTACAACTTAAAATGACTGTACCTGTTACCGATTGCTATGATCTGATCCCTGCAGAGCTTTATAGCACCTTTATGGCAAAATACATGGTCATTCAGCATTAAGTCAGCACCAATAATCATTACAAACACACAAGAGGAAAAGAGCAAAGTCTGTATGAAAAATCTCCAGTTTTTTCAATAAAAAGAAGTGCCACAACAATGGAGAATGTCACTGAACAAAACAAACATCTTAATGAGTTTAGAACATCAACAAAGCATGTCAATATTAACAAAGCCCTCAAAATGTGGGTGCTGAAGGTAAAGTGAATAATCATCACACTGTGTACAGATACACTGAAGGTGTTCCAAAAGAAGAATACAAAGCTGTTCATTTATCAGTGAAATATGTTGAATTAGTGTCGTACACTTGCACATCAAATTACACATGAAATAATCTATTTACATTGAAATGAGTTTGAGCTGATCCTCATTTACACATTTTATTCTGGGATAAGACTATGAATATAAAGCGCACACACATGCACGCACGCACACACGCGCACACAGACACACACACACACACACACACACACACACACACACACACACACACGCAAAAAAGAAAGCAGTACTTACACAAGATATTCTCGTCATTTGATTATTCATACAATTCCTTTTCTACCATACATTGTACAGAATGCTGGGCTCATTAACCTTGCTACAGTACAATATACAGTACCTGCATGGTTTTACGTCATACATAATAAATAATTCAGAAAGGGTAAAAAGACTCAACTTCACTGGACTGAGTTCAAAATGCTTATCTTATAAAGTAACAGGTTTTTTTATATACCAGAAACATGACAGTGACTTACAAGGATAAAAGAAATAGCTGCCCCCTATCTCATCTACACCTGTATTGGCATATCTTAACAATCAGATGTATTTCATGGCAAATGACTATTTTATCAGTGGTTGTGATATACATTATACAGCCTAAAGTTTATCTTGGCACACTACAAGTCTATTTACATTTTATGCCAAGCTACTGGCCTTTTGTACTCTCTACACAGCTAAAGCTGGAGTGTTAATTTAACACTCCAGATTCAGTATGAGAATGAATCCAGTGACTGACGACTCTTTAGAGCAGGCTGTTCAGTACACAGTAAAAGCCTGAGTGTTCATTTAACTAAGAGTGATAAGATGGACCCTTTGTTCACTCTCAGTTAAATGAACACATAAGACTTTACTGTATATATATATACATTATTAAAGAGTGTTCATTGAGGCGCTGTACAGTTTGTTTCAAGATCGTTGAGCAACATAGTTAACTCACATTGCGTATCATCAACATGTTAACTTTATTTGAATTTGAAGTACAAGAGATGATTTGAGAAGCTATATAAGTTATCAGTGACAAGTTGACAACAAACCTAGACACTCCATCAAAAATAAAAATAAAATATAAGCAAACACATAGTGAGCATGGGACACTGGTTCTCACCTGATTGTATCACATAAGTTCTAAAACTGTTCTCGTTATACTGTATGAATATGACATCAGCTCGTCTAGAGAATAAAACTTATACACAGATGCTTAAGCACCAAAATTAGAAAAGTATTGTCCGCAGGGACAGTAACAAGCAAATAATTACTTATTATGGGATTTATTTTTTTCCTCATTAGGACATCATGAATGGTGTTCTAAAAGAAAAAGAGTTCATCTGTGCTTGTGTGTGTCACACAGGAATTATGTCATTAAATGGCATTTAGTTGTGTCAAAGTTGCGTCATGAGTGACTGATTGTATATAATACACAAGCTGACACGTGGTCATTAAGAGACAGGATTTAAAAAAGGAAAAGCCTTCCGAGGCATTTGTTTAGAGGGTGTTTCATGATAAACAAAATGTACATTAAAATCAAAAGTACATTACTCTTCTTACAAAGATTACAGTACTATTGAAAGCGCAGTCTTCATTTTGAAAGTGAACTTGTTTGATAAGTATGTTTCAAAATCATATGGGCTTGAGAGAGTCAACCCTAGTATTTGTTCAGCACAATATAGGATTTATTAAATATCATAATTCCAGGACAAACATTTACATGCCTGCATGCTTTCTCACCAAAATGGCAGCTATTTGAAAGAATGATGGCTCAGAAATAGAACAAAACAAAACTATAAGTTTATATAAATGGCGGTATTGTTTGCCTAATAGCTCTACTGCATACACAATACCTCTTAACGTTATATACACATACCTTGTCAATCCACCCCGTTTCTGATAGAGTGAGTTTCTCCTTTCGTTATCATCGGATCTTGTATATACAACAATGGTAAAAAGGAAACTTGATTGTATTTTCATCTAATTTAGAAAAAAAAACATTAAAATCAAATATCAGTCATCTCTTTTTGATCAACACATGGATAGATTCACATTAGTTTTTCCCCCCTCAAGGTTCATGTCCAGGTGTAAATTTTTCAACATCTTGAAATCAATTTGAAATACAAAACAAACTTCAGTCGAATTGTTTTTTTCGAAGCTTTCTCGCTGGTTGAAATACAGTATAAAAAAATCTTCAGTGCTGTGAATTTATACGAGTTATTACCAACTGTGTACCATTGGTACATTTAACTGTGCTCAATATATTTACTTTTTTTTTTCATCCTTCAGTTTAGCCAACTGACTGTGTCCAGACCTGCTTTCATCAAACTATTTTCTGTTGACATCTGTGAGAAAAAAAAGACTTAATTCTACATTCAGACACAACGTGACTCCAGCGTTTGGCTGAACACAGCACTTCCATTGAACTTCTACAAGCAGCTTGACTTCTTTCCCCTACTAAATCAGCCTGGTTAAGGGCTCTTGAGAATCTTCATGGGTTTTCTTATTCTTTTCATTTTTTTTCCACCCCTCCAGCTCTCCTCTCGGCCTTATCAGTACATCACTGTGGTTTTCAGGAACAGTCTTCCATCTGCAACAGATGACACATGGCCAGGGTTAGCCCACATCACCAGCCAACACCAACATCCTACTGATACGAATGCAATTTAATCATGATTTACACTTCGTGGTACGATCGTGTCCCGTGCCGAAAATAGCTGATCTACAACCTAACGAGTCGCATAATGATGCGGTGTGAGCTTGTACATCTGCTATTTTCAGCGCAGGACACCGACAACTAAGTATTTAACAGGTACTTGTTGAAACACAACTATGGGCCTCAAAGTTGGCCCTTAGTCGCGCAATGTTAGCTTCTTTACAAGGACAGATAAACTAATGATGGTGGTTATGATCAAGCATGACATACTGCACTGTATGTCAGTCTGTTCAATGCAAGTATAAGCAACAATACTAGAACTTATTTTAGGGCCAAACTCATTTCTTTACAATCATATGTCCTATGGTGAAGTAAAACCATTTCTACCTGTTTATCTATGATGACATTTAATATGTCATCTCCATTCAATAATGATCGTAAAACTGCATTAATATTTGATTACCCAACAAAACACAAATATCTGAAGAGCAACGGCGAGAGCCGCACTCCCGGCCGCCAGAACTGCATGTCACATGTGTTTAAGACATCTATCCAGATACGCCTGTTTGAACATAATATTGCACTCATGATGTAAACGCTTTATAAGTGACATTTCCTGCAAGGAAATAGTGTTTATTGAAAGCGGCAGACATTCCTCTCCGATGCCATCTCCAGACACCTGCAACCTAACGAGCTTTGTCCATTTCCAAAGAACACTCTTGTCTGAGTGTACGCCTGAGTGAGCAGCGGTGCTCTGACGCTGAGCTGGTAAAAGCATCTGTTAGGCACAGCTCAGGAGCATGTTTGACGTTTATTACCCTTGCATTTCCTCTTGCCAGAGAATGCAACATTACTGCGATTTAAGCAGCAGCCTCCCCTCTCCGTGGCAGTGTACCTAAATAATTCAACGTTAAAGGGAAACGCACGAGGATAGACAAAGTGGCGATAGATTTAAGAAACAGCAAACGTGTCGTTCGCAGCCAGACATGACAAGCAGAGCGCCGGTGACAGAGGGAACACAACTCCTTAAAATTCCATGGAGATGTGTAAGGTACACCTCGTGTATTTCCATGTACTTCATGTAGGCAAACTAATTTTACCTTCAGCAGTATTTAACTGTGCTCAATATATTTACTTTTTTTTTTCATCCTTCAGTTTAGCCAACTGACTGTGTCCAGACCTGCTTTCATCAAACTATTTTCTGTTGACATCTGTGAGAAAAAAAAGACTTAATTCTACATTCAGACACAACGTGACTCCAGCGTTTGGCTGAACACAGCACTTCCATTGAACTTCTACAAGCAGCTTGACTTCTTTCCCCTACTAAATCAGCCTGGTTAAGGGCTCTTGAGAATCTTCATGGGTTTTCTTATTCTTTTCATTTTTTTTCCACCCCTCCAGCTCTCCTCTCGGCCTTATCAGTACATCACTGTGGTTTTCAGGAACAGTCTTCCATCTGCAACAGATGACACATGGCCAGGGTTAGCCCACATCACCGCCGACACCTGCAACCTAACGAGCTTTGTCCATTTCCAAAGAACACTATTTTCCTCCATTAACCACTTGGCCCTATTATATAGCTCGGTCGTCATACGGCGGTGCCGTGAGAAAATGTTCGTAATTTTTGGAAGATTTCAGAATTTCTTTTAAATACATTTTGCCTAATGATATGCCCACAATAGGGATGGCAGGTTAAACGTTGTTTAATAAAAAAATAAAAATGAAAGTACCCATTTAACATTGCAATCTATTGTTCTTGATGATTTTTTAAATCCGATACCCAATGTACTCATTGCGTTATCAGTTCTTCATCAATTAGTCCATTGCATTAGACTGAGCTCATTCCCAGCCTGTGGTTTATGTATTGTGATGCAGGGGGAGAGGCGAGAACAAAGGCTTGTTGTGGGGGGGAAGACAAACACACAGGCTAATTACCCAGCAATGCCGTAGGTCTCAAAGGCATTGCACTCTGGCCGCCTCTATTCAAGCAACACCACCGAGTTATGTGTAAAAGTCATTACAGCATGAATGCAACGCTAAAAATAAAATCAACCCAAGGAGGGGGTGCTGGGGGGTGTTGAGAGTGTGCGACGGGATCCACAACTTGACACAGATGAAACACACAGCTAGCTCAGCTCACTGATATGTCTGTCTGTCTGTCTGACCAGCCTCACAGTTGGAGCTGTTTATACAGTGTAGGTATGTTAATCAAACGACAGCCAGCTGATTCCTTGATAGATGAGGACAAGTAATAAGTTGCGAGGAGAATGTCAGATATTGTGACGTTTTTGTCTGGCATTTTATGCTTTATTTCAGATGTCAGTGTAGTAGAAAGACAGGAAACCAAAAGGCAGAGAGAGAGTAGAGTCATGCGGGACAAGACAGGGGTCGGATTCAAACCCAATTCCTCGCTCTCACAAGGAGCATATGGTCTGTGCACTAACTGGCTGAGCCACCAGGCACCCCCATGTCAGATATTGTGGCATTGTACACAGAGGAGATATAAAATTATCACAAACGGCTGGAAATCAGCTGAGACCCTTGATAAGCAAATCTCACTAATTCAAATCCGCTGCACAGGGCGCCAGGGTGCAATATTACTGCAAATGTTGAAACATCTGCTTTGCATACGCAAATAAGAAAAATCTGCGACGTTTTGACACGTTATTTTATGAAAGAATGTCTCATCAAAATATGTTAAAACTTTAGTATTTTTATATTCAAATCAAGATGAAAAGTTCATTAAAGAGGATAAATATTTCATTAGATGCTAAATAAAACAAAGGGAATTTTTGGCTTCTCTCAGCATAAAATTCCTTTGAAAGATTAATTAATACATGTAAATTATGCAAATTATGCCCATGCAAATATTTTATGAAGACAATTAAGGGATCCATTAATTACAGTCTTTTTGCTTCACTGACATTCATTCATTTAATTTTAATTTCACTTTAACTGTTTTGATGTTTAATCTTGCAACAAAGAACTTTATCTCTGTGCACAGGGTCGTGTAAACTTGCCGAACACATGGAGTGGCAAGCAGGCGGGAACCAGAGAAGATACAGGGGGAAGATATTCATGTGTGCACCGTTGCCAGGCAGTTACTGGCGAGGTACAGTCCCAGTAGCTCGCCTGCCTGTGAAAACAGCCACGCTCCCACTTGGACCCGATTCAAAACACTGCGAAAGCAATTAATAAACACAGACTGTGTTAATATCGCAGAATTAGAGAAGTGTGACAAAAGACAAATAGAAATAATTAGTTCTCTAAAATTATGCTCTCATTAATTTTTTTTTCTCTCTCTCTCCATTCCCCTCCCTGAGTTTGGAGTCGGGAATACAACACGCATTTCTCTCTGCTTTCATGCGAGTGATAGGCTTGTTTTTTCCCCCCTTTGCTTGTGTAATTTATCAACATCATTTTTTGCCATTTGAGGTTAATTATACAGCGAGGCTTGCAGAGTAGAGCAGAGGAGACATGGGTGGCAGACAAATGCTTCTCTAATTGAACAGAAACACAGAATGTCGCCGGTTATTCAGTACCCCCCTCCTTCATGCCACTCCTCAGGGCAATGATCAGTGCTATTGAGAGACCACAAGAATGATATGGTCCATGGCCACATTATATCTCTCTATCACAGATGAGGGGCAACAAAGGCTTCATCTATTTGCTTTCTTTTGTATAGTGATCTGTAGGTCCAATTCTGTCGAAAAATGTAAAAAAGGAGGAAAAAAAGAAAGAAAAGAATGCCTGCATCAAATATGCGTGCGAGGCGAGGACGGTCTCTGGCAGACGAATAAGGAGATCTCGTGCTAACGAGGCAGTGTAACAACTTGAAGACGTTCAATTTGAAACGATTATACTACAAAGGGTGGAATTGCTCCACATTACTGCGAAATGTTAGAAATTAGAGTTGCTAAATATACTAACTTGGTATGAAATAGGGGGTAGAATTATAATTGGGCTGTATCCGGAAGTTATCTTTTTGGATAAATGATGACATATGGACTTCCTTTTTTTGGACGGCCAACCCCTTCAGATCCCTGCAGTAACGGAATGACATTTAATTAAGGAGGAGTCATCATTTCTTTATAGCACAATTTGCCTGATTCTTCCTTTTTACGCTACTTTAACAACATATCAGTTCAAACATTAAAGAGTTAAAAGGGGGCCCTGGATTATTACAATTACAAAGATGAACATTTTCCACTTTTCAAAGTACATTACATGGAGTATTTTCCAAGATAAATTAGGACCTTTCTTAGTGATAAGGAGAGTTCTGAGCAGACGCCACAGAGGCATATTAGAGGAAGAAGTTCTAATAATAATGAGGATGTTCAACCTCTGCAAGGTGTCTTGTATCTGGGTAAACACAGATAGCGGAGAGCCTACAGAGGTTATCGCCTGCACACCACCTTCCCCAAACACATACTGCACCCCCAAGGCTAACAAACAAACCGACCGTTAAAAATGTACACGGCTTATTCATAAAATGGATTGATTTGTTCCTTTTATTACTATCAAAGGGGGCATTTCCAATGCTTTTCATGGCTTTATGACTCATTAATGCTTCTTGAGCTGTAAACAAAACATCTCCTTCACTCCATCTCTGTGATCATTTCCTCCGATTCACCTCTCTCCTATAGCCGTCTTTCTCAACAAAAAAATCACACCCTGTGTGAAGGAAGCGGTGCCTTTGGGGCGGGGCTTAACTCATTTCAGTTCGTCCCTATTGGTGGTCTGAGTCGACTTACCAAATTTGTACTTGGTAGCATGCTGCAAACTGGAATGATGGCTGTTTAAAGCCCAGCCAATGGGCAGACAGAGGGGGCGGGGCTTAAGTAATTACAGTTCGTCCCTATTGCTGGTTTTTGTCCATGTACAAAATTTGTACTCCGTAGCATGCTGCGAACTTGAGTTATGGCTGTTTGAAGGCCAGCCAATGGGAAGACAGAGGGGGCGGGGCTTCAGCAATTCATGCTGGTCCCTATTGGTGGTCTAAGTCCACATACCAAATGTGGACTTGGTGGCATGCTGCAAACTGGAGTTATAGCTGTTTAAAATCCTGTGCTCATCCCGTGCTCATACGGGCGCTGGGGGTCCCTGGACCCCTCTTTGATAACGTCAGCAAGTCATGCGCCTCGCTATTGGTGGTGTAAGTCCACATACCAAATTTGGACTTGGTGGCAGGCTTCAAACTGGAGTTATAGCTGTTTAAAATCCCGTGCCCTAAACGGGCGGACGGACATAGCATACGCGGGGGGTCCCTGGACCCCGCTTTGATAACTTCAGCAATTCATGCTCGTCCCTATTGGTGGTGTAAGTCGACATACCAAATTTGGACTTGGTGGCAGGCTTCAAACTGGAGTTATAGCTGTTTAAAATCCCGTGCCCTAAACGGGCGGACTGACATAGCATACGCGGGGGGTCCCTGGACCCCGCTTTGATAACTTCAGCAATTCATGCTCGTCCCTATTGGTGGTGTAAGTCCACATACCAAATTTGGACTTGGTGGCAGGCTTCAAACTGGAGTTATAGCTGTTTAAAATCCCGTGCCCTAAACGGGCGGACGGACATAACATACGCGGGGGGTCCCTGGACCCCTCTTTGCTAACTTCAGCAAGTCATGCTCGTCCCTATTGGTGGTCTAAGTCCACATACCATATTTGGACTTGGTGGCATGCTGCAATCTGGAGTTATAGCTGTGTAAAATCCCGTGCTCATCATCCCGTGCTGATACGGACGGACGGACGGACATACGGACAAAGTCAAGCTTAGAGCGGTTGGCACCGCTAAAAATCTGAATTCAAAAGGCAGCACTGCCATTAAAAAAGTGTAGTCAAAGAACAATATTATGTCTGCAGAAAGGCAATGATCTTGACCTAGTGCTGCGGCCCAGATGGTGAGCTGTGTAGCCTAACAGCAGGCACACAAACTAATGTTCACAGTGGTGTTTGCGTGCACGTGCGTGCGTGTGTGTGCATGTGGGTACACTCACATCCATGTGTGGAATCTAGAGAAGACAGGGTGAAATAGTGTGTGTGTGTGTGTGTGTGTGTGTGTGTGTGTGTGTGTGTGTGTGTGTGTGTGTGTGTGTGTGTGTGTGTGTGTGTGACAGAGAGAGAAAGAGAGAGAGAGAGAAAGAGAGAGAGATTTATAGTCTCATCTGAGCCCCTGTACCTTGTATTGTCCTTTCAGCATCTGTTCTTCCACTGCTGCGGTCACTCTCCATCTCAGGGGTCAGAGAATCTGGGAGAGGAGAGGGATCACCTCCGTTAAACACCTCTGACATCAACCCATCAGCGCTACTACTTTAACTGCATCTTTCATTCAAAACGAGAAGCAATGTATTGGCGAAGCCATAGGCCCCTACAATTGAAAATTGTGGAAAAAAAATTGCTAAAACGCGAAGAGTTGTTATAGCTTGAAAATCTATTCGTTTTGGCGAGTCACACCATCGTGTGATGGAGTATACATTTGGATTTATAGTAGCCTATGGGTGGGAAAACATTGATAATAATTGATCTTTTTGAAAATAATTGGTCATTTATTTTTTTAAATGTGTGACTGACTGACCATACGGCGGAAGATAGACAATATTGATTATGTGAGAAAACATTGCAGGCTAAAGCCTGATGTCGCATACCGACCCATTGTGAGCTTCTAGACGGGCAATCTTTTGGCGTGTGACGTGCCAACACCGCCATGCAACGGCATATAAACTAAGCATAAATGCAGTGGTGGAAAATAACTACTGTAAGTACAGTACATTTACTCAAGTACTGTACTTAAGTACAATTTTGAGGTATTTTCTACTTTCTGCAGTATTTACAATTTTCAATAATTTTACCCCACTACATCTCAGAGGAAAATATTGCACTTTTACTCCACTACAATTATATGAAAACTTCAGTTACTAGTTACTTTGTAGATTTTGATTACTATTACAAAACACAGTACCACTTCAGCCCTAAATATATATTTCAGCCATAGACCACCGAAGTCCTGACGTCACTTGTTCATCCCCAGGTTCGTAAAGTAATTTCGCTATGGAGAATAACATTGGGTCATCATAGAATCGTCTCATATAAGAATTGTGGTCCAAAAATAAACAAACTGTCTCGGCGCCATTGTCAGGGAGGAGGTTCTGTATCGTTTATGATAGTCAGTCACTTATATTTGAAACAGTCTGTTTCTGGCGAAAATGTAACTAATTCGGCGGAAGTAACATTATCGTTTTCTCACCGTCAGTTGATGCTTCATATCCATAAGAGTCAAACCGCCGGGGTCATTTGTTTATTTTTTGAACACAGTTCTTATTTGACGCGATATTAAAGACGTCTATGGGATTCAGAATGGGGGTGGAAAACTGCGAACCAGGTAGACAAACAAAGGATGCGTAAATTACGTCAGACTTCGGTGGTCTATTCGATTTTTTATACATTTTGAACTGGTGAAATGGGACATTCTGCAGAATGAGCACTTTTACTGACTTTACCTCAGTGCATTTGGAATTCTGGACTTCTACTTGTAACAGAGTACTGTATATCTACATTGCAGTATTGATACTTTTACTTAAGTAAAACATGTTAGTACTTTTTCCACCACTGCATAAATGTGGCGCTGTGGCTGCGTGAAGAGTGGTCTGACCGTTAAGCGAGCGCATGCTGTCGGCGGGCGATGGCTGTTTGAGAGTCATCTGCTCGGCCTGTTCTCTCCTCTTGGACTCGTACTCCAGCGCCTCCTGCAGTTTCCTCTTGGCCTTCTTCTCCTTCTTCAGACGCTTCTGGATGATCGCTGCGAGTAGAGTGGGGAGGAGGGGAGAGGGGAAGTGTCTGTCAGGGAGGGGCTGCATCTACATTGCATCAATCTATTGCAGGTACAGCACGAGGACTTGAGGATTTGTTTTCTGAAAATCGGACAAGTTCGCTGACATTGAAATTATATCTTTTTTGCTATTTGCCCCTTTTTCTCCCCAATTTATTCGCTATGCCTATAGGCTCTATGCACAGCAGCCATATTATGAAGACATTCACAGGTGTTACCAATGATACTAATGAAGGCTCTGTTCCATTCTGGTCAAACAGAGTCAGGGTGCTGATATTGTGCATGTTGACTCACTGGAAACACTCCCAAATGGCCCTTTTACGGGTGTGTAACCACACCTGTGAATGTCTTCATAATATGGCTGCTGTGAATAGAGCCTATTGGTTCCTCTCCAGAAAGGAGCCCCCACCGGGAGGATGTACATCCTTCGTACTACTCCTCCCACCCAACACTCCCCGTTGACAGGTGCCGCCCAAGCCCATAGTAGTACGTGCAGTGACAAATATCGCTCTCCTGCCCGGCTTCCCTCCGACGAACACGGGCCAATTGGGTTCGTATAGAGTAGACTCTCGTCAAAGCCGGATGCACCGCGGTACTTTACCGCTGAGCCACCCGAGCGCCTACCTGACATTTCTTTATTAGGATTTTTTTTTTTTTTCAATGGTAGTTATTATATATTAACACATTGAGTGCCAAAAACAGTCCGGACCGTTTTTGAGAAGCTATGCGTTATGTGTCATAAACGGTCCGAACCGTTTTGGTCCATTTTAGTTTTTTATATTTTCTTCCCACGTGGGGCGCTCTAACGAAACTTTGGGATCATCCAAGGAGTCTCTAAGAAGGAGAGGCCGGATGTGGATCCATGTCAAAAATGCTTCCGGTAGTCCGCTCCAATGTTAACTCCTTGACTAAAAGCTTAATATCTCCTATTTATTTTTAACATGGTCGAAATGAGCCGTTTTCGATCGCCGATCACTCTGCAATGAAGGATCGTGTTAGAAATATTATTGTTCCAGGCGTTAGTCGGGACCCTCCGCTGTCTCGCAGGCAGGCTTTGTTTACATGCGCGTCCTCGTCGGGGCTTCTACAGCACGCAACATATCAGCGTAAGTGGATGGAAGATATGCTGGCACTAGATGTACCCTACTTTAAAAAACCTCTGGCACACGATGTGTTAAAATTAATATTGACACACGTCAGCCATTTTGCTCTTACTTCATACTTGGAGGGGTGGGGATTTCCACCTCCTGAGTATTATGAAGCAAAGGCCTTTACACGCCGGGGGCGTGATAAATAATACGAAAACGCTAAATACTCGCTGACGAAAATTTAGCATAAAAACTATTAATATAGCTGATGCCTCACTTATACAGGTCGATGCCTTTATTTAAAGTGCGGCAGCTCAAAAAAGTCGCCCTGGTTCCGAATATAGATAAATTAAGTGCGTTCTGTGTGAATGGACTCAGTTAAACAGTTAAAAAATACGGACATTTTTTTTTCGGACAAATTAATCGCAAAGAAAGGAAAATCCTCCCCTGGTGTGTAAGGACCTTAAGAGCAAATTGACCACCATGTGAATTTGGTTAAAGATTCAAGATTTATTTTATTTTTGTAACTAAAACTGAAGTGGCTAGAAAAGCCACTTCAGTCACCATGCCGGTTAACAAAGCAGAAAATAAATTAATAAAATTAAAAAGAAAAGGGCTGAGCATATACTGGGTGGGTGCTGTTTAGCAAACTGCTACGGGGAGTTAAAACAAACTGAAACATTTATTAGGGATATTTTTCATGCATTTTTCTCATTCAATATACGTCTTGCATTAATCATACAAAGCTGATGCATAGAACATGAGACCATTAAGTGAAGTAAATTTAGCCTTGCCATTGTTGGCAAAGACTCTTAAGACATTTATTTTGATATCCTAATATGTATTTCTAATTAGGGTGGGTGTGCAGGGAGACATGTGGATCGTTGTAAGCTGCATCCAAGAAACACACGTATACACTTGTCTTACTGTACTGCATGTGTGTTTGAACCTGTTCATTATTTGTTCGTGTTAGTGTACAGTATGCATTTGTGATTTGATTGGTGTTGTCTTTCTAAATTAGAAGCGTTTTTTTGTGTGTGTGCTGTGGTATGGTGTTGTACACAAACATGCACACACACACACACACACACACACACACACACACACACATACACACACACAAACGCACGCACAAACAACCAGACCCACGCGCACGCAAGTATGTGTATGGCACACACACACACACACACACACACACACACACACACACACACACACACACACACACACACACACACACACACACACACACACACACACACACACACACACACACACACACACACACACACACACACACACACAGAAATACACAGTCCCTACAGGTATATTCATTCATCCACTCAGACATCACACCACAGCACTCATACCACCCACATGCTCACACACACACACACACACACACGCACACCCGCACACCCACACACACACACACACACACACACACACACACACACACACACACACACACACACACATCAGTAGCAGGCAGTGATCAGGAGTACCTCTGTTCTTCTGCTCCACAGCGAGCTGTTTCTCCAGGGTCTCCCTGAGCTCCCTCTCTCTGAACAGCTCCATCTTCAGCTCTGTCTTCTCCAGCTGCACCTGCTTCTCCTGAGCCCGAGCGTTGTCAATCGCCACTTTCAGCAGGCCCTGTGCACACACACACGCACACGCACACACACACACGCACACGCACACGCACACACACACACACACACACACACACACACACACACACACACACACACACACACACACACACAGGTATAAGAACACCCAGGCACACACAGGCACAGATGTATACACACACATATACATACAGACACAGGAAATGGGAGGAGAGGAGGAGGGGGAGTGAGAAAGACAAGAGAGAGAGAGAGAGAGAGAGAGAGAGAGAGCGAGCGAGAGAGAGAGAGAGAGAGATGTGAGCTATTTAAGAGCTTCAAGATGAAATGACAGCGAGCCACAGTTAAAGTATGTCACAGCACTGCTTTGTACTGCCCACAGGACTGGAGAATCACGCAGGGACAAAACACGGCTGGTGATATGTGATCCCTTTCAGGCATATTACTGTCATACCACTGTGCTTTTCATCTCTCTATGGTCAATTCTAAAGACGTCAGTGGCAGCGAGTGAGGAAACACCATCAATTAAAAAAGAAAGAGCGAAAAAAAAAAACGATTGCTTTTAATCAGTTGAATAATGAATAACAGAAGCTATGAGTGCCGGGTTTGTCTGACCCCTTTTGGTCAGAGCCGTGACATGCAGCGAGAGACTACAGGAGCCAGCCCAGAGAGGAGACTTGTTCCGCTCTGTCAAGTCCTGAGATAGCAGGTGGAAAACATGTTGAACTTTCATACGGCTGGTTAAGTTGAATTTTTGCCATCACGAAAATAGCTCACGTCCACTGAGAAGAGAGTGAGGGGTCTGTATGGTGTGAGGGCCACAGCTTGACCCTCACACGTTGAGCCCTCTCCCTCCATTGTGATATCTGTTGAACCTCTTGTACCTGCTTTCCTCTAAGTAAGGGGATGTCAGCCGCAACTGGATTGGTAGAGATATATCAGATTTTGCATTTGCATGTGTAAGCTCCTTACAAGACACAGCTTGAGTGGGTAATGCAAATGCCATAATATATCAGTCACAGAGCCAACACTCCTAAGACCTTCTTGACAATTGGAAGGTACAGCTCTCTGAATCATAATAAGCCTGTTATACTTCGTTGTGCCCCGGTGTCATGCGGCAAAAGTACACCATCTAATAGCTCACAATGTGCCGCATCGTGTCGCGACAGGTTGTGAGCTTGTAGATCTGCTATTTCAGGTGCATTACATGTTGTACAACAGAGGATAAATTAAGGACACAACCGTATAGTACTGTGTGACGTCTTGGCGACAACTATTCCCCATCGACGTGCAATTACACCAAATGCAGCAGGCTATATCTTACTAATTGTTGATTCTCGTGACCCCAATTTATACTAAGTTGCTTTATCTTAATTTTCCGCTCGGCTTCATTTTGTTGATTTGTATATAAATATTCAACGCAGAGATCATTATCAGAGATGACTTAGCGGAGTGCTGGGAGTTGGAGAGGGTTTTACAACGTGTGGCTTTCTAATTATCGCACAGGAGCCAAAGGAGACGCAGGGACTCTGATGCCAAACCGTACCGGGTGTAACGAGAAGGGCAGTGCTGTATACACATCATTACACTCACACACAAGGCAAATACATTCATCTTTCTGACTGGGGGTGTTTGCATTGAAGCCTAAATGGCACTCTGAGGAGAGGAACGCTGTCAAGGTCTGAAGATTTACACAGAGACTAAGTTGCAAGGTCTTAAAAAGTGTGGGTTTAGTGTATTGGGTGCAGGATATTGTGGAGGTCAAATTTAAACGTGTGTGCCTCCTAGAGTTTAGGGAGTGTCTCCACGGTTCGCCTTCCCCAAACCTGTTAGCGGTCCAGGGATGATGACCTATTTTTGTAGGTGGAAGGAAGGAGCAAATGACTGCAGCATCTTCATGCTTTCCTCAAGAAAAAGACCACAGAATTTTTACATTGGATTATGGATTATTGCCGAAAGCTCTGTGGCTAATAACAGTTTATGATACTTACACATTTTGTTCAGCAAGATAAACACCCCCTTTACAATTTTCTAAGTTTAAATGCAATCACCAGAAGTAAAAAGCTCACGTTAGGCTATAGACAAACTACACCACGGCCGCAGGATATCAACGTCACCACCGAGCTTGTGAGTTCGGTGTGATGATGTGCAATGCCCCCGACAACCTCTGTAGTCTCACTTCGCCACTTGTTAGCAATCGCCTGAGACATAAAAGTGGGGTATTCAATGACTTATTTTATGTGGTAGATCAAAACGTGAAAATCTCTTATTAAAGGGATATTTCACTTTCAAAAAAACTTTTGGTAATTTTATGGTCTACTCAGGCTTTAGTGAGCCCTCCAGACCGTTTTTAAGTTGCTTTATTCAGTATTTAGATATTTGATATTCATTTTACCAGCCACGCCCCCTTCCTATACAAACCCATTATAACTTAAAACTCCATTTTTAACCTTTTTAACCATCAAAAACACCCGTCCTTGGTTCTGGTGACTCACCCTGCCCTCCTAATGCGTGAGGGGGCCATGTTTTTTTTATTACTTTTTTCATTTATTTTTAATATTTTTTTTTGGAAAATGAAAAAATTAAATACAAAAAATATATATTAAAAATAAATGAAAAAAGTAATCATCAAATATCTAAATACTGAATAAAGCAACTTAAAAACGGTCTGGAGGGCTCACTAAAGCCTGAGTAGACCATAAAATGACCAAAAGTTTTTTTGAAAGTGAAATATCCCTTTAAGCTTGTGTTAACCACAGACCTTATTTCCGGCATCTAATCAAAAACCCATTAAAAAAAAACCAAAGACTTCGAGCTGAGGGAACCAGAAGGGCAAAAATGCTAACTTGTTTCCTTGTTTTATAACTATACTACAAACTTCAGCACTCTACAGTGAAATGTACACCTGATCCTTCTATTGGTGTGATCTGCTTTGGTATTAGTAAGTAGCTACAGTAAGTGGATTGGTTGCATATATCAGTGAAGAATTCTATTGACGGAACCTGTGTGTGTACTAGTAAATAGTGACAACAGAATTGTAACTGTATTGGTTTAACAAACTTACTGTACCAGTGAATATACCAGTGATGGATTTCTATTGTTGTAACAGTATAGGATTGATTGTATAGGACAGTGGTTCTCAAACTTTTTCATGTCAAGGACCCCCAAATGGACACTTATTAGCCCACGGACCCCCATTTGAAAAGATACATTTTAAGGACCCCCAGTTTGACATGCATTAGGGCTACGGACCCCCATTTAATGGCATTTCTATCTCTGGGACCCCAATTCATGTTGTAAAATCAATGTTATCTTAACTCTGAGAGTGTACAAATGGAACCAAATGGACCCGTTATTTAGCTGGGGACCCCCTGGAACCCCCTCAAGTACCCCTGGGGGTCCCCGGACCCCACTTTGAGAACCAATGGTATAGGAACAGCCTACAACATGTGTGGAACACATGTAAAACAAGGATCACGGTAAATGCAATAGTTAATTTATCGCTGAGAGCATACAAATGGAACAAAATGGGCTCCATTTATACATTGTCACAGTTAAATGAACACTGAGGATTTTAAAGTGGAAGCTACCTGTATGTTGGTGAGTAGGGTCTCTATCGATGACAGACCGTCGGGGAAGAGGAAGGGCGAGGGGAAGCCGGGGGGCAAAGCCTGTCCGGCAAATGACAACCTCTCATAGCTGTCTCTTGCTGTTGGGGTGCACATCGGGTTATCATCTGGAAATAACAAAACAAAACACAAAAAACACATAGAAAATTAGCAACCATTCATATATCTTTAACCAGACGCAGTCAAATCCTCAGTTTTACACTGAGGATTTTATTGTGCAGTTTGAAAAGTTAACATTTTTGGGCGGTGCACCCGCCGCCCCTATACTGTATGTGAGGTTTGGACATCGACATTCGCTGCACCGTGATTGGCCACCATTGTACCCCCCCATTGTACACCCCTAACCCCTACACATTCAATGCAAATCTATACTATCCACCATTGTACCCCCCTAACCCTGCACCGTGATTGGCCACCATTGTACACCCCTAACCCCTACACATTCAATGCAAGTCTATACTTTTCTTTAAGTGAGCTTCCATCACTGTGATGACCACTAGCTGTAATATGATTGGCTGACTTTATTGGCTGACTCTATTCGGGACTGTGATTGGCTAGTGAAACATGACACATGTGCATAGCCCTATAAATAGGACTATGCACTAAAAAAAAAAACAATTATGTTTTTTTTAAGTGAATCACCCATTGTGGACCAACCATTGTACCTCTATTCACACCCTTAGCCCAGTACTGTGATTAGCTAGCAAGACGCATGATGAAATTAATAACTATAAATATCACCACACACTTCAGAAATATTACTTTTCTTTAAGTGAACTTCCATCACTGTGATGACCACTGTGACCACACCGCCCACTTCACACTGGGTGTGATTTTTTCATAATCATTCACAGATAGATAGAAGGCAACCATAAAGGCTATATAGCCTGAGAAACAGTGACCCTGACTCTTAAGTGACCAGTAGCGACGAACAGATCTGTATTGATCCGTTAAAAAAATAGAACGAGAAAAAAGCCAATCCCAGCTCTCAGAAGCATAGTGGTTCTGCTTCTTGTGAGAGTCTAGTGTATTGTTTCTCCTCTCGAGGCTTGAGCGAGGGGTTAAACAATATATAGCAGGACATAAATCCAGCTTTTCCCATTTAAGAGATGTCATGGCGATTCCAAAAATCAGAAGCAGGCCCCGCACGTCGACCCCAGAGGCTTGCGCTTCCTTTGTGTACGCACGCACGGGTGCCTGTCAAACCTGAGATGACATCATCCTCCATTCATCACCGGCAGAGGGGCAGAGCCCTGCCATCTGCTGTCCAGCCTCTCCACCAGGCCTCTGGGGGTGTGTGCGTGTGTGCATGTGTGCGTGTGTGCGTGTGTGTGTGTGTGTGTGTGTGTGTGTGTGTGTGTGTGTGTGTGTGTGTGTGTGTGTGTGTGTGTGGTGTAGGGTAGAGAAAGACAGAGATGCAGAGAAAGAAAGAGATGCAAGAAAGACAGGCCGATATGCAGACCCATGCAGGCACGTGCATACAAAGGCACAGGGACCTGGAGATGGACCGACTCGCAGACTGATAGACAGGCGGATAAATGGGCAGATATGCAGATTTCCTGGACCTATACTATTAAGTGAGACAGAGCTACTTGCCTCTTCAGTTGTAAGACCGGTTTTTCGTCTGGGGTTTCCCAATTGGTAAACGTCCTCCGTCCATCTCGCAGACAGTTTATTAAAGCTGCAATCCCTGCAATTTATGTCCTTCCCCCGGGATTTGAACCAGCTAAGATGGAAGTTCCACTTGGACAAGACAGATATTACCATTTGAACTTCGTGGGCAATACCCCTTGTCAACCCGTAGTGACACTACCTGAACACAGGGTCTACAGGAGAGCAGGATGACCACCTCCAACCACTGCAGATGTACTAGTTATATTGTATTAACAATATACAGATTGGTTAAATACAATGTTATTCACAAAAAAAAGTTCCACATTTTTGTTTAAAACACATAAATTGTTTTTAAAAAAAAGACTACAGGACCTTTTTGCACCATCGGCTGTTTAATTGTTAATCTAATTTGGCAATTCGTAGCGCGGTGCCGTGCACGGTCGCCCGCTCCACTCATCCAGTATTCATACGTGTTTATGTGGCGGCCTGACTCTTGTACAAACAGAGTGGAGCCGAGCAGCTCTGCCTCCACCTCCTTCCCTCCCTCCCTCCATCAATATTCACCAACGCCAGCCAAGTGGTGGGAACAGCTGGTCTTACATTAATTAGTTTAAAGTATTTATTTCACCCATCCTCAGAGCAGATTGAGCAAAAACATTGGAGATTATTTCAAGCATCTGCAAATGCCCTGGAAACATGCACTCGCCAAAAGTCGAGTGTTCAGATTCACAGTTTAGGTTTCTGATTTGGAGTGTGTGTGTGTTTTTTTCTTCTTTCTTTCCTCTCTCTCTCTCTCTCTCTGTCTCTCTCTCTCTTTCTCTCTCTCTGCAAAGGGAAGATGGTGAAATATGCACCGCTGGTCCGTGGAGAGAGTAAACAACCTTTCTCCTTTTTCAGATGGAGTTCGCTCCTGTTGATTAATTAGAATGGATGGTTGCCTAATGGATTAAAATTTGTTTATAATTTAACTTCATAAAAATAATGAATTGCCTACTTTTAAGAAGCCACTCCTGTGGTAATTTGTTTTGTTTGGTGCATTCCCTTCTGCGTTTCAACGAGGGCGTTGGGGTGGGCACGTAAAAGAAAGAAAGAAAGAAAAAAACTTCTCCTCCTGCTGTGCTGCAGTATCACACTCCTGTTTTATCTCAATAAAATAGCTAATCAAAGATCAAAGGCATTACGCTTTGCCCTCCCAATCGTGCTGATGTAGACGTATTGTGCGTAGTAGGTGCATGCATCACCCTCTGCCATATTACCTCCAATAAAATCAGCATAACAACCACAGACGTTAGTAGACCTTGGGGAAAGGTCTACCGTTGTAGCTTTGTAATTGATTTGTACTGTAGGCACTTTGTCCCTTATTTAATGTTGGCATTAATCATAAATCATTGCTTTAACAAACTCCGGCTTCCCACTCAGCAGGCCTCCCCCTCCAACACAACGTTGGATCACACGGAATATTTGATGGCTTTGTTGCAGGGGAAACAACCTGTCATGCTCTGGGAAAAGCAAACAGCGTGTTTTGTTCGACAGACTCCAACTACAAAACAGCAACCCCTTGTCAGATAACATTTCCACCAGGAGCTATGCATAAATACCGGCACTTTCAGAAAAAAAAAGAGATGGGAAAGTTAATAAACGGCTAATTCAATCAATATAATCACTACTGGCTTTAATGAAGCTCAAATGTACATTCGAAAGAACATGATCTAGATCTGCATGCAGGCTTTCCCCCCCCCACATGCTATACCAATGCTGCTCTTTTCCCTTCGTGCCCCCCCTCTCCGTCCTCAGCACCACCTCTCTCTCTCTCCATGTGTCTGGCTGTGAACGCTGGCATGTGTTCGCATGTTTATTTCTCACCATCGCATCCAGAATCATTGACTTCAACTTAATTACAGCGACAGGCGTTGGAGTGATGGGGCCCGTGGAATGGAGTGCTCTGTTTCCAGGTGATATTTCTCCGCTAGCCTGGCTGCCAACAGCAGCTGTGACAGGCTCTTGTGCTTTTTTCGTGCACACGGTAAAGGCACAGTTAAGTCCCCCCCCCCCCCTACCCCCCCCCCCACACACACACACCGACTATGAAATACTTACTGTATGGAAAAACACCGGCCAGGTCACCCCTTGTCACAAATAACATTTCACGCACAACTGTTTCGGCGGATAATAGGAGCCACAAATAAAAATGGGCCGCTGTAAATACAATGCATTCTGAATGAAATGCCATAATTTAAAACAACGCGCTCC
>NC_139954.1:23293982-23318982 GCF_963454915.1 Gymnoscopelus microlampas | reverse complement strand
CTTAAAAGGCACAGCCTATTCATAGTCCTTGATAAAGAATAACTTTCATGCCACCCACTGTTGTTGCGAAAATCGCCTCTAATGATAACATTTTAAGCTAACTCAGAATGAGAGATGATTTTCCATAACATTCTGTAACATCACACCTTTTACAGCAGAGATTTCGATGCACTGCAATTCGTGGTTTGCATTATAAATTGCAATACTATCGCACAAACATTTCTAAAAGCATTTCATCATTTTGAACTGTCATATGAACGAGGCAGAGAGAGAGAGCGGGACAGAGAGAGAGATAGAGAGAGAGAGATAGAGAAAGAGAGAGAGCAAGACACAGAGAGAGAGATACAGGAATAGAAAGGGGAAAAAGACAAACAGATACAGAGCAAGAACGAGGGCAGGAAACAAGGGAGCGAATCAGTGTTGACTTCCATTTAGGAGGAAGATATCTTGTCTTTTTATGCGGCCCATGTCATATTTATTGCATAAAGGTCAGGGTGTTCATTTGTTCAAAGTCAGCGTTTTCCCTCTCTCCTCTCCTCCATGTAATAAATGCAGGGGCTATGTCATTATCGGACCTCTGAGGATTACAGGCTTGGCTGACTGTGATGACTGCATAAAAGCCTACAGGACTTTTGTTTCTGCCGGCACACACCTTCAAATGAGCTCTTAAAGTGAACACTGGCCGAGACCAAATGGTGTTTTGTAGAGAGCCTATCACTTACAGTTGGTCAAAAGAGAGCGGCGTAAGGTAACTGAACTTGTAAGAGGTCACAATAATCAACCTCGGTTTTTAACCAACTGAACCTGAGAGTTCCTATTCCGAGCAAGTCACAAAAGACGAACATTTGGCAAATATAGCCGATCTACAAGCTCCTAATACGTTATGTTGTGAGCTTATAGATCGGCTACTCAAAACGAAGACATTTGGTGTATGGGGAAAAAGCGGGGACCCCGCTCAACAGAGTACTGTATATACTGTGTAGGGTATAAGTGGTTAAAGTGAATGAAATAATTTAAGAGATGGCTCAAGGCATATAATGATGTCTTGAAGAGATGGCTCACCTATCGACTATGAGACCCACCTGTCAGGGAGATAATAGCCGTGGAAGGACATGGGGCGACTCTTTGAGGGTGTTTAGATTGTCTTTGCATATTGACCTCCATTGACCAGCCCATTTATTGAACAGACAGATGAATCCCAGAGATTAAATTGGCCTCGACTATTGATTGCGTGTTTTGCCGGAATCATTCAACTTTCAAAAGGAGATCATTTGTACGGTATACCCTGCTAATCTTCCTGACCCACTAATCATCAAGCCATTTATTTCTCACTCATTGTTTAGTTCCCTTTTGTTCAGCAGTTATTAATTCATTAGCGCAACTTCTCATGCAGCTTAACTCTGATAGTGAGCGGAGAGTCCTGTTTCTGCCCGATAGCAATGTGCATACCAGCAAAACGTGCCACTGAACGTGCGCCCAACATCACACACGCACGCCAATTACATATTGATAATTAAGCATTCAAACAAACAAACAAACAGAGAAGAAATCCCTCATAATCACCAGGTTTAAATAGAACAAGTATTAGCTTGGTGTGCTTGGCCAGATAGCCTGAAGCTAGATCCGAGCTACAGTGGGTTTGGGAGGGGAGACACATTGGTGTCATTGCCTTGGCATTGCAATCCTACCGGGAGAGGCTCTGCCGTTCTGTTGCTGCTGAACGAGTGGCGACGTTGGCTGGCGCTAATCCAGGCTGGATGTACTGAGCTGCTTTTAAATGAAGATGAAAGAACTAAAGAGGAAACGGGAAATGTAAACTCTAAAAGGCCCAGCTTAGGAGGACTCACTCTGTGGGTGCCTGGTGCAGGGAGCCCTCAAAGAATGGATGCAAATCCATTAGCGGCCCTGGTTTCACAGTTATAAAAATACTTAAGGGGTTTTTAAATGGAAGCGACGTGTTAAACGTGTGGAAATCTGTTTTGATAACATTATTCATAACATTGGCTTTGCACCGTGTGAATTAATAACACTTCATTTACAGACGGAAGAAAGCTGGCATGGTATTTCCAGTTAAAGAGATTAATTTTTAAACACCTAATTGACAGGCTGGGGTTAGGCAGGATAAGCAACAGACTCTATAAGGCTGCTGCTGCAAAGTCAAGGTGACTGGAAGACTCACAGAAAGGCTTTCAAAAAAAAGGAAAGAAAAAAAGAAAAGCAGAATGGAGCACAGAGAGGGGGAGAGAGCGAAGAGAATTAGTCTTCAAGCGCTTTTCCCTCCGCCCCCCATTCTTCCTCTCTTTATTAGGAATGATTTACTTTCTCAGTGAAAGGATATAAAAGCTCAAGTATAGGGAGCGTAATTATAGTAGAGTGAAAATTTAAAGGTTTGACTCACAATGTCCTCAAGTCAGCTAGCAGACTGCCAGACGATAAGAGGGACCACGCTCAACGCTCGGCCTCCAATTGGCTGTGTTTTATAGGCATTGCCAAGAAAAGAGCCTGCAAATAGCACTCGGCACTGCAAGTCTGTAAACATGATGGACTGTGGCAAACTGCTGGGGCCGCTGTTTACCTTGGCAGTGCCTGGTCGCGGCATGTTGGTTGGCATAACTTAATTGCTGTTTACATGTAAATACTAAATTATACAAACAGCCCAAACAACGGAAATGTCTTGAAAAAATACAGAAATACATATTCAGGGTCAACCTTATCTGACTGCAACAGTTGCTACATCGAAGATGTGTTTTGTTTTGAATCGCAAATTTCCTGCATCGTACATAATCTTCATAATTGTTTAATGTTGTTGTCCAAGGGCATCCGGGTAAATATGTTCTCATAATCTGCATAATAGCAGATGCTCAGATATGTAAAATGCACCCCGTGTTGTCAAAAGGAAGAAGTAGGGAGAAAAAAGAAAGAAAAAAAGACAGGTTATTATTATTCATTCATTAAGAATAAGCACTGCGGTCATTAATGTCTCCAGTCAAGTCCAATAGATGACGGCTTTGATAACGGACATGTTTTCCTGACACTCTGAAATAGCATGCATAGTAGAGCGCTGGTGCCTATGGTGCATCTCTGCTATGGCTGAGTAAAGCACTTGTTCGTTTGCAGTGAAGGGTAACATGAAACAGGCCTCAGCCCTCTGATGGACAGGGAGATTTCACCTTCGCCAGTGAATGATAATGCATTATTAAATTTGCCTCTCTGCTCACTAGATACACTTAGCTGACCACAGCATATTTATCTCCCCATCCGAGGCTCACGTCTTGGCAGGAGAAAGCATTCTGTCACTTTTGAGGCATTTCAAAGATTAAAAAGAACCTCTCTCTTTTCAACGTCCCTAAAAGCATCCCCCCTTTTTCAGTGAAATGTGATTAGCGGGGAGATGGTGTCACGCAATGGAACATTCATGAGGGGGAGAACAAATATCCAAATGAACTCCCATGTCCTGGAGGAATAGCCCCTCTCTGCACCATCAGCAATCTCTCTCACTTGGGCCGGGGAAATTTGATTGATCCTCTATTGAATTATTTTTTTGCACTCTTTCATTTCAACAGGACGCCACTGACAAGTTGTTTGATCATAAAGCATTATTGTCTGCCAAGTCACATTTCAGGGTTGTCATGGCTAATGATCTCGCCTCCTGACTTAGGGAAAGCCAGGTAGTCAGCATGTGTTTGAAGCCTGCAACACCAAGGACATTGGGAGGACTGCACGAAACACAACGCATTGAAGTAAAAAGAAAAAAAGAAGAAGTAGCTTACACTGAATATATCTAACTTTTAATGATATTGCATGGAGATACCATCAATGTCAGTGAAATATTTACATCACAAAAGCATTATAGTGAAACTTCTGCATGAACTAAAGACGCCTCCCTTTTATCATTACAACTGCACAGTCAAAGCCAAAGAGACAAGGCTACTGTACAAATACATGTAATAACCTTTTTTTTTTTCCTTACCTCCATTCTTTTTAGTTTTCACACTATATCTCCCTCGGTCTGTCAGTGACCAGAGGTCTATGCCCTTAGCAGCTGTATGGTAATAGCCTATGATACCGTCCCTGCTACACTTCATCATTCAGATGGTAAAGTAGGATTGCAGACAGAGCACTGGAGCGCACCGGCCCCGAGGACGTGGCGGGACATCTAGGGCAGCATCCTGACTGAGCGCGCCACAAAGAGAAGGCGTGGTGAACACCCCCCCCCCCCCCCCCTTCCCTCCCAACCGGGTGTACAAAAGTACTCAACGCATCAACGATCACTCACCAGACAGCAGGTACGGAAGGATGCGTCTCCATGTGACATAATACAACCGGCATCACCCATTTGCGCTGCGAAGGACATTATGAGTGCATCTCCTATTGTGTCAACAAAGACACATAACATTTACCAGGGAAGTGCCAATATCACATTACCGGTGAATCACCCCCCTTTTAAAATATGGTTTACAGAATCAGCTTACATGCTATATTGGCCTCTGACTCTCCAGACAGGCGTTTTGCCCTGGTGTAAAAGAGATGTGGCATTTAGAAGTATTCACTGCAGCAGGATGACTGAAGCAAAGTGGTGAAATTTGATGTCGATATTGTTCTTTTGGGAAAATGTTCGTCTGAGTATTTAATCTGCCACATGGTATTTACGGAAACTCTTCTACCTCAATGTCCATGCATATGGCTTGTGTTTAAAACACCTTTTCCCAGAGGAAATGAAATGATGTCAACTGTTTGATGTCTAGAGTGAGTTTACAGCCAAAGGCTTCCGTACCTTTCAAATTCCCCCTTGTTTGTCGCGCTACCTGCTGTTTCACGAGACAGAGGCTTGTCGAAAGCTATCACCACAGACATGCCGTTTGAAGTAATTCAATTAGTCACATGTGAGATAACAGTTAGCTTTCTACTACCCATCATCTAATCTTTTTTCTTTTTTTTCTGGCAAAATTTGGACAAAAATTAATCGCGTTCAAACCCTTCAAAAAAAAGGACGGCCATCTGGTTCCTCTGCACTGGGTGACACAACTTTGGAAATGGTCTTTTTAAAACGACAACAAACAGTCTTTGTCCTTCATCGGCAGAGATGACATGAAAAAAAGATGAGATGCGTTGGTACGATACGAGTGATGTGACATTATAGTGTCCGTTTCTGAGGTGTTTTGAGGCTATTTAAATAGCTTCCATGGAAGCCAGGGCGGTGCAGCCTTCAGCCATGCCCACTGTGCTCTCTTTCTCAAAGTACACTGCACAAGATTAATTTAATGCTCTGCCAGGATCATAAAGATCAAACAAGTGGAGAGATATCATTAAACCATTGGAATGTTATCTCATTTGTCTAAACAAACTGATCCGATGAACAAGCCTAATTAAAAAGCTCGCCATAAACAAAGCTTCGGATCGTGGGGCCTCTCCCCTCTAACAATGGAACACATTTATTTTATTAATCTAATGCATCATGTATCATATCATTACAGTTCAATATATCTATCATTAATTTTATTCCCTTCACTTAAGGCTTTTATTGGAATTACTTTGGTTATTAGTTGGTTCTAATGTATTGGTTACTTCTGGATCTGGCTGCTACAATCTCTCTTATCTCGCTGCATAAACCTGTGCGTGTTATTCAAATTGCCTCATTTATTATGATAGCTTCCTCATGTAAATTGTGCTGACTGCTCGCCCTTGCACAGTCCTCATTAGACTAATGAAAACCTTCAAACGAAAAAACTAAACAACCTGCCAAATAAAGGTCTGGGGTTATTATGAAAATTACAACTGTGGGAGCCGGGAGAAGCTCTCTTCATTAATTCATGCTCAGCAAATTGGTAACTAATTTAGTTGCACTCCTCTGCATTAATGGGTTATTTTATAAAAATGTTTTCCACAGCCCGAGACCTCTGGTGCACACGCTGGAGAGCCCAGAATCCTAATCAAGCCCAGTGACATATCAAGAATTGACAATCTCAACAATAATACAGCGTATATTTGTGCATGACTGCATGCGGGTCAAATAATCGCAATTGGTGTGCAATGGAGGGCTGGTTATTGTATTTCCCCCACTCCTTCCATATTTTAAAGAAATGACAACGTATTTGTGTTCAAATAGAGATGAAGTGCAGTTAAGAAATGGTGTAACTAGATATTTGCTACTGAAGAGCCAATCAATTGCAGTAGTACATGGATTTCTGGTAATACCGTTGTCTTCCCCTTTGCTCATACTGTATCTCTTTCTCTCTCACACACACCTTTGCCTATGTACACACACACGCGCACACACACGCACGCACGCACGCACGCACGCACGCACGCACGCACACACACACACACACACACACACACACACACACACACACACACACACACACACACACACACACACACACACACACACACACACACACACACACACACACACACACACACACACACAACTCTTTTCACACTTTGTGACCCATAAATTCAGTTCATGATCTTGCTAATTATTATTATTCACTGCTTCACACTCTGTGAGTGAAAGTCTAGCACTGATCTTCACATCAGGGCTAACCAATAGGGAACACACAGCCCAATGATTTCCACAGTGGTTTTAATATCATTATCAAACTCCCCACCACAGCAGCCCCACCACACCCCACCCACCCCTGCTCTGCTGTAAAACCAACAGAGAATACTAAAATCTATTATTTGCTTAATTTTGTATTTAATCCAAAGCACATAGTAAACGAATTTCCATCTATCTTGTCTCTCTTTTCTTTTTTTCCTTTTTAACACTCACCAAGTGGAAAAAAAGAACAATATGTTTACTATGCAACATAAAGACATACACAATGTGTTTAAGATAATTCATCTACGTATAAGTATTTAGGAGGATAGTGTTTAATAAACATAATTGTGTTGAACTCTGTACTGTAGAAAAGAGCATCTGGAGACGGAAGATGTGTTCAGTGATACATGGAGGTAGTTTGGGTAATTGAAATGTTCAGATGACTGAAATAACATCTCACTATAAATAACGAAATATGTCTGGGAACTCCCTGTGAAGCTCAATTTGACGTGAACATGGCATTAATTAATATTATTATAATTAACATTAATATTTCTATTCATTACATCTGTTCACTACACACAGTAAAATCCTGAGTGATACTTCCGCGAGTCTATAAATGTAACCAAATGGACCCATAAAGGTCCATTTGTAGACTCTCAGAGTTAACTTAAACACTGGGGATTTTGACTGTGCAAAATGTTGTGTACGTGAAGTTCTGTGAATTATTGTTGTACTCAAGTGAATCCTGACTGACCTTTGTCTATGTGCATCCTTTTTCCTTCGTGGCTCATGTCGTGAGCCAGGTCTCCCTCCTTGGGCCCGGGTAGGCCCATGCTGGGGGACAGGCCTAGCAGGGCATGGTTCATGGATAGGCCGTTGTGGTGTGCCGCTGCAGAGAGAAATGTGTTTAACTTGGGCTATGGGAAATAACGCAGACCAATGCAAGCAGTCATATCTTTCTACCAAACATTGCCGATTAGCTGTCAGTTTGTTTGCAGTCAGAACTGAACACTGTCTGCATGAGACGCACTGTTAGCTTGTAGATCGGCTCTGGTCGGCAAGTGACGCCAAGTGACACCATGATACAAAATGAATTAGACTTAGTACAGATACGTACGTATCCTGTCCGAGGAGCTCTCTGTGCGGGCTGGGGAGCTGGACACACTGCTACTGCGGTGAGATGATGGGTGGCTGCCGGGCCTCCTACCGTCCTCTAAAGACGGAGCCGGGGACGGACTGTCCGGCACACGTTCCTGCAACCCCAGCATCCACAAATACACACGCACACACACTCTCGAAATAAGCACCTATTCCTACAAAGCGCAGACAGATCAACACAACCCTGACTATGATAAGAACCATTCAAAGTATTACAGTATAATCACCCAGCCCCCATTTACAGAACCCGTTGATGTTTTGGTATTCAAAAAGGATTTTTTTGATTGATTGAATACTTTATTAGACAGAAATGCAAACAGGTGTATGCACGAGTACAATCATACATTTGGTCTAAAAGGATAACCCAAAAAAGTCCTGAGGACTTGTTTCCATTGATGTATTCAATTAATCAACATAGCATAAAAAATAACACCAAAATACAATATCATCAACAAATATAAAACACTATGTACAGGGTAGGGAAAAAAAGGGTGGAAAAGAGGGGGGGTGAAGGCTGTGAATGCAATCACCTTTCTATAGGAGAAGTGAGATTTACCCAGTGTTGTGCCTGAACGCGTTCAATGAACGATCGTTCATGAACTCGTTCATGTTTTGCGCGAACGTGAACTGAACGTACTGTATGTCCGCTATATGAACGTTATTGTGAACGCGTTCATTCTGGCGTTTGTGAACGGCGCTCTCTCACAAATGCAAAATATAAGGTGCTTACCCCAAATGTTAAACTAGGTGTCGAGAGTATTTGTGTATGTATTAGTCCACGTTTTTCAATTAAGAAGTGTTTTAATCCTGTCTGTGGCCGAACGCCATTTCCCCCCCCTTATTTACTTCCTGTTTACATTGAGTGTAATTCCGGCTTTCACCGGATGCACCCGTCACTACCGCCCATTGGGAACTTCCGACAGAATCGGCCACAGACGGGATTAAAACACTTCTTAATTGAAAAATATGGACTAATACATTGCACAAATACTCCGGACACCTAGTTAACATTTGGGGCAAGCGGGTAAGCACCTTATATTTTGCATTTGTACATGTTTGGAGAAATACAGGCTTTACTGGTGACATTCCAGGGCAAACTGGGGGGGGGGTGTTCAAACATTGTTGTCGCTCCCTCTAGTATTGTGGCAGTATTGTGTATCACTCACTTTTTTTGGGGTATTTAGCCAGATATGTGGGTATTGAGGGCAAAGTCCCATTGATTATTTTGAAAGCCAATCCCATTTTTAATTGCTTAACCCTGTCTTCTACCGTGAGCCACTATAGGCTAGCAAAATGTGTTGGAAAAGGGTGGGTCATGGGCCCCAGTTCAAGAAGTAGTCGAATCAGTTTGTTTTGGGAGGTTTGAAGCTTAGTCTTTAGTGACATTGAGATGTTGGAGAACCAAGCTGTGCAAGCATAGTCAACAAAGTGGCATTGAATGAGGGCTCCGGCAAGAGTCCTGAGAGCACTTTTATTGACAAGAGGAAATTCTGCCGAAAAATCTTGTTCTTTGATTTACTTTTTTGATCACTGTTGATGCCATGCTTTCACCTGTCAGTTTGTTGTCAAGGATACAGCCCAATTAGGTAACCTCTTCTTTGCTAGAGATTACTAAGTCATCAACTCTGACCTTGAAATCATTTGCATTTACCTTACTGAGGGAATGTTTGGACCCAAAAATAATGGATTCTGTTTTACCAAGGTGTAGTGACAGTCTGTTATCGGAAAGCTCAAACTGCCTCAAACTGCATTTTGTCCTATAGGCAGTTATAGGCAGCATTCATTCATGCATTCATGTCGTATAGAAGGAACAGTAACGGCCCTAGTATGCTTCCTTGGGGAACCCCGCAGTTCACTGGGAGGGACGAGGAAATGGCTCCATTGATGTCAACCACTTGTTCTCTTCCCTCAAGGAAGAGGTTCCTGTCTTTATTGGTGTATATACCTTTATAACAGAGGTGACCATTCTGGAGGGCAGGCTGAGGCTCTGGCCCTGCGCCGCGGCCGCCATATTGGCAATGGTGCTGAGATGATTCATCTGGCTCATCGCCATGGTGACAGAGGCAGGGGGCAGGCTGACAGGGATCAGGGGGTGTGGCATCATCATGAAGGGGAGTTCCAGGCCTGAGACACAGGAAGAGGTCGCTGGTTACTCAACGATGCATTCAATGAGTTTAACATTCACACGGGAAATACACACAGCTGAACAGCAGCCTTGTCTTTATTGCAATGCACACCCACCAGGCTGGAATTCCCACCATTGGGATCTTGGTGTTCAATAATAAATCCAAGGCATTATAGTGTCATTTTTGGAATAATTATATCTAATTATTTCTCCCCATGCTAACATAATGTAAATAAATGTTTTACAACTTATGTTAATAATAGCTACAACTGCAGAAATAATAAAGACAATGGGGATGGAAACTATATACACAGTCATTCAAAGACCTAAGTTTACACAGCTATAAAGATGCATCAATTATTCTACGAGGAATAAAAAGGGCACATTATGGAAATTGACTCAATATTTACATATAGAAATATCTCTGTAAAAATAAGCCAATCTTAAAAGCCATTACCCAAATGACTAGTTAAATGTGCTAATGACAAACAAGCAATGACTTTAGGCTAATTATAGCCAGCCTATATTCAGGACCAAAGAGAGAGAGACAGAGAGAGAGATAAAGAGAGAACAAGAGAGAGGGAGAGAGAAAAGATTAGAGTTCCTTGCAACCATTATAATAACTGGATTTTCATCTATTTCTTCTTTGAATGCACACAAATGATTTCATTACAACATCAGAGGCATCATACAAATGTTTTAAATTATTGAATTGCTGTACTCGGGCAGACATCTAATTGGGAAAATTGGAGGCATTAGTGGCCCAAAAAACGTAAAGAATGTCCAATAAAGATACCATAGGGGGTACTAGTTAGTCGTACTGTCGCACTGCACTGCACTGCCTCCGAATGACTTAATGAAAACAGGCCAACTTTTCAAAGGACATGAGAGCGCACACAGAAGGTCAAAGCTAGGTGTCTGTAGCCCCCCAACCACAGACCCCCTCCCCACCCCTTCCCCCCGCTCTGTGGGGACTTTGAACTGGCAGGATCAAAAGTGACTGGGAACAGTTTGGTCTCGTTCCTTCACCACTCAGATGCTTTTCCTCGAGTGCTTTAAAGAAAACCTCATAGACACTATTGGATCTGATTGAGTTGATTCTTCATTCCGTTTTTTGTGTGTATTTTTTTCCCCCTTCCTTTCTTGGCAGGCCAGTTCAAGGTAAAGAGCTACGTGAAAGAAAGAGACGGGGGAAGAAAGAAAAAAAGCCCCAGCACTACAGAAAGCTGGTCTACAAAACAACTCTGCACTCCTTTTTCTAACAAAACATCAGTACCCAAAGGGCAACGAGATCTGCATGACGAAGCCTCAGTCAAAAGAGAAGGACACTGGTTGGAAATGAAAGGACATGAGAGGTACTCCTCTCTGTCATTCCTCCCCATCCAAAAGAAACATTGATTTCCATAAGAAAGATGGCATGCAGTTTCACAGTGGCGAGTATTCCCAAACAATATAAAGCCAGGAAGATTAAAGAAAGGCGGAAGCCAGACGAGCACCTTGTATCAGCGCCTCTCCTGGAGCTCCGTCTGAATCAATTACCACTCAGCAGGCTAAGCTCAATTAAAAACCACCACAGAGGGCCTGATTGTGGGGGTACTTACAGTAGGACAACATGGAGAGGGCTGGACTACCTATCTACCTTTCAAAGACACTCAAGGGCCAGGGTGAAGAGACTTATCCTGCCTTTGAGGTAAATACATGCACTCATTCAAGCACAGCCGTATACATACATGAATGGGTGTGTACAAATACATAAAAACACACACACTCACATACTTACACAGACACAATTTCAAGGAAATTGACAAACTGAGACAGAGAGACAAACAGAATAGCACAGCTTTGTGAATGATGTGTGTCAGTGCCAGGCATCTGTGTCTCTGTGATACATCTCCACCTTAAAGGCTGACTGCCTGGTGGCGACACAGTGAACGTCTATTCACTCCGGGGGGTATTAGTCTCACTCTCAGTGTCTGTCCGCCCCCTTTCATGTCCCCCTACCCTAAAGCGATGTTTCCTCCATAAAGGCCCATTCAGACCACTGTAGGGGAATGTGCCATTGGCCAACAAGGCTCCACCGAATCCCTTTATGTGGATGTGAAAGGCACCAGGTGGAGTGAGATTGGTTGTATTCAGGGCGTCTTGTCTTGCTGCAAATATGACCAAGTGTTTTACATTTCACTATTTCACTTGCTTGTGTTTTCCTCCCATTCAGTCTATCCTAGGAAAATAGGCAGCTCACAAGGTATTCATTATTTGTTATACATTATTTGTCATACATTGTCAATAATTTCATATGAAAATGCTAATATAATTTGAATGTGTTTCTCTCCTTTGGCCTCTCTAAGCTGTCGGTCACTACTTTGGACTTTTCTGGCAACCTGCAAGTGTGTGAACAGACTACAGTAAGTTGAGGGCAGGGTAAATGCTATCCTCACGTACAAGAAAGGTGGATTACTTAAGGAAGCTTTTTGATTCATTGCCCATTTGGATGGCTGGTCAGACAAAACCAGACGTAATCCCCTCAGCTCTTTGTATATGCCAATTTACACTAGCAAAGTAAAGTGTAATATAATGAAACTTTACATTGCTTACCTACATTTTTAGGTTAGGTCAATCTAGTCATAAATCCTTCCTGCTTATTTTGTACAGTTATTCCTTGTAAGAATAATTCATGTACCCAGGAACATGTGTATATACTACTCTACTGTATGTATTTGTGGCAGCCTACTTTGAAAATGCTGACACGTGATGGACTGATGCCGGTGAGCTGTGGGGCTGAAAGGTTCCATGCTTGCTTGTAATCTCTCTACGAAAGTGAATTTGAATATCAGAGAAGTACATGATGTTTGACGTAATGCTTGAGACTGAGAGCCTGACGGTGTTCCAAGACAGCACTGCAATGTTTATTTTTTTATTTATATTTCTTGCTTATATTAATTATGAGATTAAATTGAGAATATTACACCAAAAAAATCGAATTTTCACTAAATACAATTTATCATTTAGTAATATTTAGCAGAAAAATATACAAGAATGCCATATTTTTCAAGAACAGCAATTAAATCTAAGCATTAGTTTAACTCTACACAAGGGTCACTTAAAATATTCTAAGATATTACAGTGAACACATTCATCAGTTGCAGTTTTTCTACAAAACAAAGCAGCTTGGATCAGATGAGAGTTGCATTTCTATGCAGCCCCGTTTCTCCTGAAGGGCATAAACAATGCATTTGGAGTAATTTACCTGGAGTAAGCCTGAGGGACCAGCAAAGGTGAACTCCTATTTACCGTCATTAAAGCTACAAATCACTTAATACCAATATAAACAGCTCAGCTATTATGCTGTGTGGTGCCTGGGAGTTCATGCATGGATAAGCAAAGATCCAAATCATGGAGGATGAATTGAATGAATTAAAACAGCCCTTGGTAACAACATGATTAAAAAGCTGTTACATCATCGACATAAAGCTGAAAAAAAAAGATTGCCTGTAGTTCTAATTCGTGAAAGAATCACGAAAAAAAAAGATTGCATGATGAATGTGTTAACCACATGAAATACTGTATAGTGTCCCGAAAATAGATGAGCACACCGTGAAAATAGCAGATCTACAAGCATTGTAAGCTTGTAGATCAGCATTTTTTTGCTAAGTATAGTATATAGGGTTTAAGTGGTTAAAATTATAAAGTTATTAGAAATAGGGCAATCATTTTGCAAATGAAATATTATTATTATAATCTGCAGTGGGCTGAGCTGTCAGTAATCCTTAGGCCAACAGGAGTCCAGCGCTTGCTGGCCATCTATTCCTACAGAGGGCTTTCTTTCCACGGGAATAAGAAACTAAGCCTTTGTCACTGAGAGTGGTGTTGAGCTAGCGGCCGGCCCCTTCTCCTTAACTCTGTTGTGGACAGATTTCCCCTGACAAAAATTAAACTAGCTCCTACTTGGCACTTTATTATCTCCTCAACTGAATGATTTATTGTTTGTGGAGCGAAAGAACCAAAGAGAGGGGGGAAGATTACATTTCCAGCCAAAGCTCAAGCCTGATCTCGTTTTTTACTCCCTCTGTCCAGGAAAAAAAGCTCCCGACAAACAATAATGTCAGCTGTAATTGATCGGAGGTCGCCGGCTGGGCCTGCAGTAAAAGCGCACTATTTAAGCGACAATCGGCCCCGCGCTCTTCAGACGCTGGCTAATGAAGCTGTCTGTCTGGGCTATTTACCTTCTCTTAAATGGAAAGGGGAGAGATGTACTGTAAGAGACAGGGCTGGAGAGGATGTGAAATAGGACCTGCACATGCTTCAGGAATGTATAATTGGTTGGCGCAGCCAAAGCTGGGGATCCGGTGCTAATTAAATGACTTGTTTAAAGCCTATCTGTCTTTGTTTGGGAGGCTCTGGGCTTCAGAACAATGCATGGTAAATGCTGTTGTCAAACAAACATTCCTGGTTATCCTTTGATTCGAATTGAACAAGACAAAGGGTTGATTTGCTCCGCACTAAGCCTTTTGTTTTTGTGGCGTGGAATGTTTTTTTTTCCTTCTCTCTCTTCTGATCTGTCAAACTGAACTGGACCATTCATGTCAAGCAGTTAGCTAAATGGACTGACTCACTGTAAGGTACATGTGCTGTCCGCTGTTGCGAAACAATCTCAGTTTTCCTTCCTAATTGCGCTTGTAAAAATGCCCCCATGTCGTGTGGGTATTCCTGCAACAAAGGTGAGATGGCGAGAGCACGCCACACATGGTCACAGAGAGGGTTCTTTGTTGTGGTCGTGTCAGGGATTTGCGCCCTGATCCCAAAAGGAAATGAATGGCTCGTGAAAAAAGTGTCTGTCATGCGGCGAGACATGTAGGGGTCTCTCTGTAGCATTAATCAGCCATTCATCTTTACTATAACTGCTAATCTCCTTAGAAATCAACAACGCCACCATGTGAGATGGAAGGAGCATAATAGCCGTTAGATCAAACATAAGACACAGCCTCCATAAACATGTTGCCTGGCATGGTGGCGGTGCTTTATGCCGCATAAACCTGCACACACACACACACAACGTACTGTACACACACACAAGCGCACGCGCACATGCATGCACATACATAATACAGTATAGACAGATGTAGGCATACACACCAACACACACCCAGACATAAACATACATACATACATACAGACGGAAATACAAGTATGTGCACATGCACATACATGCGCACACACACGCCCCCCCCCCCCCCCCCCCCCACACACACACACACACACACACACACACAGATGGCGGGCTCAGTCAAGGCTGGTGAGACCTGTTTCTCATTAAGGGGGAGAGAGGAAGGTAGTGGGCTTTGATGTAGCCACCCACAGCCCCTCAGTGTCATTGAGTGAAACTTTGAAGCCTTTTTCTGTTTACACAGTTAATGTTGATAATAAAGCAAACATCTTGCCTTTGTTAAATACCTGCCATATACTCACGCACACACACACACACACACACACACACACACACACACACACACACACACACACACACACACACACACACACACACACACACACACACACACACACACACACACACACACACACACACAGCAAGCGGACAGGCGAAGCACATAAATACATCTCACACACTAACGAGAAGAGGTAAACATGAAAACATGTGGATACACACTGAGACACCGATGCGAGATAATTGTGTATAGGTACGAGCGCACATGGTAACCTGACCCTGCCAGAGGTGGCGGTATTGAGTAACCAGGTTCCTCAAGACAGCTGTGAAACAATGTGTGGAGCAAGCTGTTTGGATCTGGTAGCGTCAGGTTACGCACATGGCGAGCCAGACCAGACACGGAAACACATGTAGACAATATGCACAACATTCCAAAAGCCACAGCGATCGGACACATTAGGAACTAATTCACATCAACAAACAGAACATGCAAATGTACCATGCCACGATGAGATATACACGCACATATTTTCCAACCATTCAGGTGGGCCATGAAGACTTGCCAAGACGCATCATGTAAAACAGTGCTCAAGACCCAAAAGAGAAATTAGACGTTTGCCCGGGACCCCAAACTAGTGAAAATAACAGATCTGCAAGCTGTGAGCTTGTAGATCTGCTATTTGCACTACTTCTTAAACTTCTTTTTTTTAATGGAAATTATTAGTTCATTTTGTTTAAACAAAAACATTTGGTTGATAAAAAGTTGATAAAAATTTGTTCCGGTACCCAAAGATGGGTCCCGATCCACTGTTTGGGAAACATTGATGTAAAATAATGTGGGGCGGCAGTGGCTCAGGAGGTAGAGCGGCCACTTGGGAAACGGACGGTTCCCAGTTCGATCCCAGGCTTCCCCTGTGATAGTGCCGAAGTGTCCTTGAGCAAGAACACTGAACACCTAACTGCTCCCGATGAGCAGGTTGATGCCTTGCATGTTTTCCTCTGCCATCGTTATATGAACGGGTGAATGTAATGCACACTGTAAAGGGGTTGGATAAAGGCGCTATATAAATGCACCATTTTATTTACCATTTAATGTTATGTATCATCATGTAATGTAAGAGAAATCTAAGAAAAACAGTTCTGGTTTGATGGAGTAGCATAATTGCTTTCCTCTTTCCCCCCAAAACCACTGGAATGTAACATGTGGTAGGAATTACCAAGGAGACAGAGGTGTTTGTCCTTTAAGTATATAAAATCTAAGACAGACAACTTTATTGGATAATTTGAATCCGCAGCTCTAATGGCGTGTATTCCTTAAGAAAATTGAGAGATCAATCATGAGTGACAAGATACCTTGTGAAAATGCTCATCCTCCCTTTGAGGAGAAATGCTAAGTGCATTTTGCTGTAACCCCACCCCCACCACCTCACCCCATTTCAGCTGTCCATTTGTCTTTTTCCTGAAAATGTTAACGAACAGGGCAATAATCAAGCCATATGCTTGCATGTGGCAAATCTCATTACAGTAAATGACCTTTACCAGTCCATGCCAACATCCTTGTGCTTGATAACACAGAGCATATAGCGCGGGGACACAACAGTGGTTTTAGTTAACACAATCATCCACATGGATGGGGATAGACGGGATGGCCAAGCCTTCAGGACACATTAGCACACCGTGTTCATTCTAATCTGGGTCGGAACCGGGCTCACTTTGCATTTGTCGCACATCACTCTCTCAATAAGTAGACATACACATAAAGAGTGTGCGTGCACGACGCGCATAGACACATGCACACACACCCGCAACAGATCACTAACAATAAACTGCGGCACAGAAAGTGCTGTGGGCAGGAGAAGAGAGAGCAGAAGGAGAGCAGAGACATTACTAGCAGCTGTTACTACTGCGGGTGCAATATATTCAAGCCCAATCAATAAAGCTCCTACAGGCAGTGACACCCAACCAGACAGAGGAATCATTTTCATCTGATACTTAGCAAAGGCTCCCCTTTTAAAAAGATTGCTTTCAGTCAATGACAACCAGTTGTCATTTGACTCAGGCTCCTGAAATGAAATATATTGACGAGCGTTATCAATCACAGCCCACTCTGCCGTCATATCACTTTGGCGTGTGTGTGTGTGTGTATGTGTGTGTGGGGTGGGGGGGATCAGCTTGCATGTGGTCATCAGATCATCCGTTTTAATTACAAAATTAGCATCACTGCCTCCTGTCCCCTCTCTGCCTCCATTACAAATCGCATCATGAGGGGAAATAAGAAGCACGCCCGGCATATAGTTTACAGTGGCATCGCTAATGATTTCAGTGCTGACCATATGATGTAGTTTACTGTAGGCTGTGAATTTTACATCATTTAATCAATGTGTTTTAGAGCATGTCAATATGTTCACGCACAGAGACCAATTTACTGACAAAGTCGTTTTTTGTCGGCGCAAGTATTTCTAAACACAAACTGAAAAGGCATGCCTTCCTCTGTTTGTTCGTCCAGTGAAGGACATGCTGAGATTGTGAAATTCTTTAACATTGTTTAAACTTGCTCTCTCTTTATCTTGGTCCCCACGGAGAAGCTGTGCGATTGTGAAGATGTCTGGGCTCAGTATGGCGTGATAGCTCTATAGCTCCCATATCATAATTGAGTAGGAACACCTTCAGGACCAGGCAGCAAACAGGAGTGCTCCGATGGAACAGACCCAACTGTTTCTATCACACGAATGCCTTCGATTTTCACCCTGATTGCTATAGGACATTTGAACGGAGATCGTCATTTGCTGTCGTTGTTGTAGCTTCATTACAGTTATTATGTACACAGTAATGTTATTACTCCATGCTAATGTATCCTCTTAGACATAATCATAGTCAAATGAGAGCCCTGTGATATGCTAACACTGATGCCGCACAATCTTAGCTGCAAACGTAAAATGTGCCCAGCATTCGATGCAATTACACGCCTGTGCATATTTCACATTACCCGAACCTGCGAAAGCTCATCATCACTGAAAGGTTGAATGTCATTTATTACACGTATCACATTTACACCAAGTGACATTGTCTTTTCAAATTGTGTTGATCTCTTCACTTTCAAAGGTCAGCCCCTTCCCGGCCCCCTTCCCTGCTAAATTCAACCTGACAGAGACTAGTGAGGAGGGGACAGACAAACGCATGCATCACCCCCACATCAAAGCGCTCCAAATTAATCTATCCAATTAATGGAGAATGAGGCCTCACGTTGATGAGGGATGACAACTCCACTGGTCAGTTGTTTTTTATAGCTCTGCTCCTGCTATTGTGAACTAACCACAAGAGACAGTCAAACAAATATTTGCATGACATGAGGTTTGTCTAGCGCACAGGTTTTCAAAGTGGGGGCTGTGCCCCCAGGGGAACCATATATATATATATATATATATATATATATATATATATATATATATATACACACACACACACACACGTTTTTATTTCAATTCAAATTTAATGCATAAGATTATTGCTGCAGTTTAATCACGTTCAAGCTGCCATCCATGTAATTACCTTTATTTAGTTTTGTTCAAATTGTTTTGAAAGCGTTATGAGCTTGTAGATCAGCTTTTTTCCCCGCTATTTTTGTTACTTTATTTGGGGGTCCTTGTCATGTCAAAGTTTGGGAATATGTGGTCTAGCGTGTGGTCTTCTTTCAGCCTAGACAATGCCAGAACTCCACTGCCACTCAAAGATGATGAACTTGAAATAGATCATTATGGAAATAATGCTTAACCAATTCCCCTTGTTATTGTAATCTATTTCAGCAGTTGTCTGCATTTGTGTATTTTGTATACAACACCAGGACATCGCACATTTTCTCCAATCATGCATATTCAAATGTCTTACGCACGCTGATGCTTAACAGCCGACACAACTGGAATTAGAACGAGGGCATTAGACTTCATTAAAAGCAGAAACGATTATCAGGTTTATCTTTTGAAATGTCTATTAAAATGTGTGTGTCGTGCTGCACTTATCTGTCACCTGGCTCCCATGAGCCTGGCAGACTAATAGAGAGATGGTGAGGGCCAATGCCCAGGAGAGAGACAGAGACCCATCAAGCTCTCCGCACAGGCTGGAAGGCTGTCTGTCTGTCTTTGTCTGCTCTGCCACTCGCATGTCTATCTCACTTAATACCGGCCATTATTGTTCCACCTTTTCTCTCTCTCTCTCTCTTCCCGTCTCTCTGCAAATGGCTTACTGAGATCTTCTGCTACCCAAAACATTTTGGAGTTGTGGGGAAAAAAAGAAAAAGAAATAAATCCCCAAAAACTACATTGTAATCGCCGTAAATCAGATCAGATTAAAAAAAAGTATCTGGTTGAAAGAGCTGCAATGATGTGCTTGCAGACTGAATATTATGCAGCCTATGGCTACAATCTAGTCTCTCTCCAGAGCCTCCGCTGACAAAGGCTCCCACAAGAGAGCCAGAGAGGAAGATGGATGAAGTTGCCCCTAGACACTCATATCAGGTCAGTATGCGCTTTATCCCCTAATGGTTAAGGTTAGGATTGGGGAAGAAGAGGAGGAGGAGTACGGAAGGGGGTGATACTAGATCTGAGCCTGAGGGCCATTGTTCTGTCTAGAGGAGCAGGAAGTAGCCACCATCTTCCATCATGTCCCACATTTAGCCACGCTAGGCCACCAGCACTGGAGCAGCGAGCATGGTGGGGCGAGGGTGTAGCTAGCTAGTTGGATGTGTCCTTCTACCCAGAGAGCTTTATTATTAGAAAGGACATAAACAGACTAATTAAATCGCAGCAGTGGAGCTGGGCTGACAGCTGGCGCAGAGAGTGTGACCAAACAGATCCCTATCAAAGAGCAGGAGTACTGTCTCTACGTGTCGTGTCTGCACATCCATGGGGCATGCATGGCCATTTTTAAAGTGTGCGTGTACGTGTACGGCTGTCACGTTTAAGCTTCATTTTACAGTTGGTGTCACGCACCGGAAATAGACGATCTATAGGCTCATAACACGTCGTAACATGTTATTTCCCATATGCGACACTGGTGCACAATAAGAATAAATCTGACTTCTTACCGGACATCACTTTATTTGTCCTTTAACTGATGAGTACATGTGTATTCTTTATTTGTTCATCCATACTGCGTCACGTTGATGTTAGACTAGTTACCGGCCTGTGCTGCTGACCGCATCGACTCACCAGGCCTGTTTCCTGATATATAATCTAAACTGGTAGAAATGCTATCCAACAGAGCTGTAAACACTCCCAGTAATTAGCACGTGGTCTCCAGGCCGACTCCACTCAGCTCTGCAGCATGGCCAAGCACGGACCCCATATAGAGAGGAGCCTAGTTATGCATTGATCTCAGAAAATTAAGGCTAACTGCCCCAGATTGCAGTGTCTTGATGTACCTTCTGGATGAGCAATGTACTCCTGGCTTGCATTGTTTGCAGAGTAAACAGGACGATTTGGACTCGTGTGCTTTAAAATGAATACATCTTGAATAATTAATGAGGCCCTTTAAAGCATTGTTATCTTTTGTGACCGCAAACGTGAAACCACTGATGATGAGAAAATATGGTTTTAACAAGTCAATAATGGTGAGTGCAACAAGAACAGCTTAATCAATGAGGCTGCTACGTTTGCAAACAAGGACTTGAATTATAACGCCAATAATTGATTTCCGCCATTTTTTTCTCCCTCCTTCATGTGATGTCATTGTTCATTGATTCCTTGCTGCCAGTGAGGAATGATGGGAAGTTTGCAAAAAAAAAGATTATGCTGTGACTTTTGTTGATCTCTGCCCCCCCCCCCCCCCCCCACACACACACACACACACACACACACACACACACACACACACACACACACACCACACACACACACTTTTGCTCCACCTTTCCCTTCTTTCGTTCTCCTCCTCTCTCTTCCGTTTTGAAATTTGCAAGCTGTAGCACCAGCTTAACCAAAAAGGATTAAGTCCCATACCCAACTGAGAACACAGATAATGCTCAGTAATTGGTAAAAAATGAAGATGAATGGGACAGCTAGATAAGGACCAATTAGCTGCTGGGAGCGTACAGCTGTGGTCTCCTCACAGAGTGCTCTCAGGGGCCAAGGCCCCCACTTTCTCTCACTCTCTTTCACACACACACACACACACACACACACACACACACACACACACACACACACACACACACACACACACACACACACACACACACACACACACACACACACACACACACACACACACACATGCAAATAACATGGGGGCCCATAGGAATTAGCCTGGTGACCCTGGGAAGAGAGGATGATGCCTCCTCATCATCTCCCCACCGGAACCTCTGCTCTCAGCTCTCAGTCAGGCAAAGCTCCAGGTAGCTGTCAGCACCCATCCAGCCACAGCCTAGCATGTGGCTCGCCGGCCCCCCCCTCTCGCCGTAGGGGTGCATCATGGAGAGCCTGGACCGAAGCCCGGACCGCGAGACGGGGCTTTGGCTGACGGGCTCAAGTGTTGCAACGGGGCGGTACAGTACAGTTAGACACTAACTCCAGCGCCTTCTATGGCGCTTTGTTGTGGCATCGGGCTGGTGGAGGCGGGGTGGCGGGAGGGGGAGGGGGTATTGAAATGGAGGTAAATAAACAGACGCAAAACAATGACCGACGGCGGCCCTCCATGAGCACGTCATGTGTTTCTTCTGTCCAGCTTTGGCAAAGTATGTTTTCCCAATGCCGGGCGGCTTGGTCGACGGCGTCGTGGCATCATCTGGCTGATGACAGTGGAATTCCCATATCTAATTACAGACAGGATTTCAGCTCCATTAGAGATGCTGCAAAGAGGAGTCATATGAGTTGCAGGGCAGCACCCAGTGGCCAAACACACACAGAGAGAGAGAGAGAGAGAGAGAGAGAGAGAGAGAGAGAGAGAGAGAGAGAGAGAGAGAGAGAGAGTGCATTCTTTCTCTCCTCCTTCCTCAAGGTCTCAACCGTTTGCTTGTTTTTTTTCTGAAGAAAGCAATCCCTTCTCTTAAAATTGGCAGGTGTTTTGTTAGTGGGCAGCTGACAATATTTTCTCTCCCGGTAATGAAGGTTGTGGCTGGGGTCAATGCGTTGGGAGGGCATGGCGGTCTGTTTATCCCCCTCAAGGCCCCGCGCCACACGTGTTTTGCTTGGTCTGTGATCTGTAATTGTGGCATTTCCTGTGAGGCACAGGAACAATCCACATTGTGCACGGAGAGCACTCCCTCTGCACCCCCACCACCACCACCCGCATTCTCCTCCTCCTCCTCCTACTCCTCCTCTAAAGAGTGGGAGGGAAAATCAAAGAAAGCGAAGCCCCCATTCCCATTTCCCTCTCCTCTCTTTCTATCTGTCTCACTCCCTTCATTTCCACCACCTGTCTCTCTTATTCTCAATCCATCTCACACACACACACACACACACACACACAGACACACACACACACACACACACACACACACACACACACACACACACACACACACACACACACACACACACACACACACACACACACACACACATATATTCGTTTCCCTCCTGTGCTCTCACTCAGGATGTTTGGTTGTCTTGGCTGAGAATTCAACTGGCTGTTTTTCCTCATAATTAATAACACTGATGCAAACAGGAAGGTCTAATTGTGATGAATATTTAATGTGGGGGAGAAACATTAGCCCGTTCAATTTACATCAACACAAAGACAACGGTGGGCAATCCAACTCTACAAACAGAACAGAGTGTCCTTCAGTTTTTGCCTCCGTCTCGCTCCGCTTGAAGCTGCTCACAATGGAAGATCTGCCTCAGATGCGCATCGAGATGAAGCACCTGTATTTTAGCTAAGGAGAATCTTTTCAGTGGCTCCGTGTGGTACACAGGGGTTGGTTTTCTGGTCATGTAAAATGGCTTCTAAAATGTGTTCTTGTTCCCCGGTGATGGTCCACAAGACCCATTTAGACCCGAGGCCGATTCTACAAATGTCTTCTAAATCCTAACAGTTTTCTGAAACACTTGCTATAATATCAGTGGTTCTCAAACTTTTTCATGTCAACAGCCCCCAAATTTATATGTATTTGGTCGCGGACCCCCATCTAAAAATATGTAGTTCCAGGGACCCCCAGAAGCAAAGATTTGAGTTACAAATGTTCGCTTTAAAAATATATATTCAAAGATTTGCACAAATTTTCATGATTTAAAAAGAAATAGCAGATCTACAAGCTCATAGCTTATATATCTATTTATATCTATTTTTGAATAGCTAAAGTATAAAATAACGGTTTAAGTGGGTTAAATGGTTTAATGGGTTACGATGATGTACAGAATGTAAAACTTGTATTAATAATGATGTTCAATGATGTACTGTATATTGTACATCTATAAATGCATGGAATCTCTGTGAGTGAGTGTGTGGCTGTCTGTGTTTCCCCCCATTATCTCGATAACGTCTAGCCGATCGACATCAAACTTGCCGTGTGTACTATGTACCGCCGAGGACAAGAGGGAGTGATGTCTTGTGTGGAAAGCCGGTCAGATCAGCGGTTGTCTGGAACTATATCTATAAATCTGCAAATCTCCATATCTGTCTGTCTGTCTGTCTGTGTCCCATGTATGCCCGTATATGGAGATCCCTGATGTAATCGATATGACGTCATAGTACTGACTACATAGACTGGCCTCCAAGTACTATGATAATGCATACTGCATTATCTCTGACGAGTACAACAGGTACAACAGGTATTCCGGGTATAACGGGTATTGCATAACCGGAGGGCCTAATGTATAAATGTCGAGGTGCAACAGTTAATTGAACTAATTGATTTAAACGATTATTAAAAAGAGAATTGATGACTTAATAAAATAATCAATTAATAATCAATCTTTATGTCATTATAGGCCGAAAAGTTTAGGCATTTTGCTAAGTTGTGTTAATAGCCCATCTAGAAGCTCACAACGCGTTGCATCGCGAAGCGTTGTGCGCTTGTAGATCGCTATTTTCACAAGTTTTACAGAACACTGTTGTGCAACAAAGTACAAAATAATGATAAGTTGTTAATCGATTTTTTTGTTATAAAATGTCATTAAATGACTCAATTATTCTATAAATTGACAAAGTAATCGATAGAATAATCGCTAAGAAGATAATCAATAGTTGCAGACCTACAGTATATGAATGATGTAAAGGATTTCAGAACCAAGGATGAATAGCTAGTGCCATTGGCATCAGCTAATGGGGGTCCTTTTAAAATAAATAAACTTGTGATTAAACATTTATATACTTCTTGTATTTGTATCAACAGCCGGCTGATTATAAATTCCTCTCAACTTTACAGATGTGGTTTGCACTAGTTAAAAGTATTATCATTACAGTGTGCGGGAGTTCAACCCGGATGTCATTATAAAACTAGAGTGAATGTCTCCATTTCCTCTGAGCAGCTGTGTTCTGGGTTCTTTTTTTTAAAAACAGCATGAAGTCATTCCCTTGTTAGTCGTCCACAGCATTGTGAACAACAGTGAGTTAATTTCCAACAAGGCTGCAGCCAAGTACAGTTCTTCTCCTGCCCAGCCATTGCTATATCAGTCAAGTGATTTACACGTCTGAATTCCTAAGGGATAATGGGCCTGGAGATCGGAACATATTAGGCATTCAAACACCAAAATAGTGGGAGGGAAGCAAGGCAGTGTGAGCGCATTGTAATATG
>NC_139954.1:23258982-23288982 GCF_963454915.1 Gymnoscopelus microlampas | reverse complement strand
AACCGAACTTCAGTTACATTTTAGTTATTTTTGTCGAGGGACACGTTGCGCTGCACTTTGTCGCTGAAGCATAAATCAGGCTCTTATACACTTGATATGCAGGTTTGCCTTATGTTTGACGCAGAACAAGCCCATGCCTACGTTTATCATCTCTAAGCTGTCACGTCTCGGTGATGGGACTCAAGAGCTAGCTATTAGCCATACATCTGAGGCGAGACGTGAGTACAAGGAGAAGTAGAAATCGAACATGTGGCTCTAATAGATACATGTTCCCTCACACACACACACACACACACACACACACACACACACACACACACACACACACACACACACACACACACACACACACACACACAAATACACACGAGAGCACGGCGGCCTGGACACCCTCTCCTCTCCTCCCCAGCTGATAGGCAGATGGCGAGAGCCACTCTGAGCCGCTGACATGGAGGTGCATATAATTTAAAGCCTTGTTTGCATCTTAAAATACATCAGTACCATATTGACGTACAGTATACATCATGTCAGAGAGGGCCCTCTCGTTTGCAATGGGCCCTGGCTGCTGTTCCATATGCATAGGCAGGAGTAAAGGAGGGGGCCTGGGGTGGGGATGGGGGGGGGGAGAGAAGCCACTGCCTCATAAGAAGGTGATACTTCTCCACATAATGAATGTGGCCTCTGCCCAGTCTGAAGGTCAGCCTTCATTTGTGTATAATGGCCAAGAGTCAACTGTTTTCCAAATGAGACGTATGCAGAACAGACCGCCGAGTAAATATTGAAATCACCTCTGGGTTGTTTGTGTGATAAATTCCCTCCACAAATCAGGTGCCGCTCAAAGGCGTGCCGCAGTGGCGCTACGTGATGCTCTGCAAGTTTGGCTGCCTGTGCACCGGTATACACAGTACAATCCTCACACACAGGAGTTAATTTAACTCTGAGAGCGCAAAACTGAACCCCGACTCTGTCCTCCCTGTCTACTTAGCGACATAATTTAGTATAATGTATTCTTTTTTCTTCTTTTTAATCTATTTTTCAAATAAAGGCCAATCATCTAAGACGTGAAAATTCACAGGTTTTGAGCAGATCAAATCAGGTGTATTCCATGAGTAAATAAAGGCAATCGATTTGTTCCAGGTGAAACCATGTCGTCTCCATTTTTCATCTATCATTATGCACCAGCCCTCCACCCAGCCTTTGACTAAGTGACAGACTCCACGAATCGAACCCTTTGTTCTGATAATTGTTTCATTTTACCGGATCAATTGTCACGTCCACGTAACACACACTTCGACGCAGTGGATGTAATAAGGGAAGCCGGGAGATGTTTGGCGCCCAGCAACAAGTCTATTAAGCCACTGGGAAGTCTAAACGTCAACAGGACCAATTCCACTCAATGTTAATCTGCATTCATTATTATGCAAACAAAACAATCCGGACACATATATTCTTTCAAAGTCACCTTTAGATTCAGGCACTTCTCTCATATGTAGAGACACGGCCAAGACAGAATCCTCTTGGCCACAAAACAAACAAGCACATCAAGGCTGCATGGAGAGAGAGGCATACATGTCAAAACACACACACACACACACACACACACACACACACACACACACACACACACACACACACACACACACACACACACACACACACACACACACACACACACACACACACACACACACACACACACACACACACACACACACACACACACACACACACACACACACAGGGAACATTTCAACAAATAGAGAATAGCATGGCACCATCACATGGGGAGCACAAAACAGCAAATAACAGAGACAAGGTCTGATGGTAGCCCTTGGAGCAGCTGTCATATTAAATAATAATGAAGGATCTATTAATATGCAGCAGAAGCAGCAGACGACGGGCTTAACGCTGTCATGCCTCTGCATATTGTCAGGATCTTCATCATTAATTAACATGCTAGCTGCCCCATACCTGTGCCAATGTCAGAACATTCTTACAACAAACACCCCAATGTCTGTGCCCTCCGCAACTAACTGGCATAATTAAATTAAAATCAGATTAACTTCACATCAGTACACAAAAGAACGACTTTATGGCTTTCTCTCGGTGGTGAATCGGCGATAGGAAAAAAAATCGACGGGCCCGCTTATCTGTTGTGTTGTGCCGTTTCTGTCTCTGTTAGGGACTCACTGCACCACGGGCAACGCTGGAAACACGCCTTATTTATCGGCCGTGCGGGCTAAGCAGGCACGAGACGCTCCATGTCAATGAGCATGGCCGACTAATTTTATGCATGGACTGTTGGCAGCACGGCAGTGACAAACTGGGGTGGGGAACAACGCGACTCTTAGGTACACCACACTACTTGAACTGTGTGCTATTCGCATCATGACAAATTTAGTATCAATTACAGAACGTGCTAACCTTATGACAAGCAGTGGACTGGAAGAGGAGGCGGGTAGAAGTGTAGAAGGGGAACGACACTAAATTACCCAGTGTGTACTGGATCTATTCTGAACCAGGTTGAAGTGGCACAGGATTAGATGATCCACTCGACATCGCAGTGCTAATTGTACATCAAAGGAAAGATAACTATTGCATGACACACATGCAAGCCAACCGTGGGAAGAGACCGGCTCTTGCTGCAGTGTTCTGCATGCATAAACTTGGCAGTTGCCATATCAGAGAGGAATGGAAAGCATTGTCTTTATCAGTAAAGTACAGTATGCACCCTTTTGCGAGATGCAGGTGACATTCATTTCTCTAATGGTAAACGCAGTACTCCTGCGTTATTCAAAAGGGTGAAGCCATATCCAGGACATAAATGAATTATATTGAAGCTGCTTCTTAAGTAGTGGGCAGAGTGTGAGTGGAAGCCCTCTCCACTTTAAAGGAGATGTCATCTCAGTGTGGTGTCAGTCCACAGCAAATAATCCGATTTGGGGGCCAATCTGCCTGTAATGCATCAGCAACTGGAAAGGCTCCAGAGCAACCCCCTCGGGGCAAAGACGCCAGTGCTCACACACTCACAGACACAGACAGAGGCACATGCACGCATGGACACATGTGCGTGCATATGCACACACACACACACACACACACACACACACACACACACACACACACACACACACACACACACACACACACACACACACACACACACACACACACACACACACACACACACACACACACACACACACACACACACACACGTTTTGGACATGTGTGCTTTCACACACACATATAAAGGGTATTTCATTAAACGGAAACCTAAGCATGTTAAGATGTCCTTTCCTAAATGGAACTGGTGTCAAGGGCAAAAGATACATATGTTAACAATGTGCCTCACACAGTCCTCTCTGGTCCTGTTAAGAGTGTGAGGAACGCACCATTCCAGTGCATCAGAATTAGTCACAGATTTAACCACATGAACCCTAGCATCCCTATTCTGGGAATGCCATTATAGGCGAATGTTCAGCAAAAATTATGCTAACATTTGGCTATATTAGCAGATGAGCTGGTAGAGGGGCTATTTTCAGCAAAGAGATTTGTTGTAAAGGGGAAAAAGGAGGGGGATAAATGCAGACCCCTGGGTGGATCCCATGGGTCAATGAAGTATAGGGTTTAAATGGTTAAATAGCCTGTTCATTAATTATAACTCATTGGTCAAGCGAATAGCACTAGAATAAATCGCCCTGCTGGTGGCGCTATAACAGGCCAATGTAAAAAAGTTGGCATTTCTTCCTCTGTCTAGTAGGGATTTGTGTGCAAAATGTCACGGAAATTGCACACTGCGTTCATGATTTGAGGCATTTTGTTCAAAACGGACCAATCCTGCAAACTTTGGAAGCCAATGTTAGCCAATCTGGATGGAATATGAAAAATCTGACTAACCGTCTTGATTACATGACTATAGAGATACTGTGTACTGATTTGCGTGATGTTTGGACAAAATCTGAAGGAGTAATACTTTTTTATTTTTTATTTTACAAAAGTCAGCCTCCTGGTGGCGCTAAAAAAGGCAGATGTGAAAAAAAAAAGTTTTTTTCCTTGGTCTCAAGGGAGTGTGCGTGCAAAGTTTCACACAGATTGGTGCAGTTATAGGTAGAAACGCGAATTGGCCTGTTATAGCACCACTATGAGGCTGATGTGAACATTTTCAAGTGGAATTTCTTCCTCTGCCTAGTGGGAATGTGTGTGTAAAATTTCACGGAAATCGCACACTGTGTTCATTATTTGAGGCATTTTGTTCAAAAAGGATCAATCCTGTAAACTTTGGAAGCCAATGTTAGCCAATCAGGACAGAAATCGGACAGATCCGTTTTGAACACATGACTATAGAGATACTGTGTACCGATTTGCGTGATGATCAAAATCTGTAGGAGTAATATAGAAAAATGTGTTGTGAAAAAATCAGCCTCCTGGTGGCGCTATAACAGGCCGATCTGAAAAATTCGGGGCAGAGGTTCTGTTCTGGAATCCAGGGAGTGTGTGTGCACAGTTTCGCTGCGATCGGTGCTGGAGATTAGCTGTTCGCAGACGTACACACACACACCCACACACCCACACACACACACACACACACACACACACACACACACACACACACACACACACACACACACACACACACACACACACACACACACACAGCTTATATTGTATGGTGCCCATGGCATCATGGGGTGAAATTATTTTGTTAGTGGTCCAGGGAACCCTATTGTATCTGTTAGGATTTAGGGGTGCAACAGTTATTGATAATCATTTTTTCCCCCCTAAAAAATAGCCGATCTACAGGCTCATAACGTGTCACGATGCAATGCGCTGTGAGCTTGCAGATCTGCTATTTTCATGTAACACCGTAAGTAGTTAATCAGACAATTAGTTATAAAAATCTTTTTTGCATTGATGTACAGTATAAAAGTATCTCAATTATTTGATTAATCAGACAAGTAATTGATAGAATCATGATCGATAGTTGAAGGCCTATAAGTATTATTCTTAACTGTAACAGCCACAGTTCCTAAACTCGGTACAGTAGGTTTGATAGGTTGTAAATCTCATCTACTACTCAAAAAAAAAACATTATATCCAATCCACTTCATTTATAGAGCACATTTAAAACAACAGCATTGAAGAAAAAGAAAAATATTCAAATAAGACTAAAAACTGAGTAAAACAATAAAAAAAATTAAAAATCATATGGAAATTATAAAACACATAAAATAAATAAAACGTATAAGAGATAAGCAACAGCAAAAAAACACAGTAAAGACACAGTGACTGTCGGAAATATTAAACTCTCAGTCTGGGTTAAAAGCCAAGTGAGTTTTCAAACGTGATTTAAAGACAGGCAAGGTTTGGGCCGCTCTAACATGGGGTGTAAGATCATTCCACAGTTTGGGGGCTACAGCGGAGAACGATCGATCCCCCTGGTTTTCAGCCTTGCTTTTGGCACCACAAGAAGTGACTGGTCAGCAGACCTCAACGACCTTGTGGGGCTTTTGACACGTAAAAGCTCGGATGTACATTGGTGCCAACCCATTTAAAGATTTAAAAACATACATTCAAATCTTAAACTGGATCCTATAACGAACAGGGAGCCAGTGAGGGAGGCAAGAATCGGGGAGATGTGCTCATACTTCTGTGTCCCTGTTAACAGGCGAGCGGCAGCGTTTTGCACTAACTGTAGATGTGACAGGCAGGCTTGGCTAACAGCAAAATAAAGTGCATTACAGTACATTACATTACATAATACCGATTGGCTAGATGGTGGCGCGAAAACAACAAACATGTTTTGGACATTTGAACCTTATATCTCATGAACTTTTTTTTTTCTCCTGGATTCTGTGGGTCCATACAATTCTATCAATATAAGCCATGCTGTACAATTGCACTTAGATATATTTTCTATCTTTTAGAATGTTGTCCAAATCATTTTTTCTTCAACATTAGTTTTGCAATCAGCACCACATAATATCCGGATTAAACAAAAAATTGTGTTTTTGATTATCCACTCGCCGACATTTTTTGACATTCGCTGACAAAGCCCTAGATCGGAGGCAAATCGAGGTTTCCTCCTCAAGGTTTTGCTCGCTGTGTGTGAACAGTTCAAAGACCGGGAGCCGAGAATGATCTCAGAGCTCACACATGCCTCCCTGAGCGCTCCCAGATATCTGGCAGGTTCCATATCTGGAGGTGTCGGCGATTGACAATCATACAGTTACAGTATGAAATGTACTGTGACCAGCACTGAGAGCAGAGACGTGCTGCAGCCAATGAGAGCACAGGATAGGTGGACATGGGTGCTTGTTTGATTGTGTAAACAAGTTATAATAACAGACTGACAGATGTGCCCATGTGGACATTAGATGTCATGAATATTGGTAGCAATGTTGATATTTCAGTGTTAAGTATAGTTAAGCCAAAAAAATGGTTGGAATCAGCACCCTCATGGACCACGGAATGTATACGTTCTGACAGTGCCTGCTTGTGCGTATTTGGGAAAGTTTGTGCTGCGCTGCAGGGTTTCCAGTATGGTTTGCAGATTCTGTGAGGGGATCATTCCTTAAATTGCTAAGTACGGTAGTAGCCTACGTCATGTTTGTCATGATTGGAATACTTTTTTAATAATAATTTAATTGATCACCGACCGTCCCTTCCCTTGGTTCATTGATTAAAAGTTACACAAACCATTCATTTGTCTTAATCAGTCTTAATAAAGCAAATGAAGAGGGACAAATGAATTGAACTAATAGAGCTGTAATCATTATACAAATAACAGTGTTATATTTGAGTAAGGATAAAACGAACAAATTAAAACAGTGCCTGATCATTCTGTGCACTATGTAATTTTATACACATTATGATGTTATTTTATATCTTTTACATAAATATAGTTATAACACTGGTTGGAATCTATACAGTAATTCATTTCCAGTAGGTCTGTATATTGCGTCTGTATATCACGTTCTGCTGAAATCGTGTAGTGTGTGATCCCCTGACACCGATCAATCATGTTTGGAAACCACAAAGAGTTAAGAATCAAGACAGAGAGTTGTGAAGTGTGAAATGCACAGCGATCTGACGACTATCTGACAACTTTGAATGTCGTGCAGTGCATAGGGCGCATAAGAGACCTTCTCTGGGGATAATAAGGTCCCTGGTTTGAGACCCAGGACTGGAAATTCAAACTTGCCAACCATGTGGCTATTTATGCATGTGGCATATTTTCAAATTCTACCGAAGGTCATTTCATAATTTAACTCAATTTGCCTTCATAGATTTCAACAACTATAGTATGTGGTGTGATTTTTTCAATAGCTTTGGTAACCTATGCTACTGAGTGTGTGTGATTTGAAATATCTCTTTAATCTCGGTAAACACTGATCACGTCCTTGTATTCCCATGAATGGATGTGAATCGAAGTTGAATTTTCTCTCAAAGATTTAGATAAATATTCAAACTTTGCACTACACCACACAAATAACACTTCATACACTTCCATTGTATTAATAACTAACTGGCTCAAAAGGTTGTTCAGGCATCTGATCATCAGCAGTTAGGTACCAGAGCAGTCTGATGATGCCTTACATTCAAATTTTGCACTATATTAATCCAATTGCAGATTATGGCAGATATTGAAATTAAGACTCTTGAAAGCCTTAAATATTTGGTTTATCTATGCCAATATTTGTTCTTTCAAGGCTTCTGTCAATTATAAATTAGTGGCAAAAGATATTCTTGCACCAGCTGTCCAAATTAAACAATTTCACGATAAATGTATGGCATGCGGAGTGATGCTCACTCACTATGTGTAGAGTTGTGAGTTCAACTCTCTCTGTGAAGAACCACATGATGTCTTTTTTCTGTTTCTTCATTATCTTCCTCTCCCTCATCTTCTTATAGTCATCTTCTTCTTCTGAGTTTGGACCCAGTTATTTTCTTCTTGCTTATATTTATCTTTTTGTGAGTGCAAAATTTTTGGCTAAATGGAGTCAGCTGCTCTCCGTGGTGATGAGGAGATCTGGCTCATCAGGGGCACCAGCAGGTAGTCATTTGCAAATGTAACACCAGGAGAGAAATGACATGCCACTGCGAACAAAACATTTCATGGAGTGTTTGTCTCTATTCCATTGCCTAAATGAAATGGCGCAGTGTCTCCTCACATGTACAGTACTGTGTCCCAGAGTATCGGTAACGCTTCCAGATGGAGCCATCAGATCCTGGTCTGTTTGCCTGTGAACGGGCAAACTTGTCTGATATAGCATAATGTGACATGATTTAACAGTGTGACTGTTTAAGACGCTTTCTTGTCAGTTTTTATTATCGATAAATGCGTTTTGGCTCCCAAGAGGAAAAATAAATTAGTCGCCTATTTAGATGCTTGCTTGTGTGCGGTCATTTCACAACACCATTAATCTGTCAAAAAGTGGAACTTACATGACATTCACCCCCTCGCATTGGAATCCAAACAATAAACGTTTTAATTAGAAAATCTGAAAATTGGTAGAAAAGTCGTGTCTCGCCACACTTACAGTAGGCAGCTAGAGGCAGTTACGAGAGGATCGAAATCCTCAATTACTTTATCTCTGTCCCCTGAATACCCTGACTAAATGTCAAGATCATAGAGTCCCCCTGGGCTTAAAGGGGATGATATCAAAAGGCTTTTTTCTCTGTTGCTTTATGTTCCACTAAATAACACTGGTCTTTCTCATCATTGTCCCTCTCTGTGTTCACTGTGGCCTTTAAGTTCTCCTTCCTCAGTAAGATACAGATAGTCTGTGACCTCACCCCATTCCCAGAGTTCAAAGCGGACTCTGGTCTGTGAGCCTTCATTGTTCAGCATGGTTAAGGATGGCCCAATCTCTGTGTACTATTGAATTTCAAACACCTCACAGACTCTGCTTTGCTCTTTTCTCAAGGAAAAAAAACGAGTCTCTCATGCCATTAAAAAAAAGAAACATGCGAGGTGAGATTTTTTTTTTCAAATCTGCGAAAACAATAGAGATCAGTCATTATGCATAATGTTTTCTTATGATATTACCATTAATGTTGGTTAAATACAATATGTATCATACATGAAATGAGCATTCAAGGAGACCCTTTCAACAGTACAATATCATTAAAGACATATGAAGGAGGATAGCAAAATATGCAAATTAGAGCACTTTCAGCCACCAACATCAAAGCAGTCACAATGAAACCCGCCACAAATAGAACAAAAGCATTAGCTGCAATAAGATTTGCCCCTGGGGTAAGTTAGGGCACAAACGGTTGTTGTTGATTCTTGTGGTGATAAAGCTTGCTTTAGCATCACCACCACTGCCTATGCACATACACCAGTGGAGTGGATTTAATCGCGCTAATTAGAATGCACTCAAGGCAAAAAGCAACATCTACTGGAATAATCTGAGAGAAAAGATCTCCACTCCAATTTATTCTACCTCGTCTTTCATTTTTCCGGGGGTTGAGCAGAGGATCTGCTGTTGGTAAACGGGTGAGCGGCTGGTGTCTGGTGGTTGGGTGCATGTGTCACTTTGGTCCGGTTGCCATTTAGAGGACAAACAGCAGGATGCTGAGGGGCCACTGGTAGGGAGACTACATACGTGTGTGTGTGTGTGTGTGTGTGTGTGTGTGTGTGTGTGTGTGTGTGTGTGTGTGTGTGTGTGTGTGTGTGTGTGTGTGTGTGTGTGTGTGTGTGTGTGTGTGTGTGTGTGTGTGAGAGAGAGAGAGAGAGAGAGAGCAAGCAAGAGAGAGAGAGAGTGTGACAGAGAGTGCAACAGAAGGAGCCATAGCAACAGGGACAGCAAAGACAAGAGACAGAATCCATGGTTGTCCATACCTGTGGGTGGCATCATGCCAGGGGACATGAGGCCAGGTACTGAGTGGGGCATAATGTGGGGGTTCTCTTGTGATGTTATGCTCTGGGTCCTCTTAGGAGGCCGACCCGGTCTGGAACTGGAAGAGAGACAAACCCAACAGAGAGGAGAGAATGAACATGAGAACAACGAGAGGCAACGAGAGAGAAAGGAATATTGGGAGACTGGAGGGAGGTGGGGAATGGGGGTTTAGGGGGGATGGGGGGAGGGGGGCTAACATTTGGACCACTCCAAAATGCAATTCCATTCCAAAGAGCTAACATGTACTGTAAATAAATTTCTTTTCAAGGACAGTTGCTTTCTGCAGCTCAACATAATAGACTTCCATAACTAATTAGATTACACGGTGAATTCATTTCCTTTATTGAAGATCAACCACTTTTTGATGCATAATTCATAACCCGTACCTCGTTACCTGTTCCTCCGTATTAATATCCCCACACTATTTGAATTGCCTTGTTTGCATATGCTAAAATCCAGCGAGCGGCCCTCGGCCTGGAAATTACATGTTAACTTGTTATAATTATTGCAGTCAGGCCACTATTGATTTATGAGACTTTTAAAAACCAAATATGTGTAGTTCTGGTAATGAATGATATTTTAAGGTTCTTCAGGAAATTAAAAGGCAATGGCTGCCTTAGGAAATGTTCTGCTTGCTTGATTTAATGCGTGCCTTAGCTGGAAGGTGGTGTGACAGAGTGATTCAGACCTGTTGGACGGTTCTGATGGGGGAGTTTTATTACACCAAACGAGGGGCACAGATCCAGCGGTGATAAATGACTGTGCCACCTTTAGCGCGGAGGAGAAAAGGGCCCTCAAAGCTGTTACACTCCTGAAATTTCCACACATCTTACTCATTCACTTATTAATACAGCTTCGAGTTACAATCAATACCTCCTTCGCTGGCTTAGTTACAAGGAAAAGCCTATGGGGGAAGAGAGATGCAATGAGCATATAATCAAGGGGATGAAATTCTATGGAGGTGGGTTCTTTATGAACTAGGGGCAGGAGTGTCTGTGCCGAAAATGAATTACAGTGACATGACACTGGTGACATATTGCTTACAAGTGAGCGTCAGTGAGCGATATGGAAAAACATTAAATATCAACAACATAACAAGAATATTTTAAACATTCATTATTATTTGTTTAAGTATAAAATATGGCTTAAGTGGTTAAAAGCAGGAAAACACAACAATTATGCCACATCACAATGTTACGATATCAAAAATCCCAGACCATATCTAACCATAACACGATATCGATATATTTTCGATATATTGGCCAGCCCTAGTTAAATGCATTATTTCAGATACGATTGTCCAATCTAAGATTTACAGTGGCACTCACTTACTCCACCTCTAACAGACTGTATGTCGATAGAGTTAGCCACCAAAATACAATACTACTGCATGTAGATGTACTGTATATGTTGACCCTCTGTGTGAGTACACTTGATTTGTATACAACTAGTGCTATAGTTCATTTATTTATACAGAGTGCAATGTATGCTACTACCATCTGTGTACCCTTTCAACAAGTGCAATAATTAATATGTATTTATTTATTTACCAATTCTGCCCATATCATTGTATATTGCATGTTGTATATAGTTTCTAGCTTCTATCTTTATGTTCATCTTTATATTTTGAGAAAAGTCTGTAAATGATTTATAGATATGTCTTAACATTGGTGTTAATTCAGTGTAATGCACCAATTTAACCAAGACAAAATCTGCATTAATATGCAAAACATACCTGGAAAGAAATATAATTCTGATTCTGATACTATTACCCACTTATTAAATAAATAATTACTATAGTAGGTATTATGATAGTCAAAAGACATATTTCTGTATTTCTCTGCCAACTTACAAACAATTGAGTTCAACACTGTTAAAAAATACAAACACGTTACACTGAGCACCCAACAAAATCTCACACACACACTATCTCAACAAACGACTAATAGCAGATACTGATTATTTCTTGCTTTGCCGAGGCCATTAAAGCCACAAAAGTGTAATTTATTAAATAAAATGTTTGGGCAATTTATATAGGCTACTGTATTGCTATTGTCTTTTTCTTGCCTGTCTTACGAAACTGATTAACCTCTCCATAATAATTTCAAGTCAACCAGACCTCGAACATTTGCATTCACTGATACCTTGAAGAACCGGTCTTATAATGAACAAATGTGTAATCTCAAAAAGTAACTATTGAATAAATAACTAATTAAAAAAGTAATTTATACTACCATTTGTTTCCTTTTTACATGCATGACTAGTGAAGCATTTTATCGACATATACGATGTGTTGCCACCACTATTACTCTATAGTAAAATAACAGTGGTTGTGTTGTGCTCCATTTAGCTCCTATTGTACATCTCTACAGTGATGACGCCTTCTACGGCATGCAGTTGCTTTAGCTCCCAAATCATATACCGTACTGTTGCTATAACTGAATTTATTCAGGCATGCTTTTATGTGAGGTTTATTTACCTCAGTGGTGTTAAGACAGAGAGAGAGAGAGAGAGAGAGAGAGAGAGAGAGAGAGAGAGAGAGAGAGCGAGAGAGAGAGAGAGAGAGAGAGAGAGAGAGAGAGAGAGAGAGAGAGAGAGCGAGCGAGAGCGAGAGCGAGAGAGAGAGAGAGAAACAGACAGACAGACAGACAGACAGACAGAGAGCACTGGCCATATGCAATGGTCATATCTGTCTGAATATGCTGACATGCTCATATAACAGCTCTGGTTCTTTTAGGACTAAAAGTAGTCCTTCATCCAACTGTGTTACCTTGGAGTGAAAACACACACATGATAGAGAGAGGTGGACTGAGAGCATGGAGAAGAGGAACTGAGAGGACAGAGAGAAAGAGAGAGAGGGAGAGAGAGAAAGAGAGAGAGGGGGGAAACGAGTGCCCGCTCAACCTAGGGATGTCTCGAAATGTAATTCCTATTTCTATAGAAGCACCTCTTTGATCTTATGAGAGGGAGAGATCGCAGACAGTTTTGCTGTCATCACTTTCACTTGTACTCTGGCTGAATTATTTATGAAAGACCTCAATGGAGGGCTTGTGATGGGTAAAAGGCTTTTTACCAACAATACTAAAAGCAGAAAAAAAGAAAACTTGAATGGACAAAGGAAAAAAGTGTCATATCAACTTTAGATCACGTTAGAAGATCTTAACTCGGGTACAAAGATCCAGTTACGTAGAGGTAATGATAGGCCGTTGCAGGAGAATATGTCTTGTGTTTAAAGGGATAGCGCTTTAGCCACATTCGCAACATGCCATAACACTCACCAGCCATGAACGCCGGACATTGACTGAATTGAACAGGAGCTTTGGAAGAAGGAATCTTCAAGCAATGTGGGACTGCTTTTCAAGAAGAAATGTTATCATCTAATTCCTTTGCGATGGATGAATACTGTCTGAAATGATCCAGTAGTAGTGCATTCTAGACAGGTTACAGAGGCTATGTCCGTACATTATTCAACACAATTTAAGATTTCTAAATGATAGGTTCTGGCATGGTTTTCCTTCACCAATATATTTTGCTTCCATCGAGTCAATAGATGAGGCGTGCAAGTCAAACACTGATGCAGATCTGTGGTGGCCAGACCCATCCAGGCTAATAAGCTGGGTCCAGAGAGGAACTCAACCTGGCCTCAAACAAAAGAGCCAGGCTATTTATCAAGTAGCAGATGCTGATTCCCTAAATAGCCTGGCACAGAAACAGCTTCAAACTAGGCCATTATTTTAGAAAAAAAAAGATAGAACTGGATTTATGATTGGAATTTTGGTTGGGAATTCTCTTCTCCCTTTTTGCCTCTTCTCAACTTGTCTTTTCGTGTCTTGTCTTGTCTTCCCTTCTTGTTTTTTTTCTCTTCTCATCTTTTCTCTTCTCCTTCTTGTAATGTTTTAGAAAAAAGAAAAAGAAACCTGCATCACCAAGTTTTATATTGGGCTTATTTGGACAGATATTTTAATTTTGGAGGTCAATCGCCAAACAATCATATTCCCGCCTATATTTATGTTATTACTAAAGATATTCAGGGGCCTCGTATCTCTGGCTTCAATTAAGGAAACAAAATAGGCCCCACCAGGGCCTGGGCCGGGGGCCACAAATATGTTACACATCTATTCTCTCTTTTTTTGTTTTGCTGCCATGGTGAAAAGAAAATAGTGGTGAACTTTCCCTGAACCAGACTTCCTTTAATGGCCCGGCTCTGTGTTGACCCAGCAGAGTTGACTGGAACCTGATACTATCCAACACACTACGCTGCACAGGCAATCAGATTACACTGGGCCCAACAATACACTCCACGCAGGTCCAATTTCAACGCAACAATGCAATAAAAGCACAATAATTAAATTCGTGTTCTCACCCTGTTTACAGGAAGCCAACACAAGGTGATAGGTATAATAAGAGGTATAATATCACATCAAATATCAGTGCGAGTGGGGGGAGTTGATCTCGCAGCAAGAAATTCTGACATCTCACTATCAGACCCATTTCTGTCGACGGAAGTAGCGACTGAGATCTTATTACCCAGAATGCCGTTAATGCAGTGATTATGATCTGTTATAAATCAATTGAAACCACAAATGTAATGTTTAGCCCAAGTAAGCACCCTCTCCCCAACTGGATTGAGTTACAAACAACAATCATCCGCCCCTCCCATCCTTTGATATCTTTAGGAATTCAACCTGGTTAAGTCAACAGTGGCTCCAGTTTGCAGAGAAAGAGCATAATATTATTTCCTGTTGCCTATGATTGAGCCATTAACCTTTTATCTCAGTCTTTTGTTTGATGTTTCTAAAAGGTAAGGATGAAGATATTTATTCCATTTCCGCCCAGTCGGCCAAAACAAGCGAGTGAATCATTCCGTCTGGGGCTTGTGTAAACAAAAGGCCTCTCCAGGTCTCTGCCAATCAGGCCTTATAAAATATTAACCCAATGTCATTGCCCTTTTAAAATCTCTCACCTAGAATTCCCTAATTGTTCCTTTTCTTTATCTCTCCAGTGCAGAGAGTAAATAAATTAACAAAATAGCTTTTATCGCCCAGAGTAACCTTTTAACTGAAGGATTATCTAGGGTTTATTTTTCATTTCTCTCCCAGCGATAGCAGAGCATGCCCCATTGATTGGTTTGCTGAGGTGGTGACCAGCCATGAAAACAAGGTCCTATTGATAAAACAAAGCAGCTCCTTACCTTTTAACTGCCAGGTCAGGCAGAAATCCTGAGGCCCCAGACTGTCCAGGGGCCCGAAAACGCTGAGTTTATATTTTTTCCCGATTTGGTTCAATCAAACAGTTTAACAATATGCATGCAACTCTCCTGAGAGGTTATCTATGTTTGTTGAAAGACAGGGATAACATGGCTGCGGTATATTACTAGCAATTTACAATCCCTGCAGATAAGATAATGGTGTTGGTGGAGGTGAATGATGAAATGTTTAACTTTAATTATAAAAATGAATTATTTTCGCAACAACGAGCTACTGTTGTTTGTTTTCTTTGTTTGAGAATAAAGTGGAAAAGAGGCCAATGTTATTGAAAGTGATAATGGACATGCCAGTGTTTATGTCAGACGTGAACGCAGACCACTTTGACGAATGAAATTGAAAAATGAAAATGAAAAACAAAAATCATTTGAAAAAATCCAAAACGCTCTGAAAGGGATTGGAATAAATGTTGCCTTCAACACGAAACAGATCTATATTTCCTGCTGACCTTGGCAGTCTACTGGTGGTGATGATCATAATCTCTCAGAGGCTCACAGTGTGATACATGGGAATGTATTCACTCATCCATCTTTTTCCTGCATCCATCTATCCTCACCCCCATCTTGTATCTCTATCTGTATTTGCATTGAGCCTATTCTTGGTTTATCTCAATCAGCTTTCCCTTGCACCTGTCAAACGCCGCCTTGCACAGGTAGCCACATCAGCCCTTATCAGATCTAGATAGCTGGATTACTGTTGAGTTTGTGAGTGCGAGAGCACTAAACAGAAAACACGCACACACACTTTTATTTATTAGCAGTAGGAACAGCTGCATCCGCTGGCAAACAGTGAACTTTTGTTACGGAACAATATATCACAGATCAAATGGTGTGAAATCAAAGGAGAGGGAGAGCTAGCATCAATCCCACTAAAACCCTGTTTAAAGTGCTGTCTGTGCTGTGATCCCTGTGCGGACCCAGTGTACAAGGAGCTGAGATCACTGGTGGTTGGGAGAGTGCCTTCCTGGTGCCTTTGTTTGGGCTCATTCCTGATTAGGACCACGCTGGGCGGGGCAATCAGATTGTCTGATGGCACGGAGGAACATGGAGCCAGTCAAAGTCCTTCCTCCTGTCTTGGTTCACCCTCAGTCGAGGCGCTGCCGTGAAACGCGCACCCAGCTGGGCTTTGCGGAGAGCATGCCGTACGGTAGCTACAAAGGGCTTACTCGAGTAATCACGCTCTATTAAGAGACGTTTGAAGCCTCCCGACTGTGAAACGGAGTCTAAAAAAAAAAGATCTTAAAATGTGATAAACTGCTGATTATTCCCATGCATCATTAATGTTAAAAGCTGATTTCGTAATTGTACATCCCATAACTACAGAGTTTGAGATTGTTTAGTATCACGTCGACAGCCTCTGATAATGAGTAAGCAGACTTCCTACATCACGGGAATTGATGAGGAAAGCCTAATTGGTTGACTTTTCCATGCCTAATGGATGATTCTCTTAATTAAAAAGATACTGTACCAAATGTTAGAAATCAGATAGCGCTTAAAGTAAATGCAGTTAATCAAATGTATGAGAATGAACAGTTCCAGGAAAGACTAAATGAGATTTGTAGATATGATTTTGCTCCAATATTTATTAATTGCAAGTGCCTTTGGTTAGCAAAACAGAACAGGTCTTATCTTCAAGCTGTGAGGAAATTTCATCTAACCACTCTGACTGATCTCTCTTTTTCATGAACTGCGATGCATATGAAACAAGTCTTCAAAACAAGGCTTTAAAAACTTACCCAGTCAGGGTGCCTTTGAGGATATTTAATTAAAATCTAATCCTGCATTCATTAAGGCTCACATAAATTAAGCTGTCATTCATAAGATTTATGGATTCTCATTTGCATATTGCATACAATTCATCAATTACTCAAGTATGAAAGGAGCGCATTTCCCTTGGAGCTGCCTGCTAGCCTGCCAACATTTGAAATGAGAGAAAGAGCAGGACTGTCAGCCATTCAGTACAAACTTTCCCCACAATGTCTGTGCACTGATTAATCTCATTTTCTAGGCATCCCTTACAAGATTGTACACAGTCCAGCTGCACTTTTCAATTATTTCTCCTGTCCTCTCAAGTAACTTTGAAAGCAGGATGGGCTAAATGCAGACAGAGGCTACTTTAGTCTTTATGTATATAACATGTCTTTTTGCCAGGGTAATAATAAATTAGAGGGAAGGGTTTCAGAGATCCTAATGGAAGGGAAATGTAGTAATTTTATTGCAAATCCCATCAGGCAAATATTCTGCATGCTATAATAGCATATTTCCTGTCATATTTAGAGAGGGATACATCCAGCAGGCATTCTGACAGAGGAAGAAAGAGGGAGGAAAGGATAGAGGGAGGGTGGATAGAATGAAAGAGAAAGAGACAAGTGCAGAAAGAAAACAACACAGAGAGAGAGAGAGGTGGTGTTGGTGATGGTGGTGGGGGGCTTGCTGCTAAACACATAAAAACTCCCTTTTTGGATGTAGGGCTATGGGAAACGCAGTATGGAGTAAGTGCTTAAAGCAAGCGGAGCGTGAACGCATCTAAGATAAAAGGTCAGGCAAAAACAAACAGACCACTCACGAGGACGAATAGAATTAATTGACTCATTAATATGCATGGCTAATAAAGCTCAAAATCCTAAAACAAAAATCATTGTCAACCATTCCCTTTTAATGGCTCTTATTTTCAGCTTGAGGAGAGCCAGTCTACAGGGCGTATCAATCTTAGGCGGGGTGGAGTTCTTCCACCAAACAGGCTAAGGGTAACCTCAGTGTTGTATGTTCATGTCCTCCCCGGTAGACAAAGGCAGAGTTGTTCTGCTGGAGGGATTAATTGAGAATTAATCCCAGTTTCTGGCAGTGGAACAGACCGTCAGTTAGTAGTGAAAGTCATCCTGAAGGGTAGTTAATTGGTTCCCCATAGCAAAAGCTTTGGAGAACAGAAATCAAGCTGCATTTTCATTAATCCTCCCCATTGTTTTATGAAATTGTTGTCGAGTGTGACTTCAGATGGAGTCAATAGTTAAGGCTTTTAATTTGCTTTTAATTCTGCCAGCGGGGTGACAATTAACAAACCCCATAGAACAATAGGAGTGGAAATTATGTGTTCGATGGACTCTAAAATTACTCTAAAATCAAAAACCAATAAGCAATTAATATACTGTATTCCACACACGATAACCATCTCCGGTTGTGGCATCTCTCTCACTATCTCTCTATCTCTGTATCTCTCCCTCTTCGCTCCTGCAACCATGCTCTCCCTCTATCCATTCAAGCCTTTTGAACTTTGGGAATAGCAACCAGAATGTCGGATGTGATTAATTTCAGGTCTAAATGGACACAACAGACAGAAAGGGTGATGTAATCATAACACACGGAGACAGAGTGACTAACAGGAGAGGGACACGAAAGAGGGAGAGAAAACAGAGGGGGTGGGGGGTGGACACAGTCATACATAGAGACCTACAGTAGATGGAAAGACAAGCAAAAAGCACGCACAGACATACACACTCCGAGTTCAAGCTAAACAGGAAGACCATGGTGATTAGCATTAATTGCACTGAGTATTGAAATCCTGTGTGAAACATTAAACAAAAATTATCTACTGTTTATTCACTTTTTTTCCCATGATTCTCTCTTTTTTTCAATAATTAATGAAAAGTAAATACATGGAGGAGTCCAAAAATGATCTGGGGAAACAGCAATGTTTACATAATTGGAAAAAATACACCCCTCTTTTTCCTCTCTCTCTCTCTCTGAGAATGTATACTGTGTATACAGATTGAGAAAAAGGGCTAGGACTCTGGTCTGCCCCTCACCGTTTCCCCCGTCAGAAGTAACAGTGTCTGTTCCCCAGAGTGTTGGCTGCTGTGAGCGAGTGTTTGCATATTTAGATACAGGCAGCCCTGTTTATGCAGCCCCACTCTCGGCTGCTCAAGTTCACTCCGACGAGGGCCCTGATCAATTTGGCCAGCTGTGCTTTAAACGCTGTTTACAACAATAACATCACAGCTAACAGAGCACGCAACGTAGCAGCACGCAAGCATACACACGGGCACATAATGTACGCCCGGCGCCCGCGTGCACACACAAGCACATGCACACACAAATGCACAGCCCCTTTCCCTGAGGACGCGACAACAGGAGAGAGAGTGTGAGAGAGAGAGAGACAGGGCTTCAGAAGGAACCCCCAGCCGGCACATTCCCAGACGAGCATTTGTACTCAGTTAAAGAGGTATCAAAGCCCGACTCCTCGACACGACGCAGAAGAATTGGATTCCGTCTGTGTACATCTCTGTGATCCTTCCGATCATGAATCTCTCACTGTGCTCACAAGCATTGCGGGCAATGGGAGAAAATAACAGGAACTCAAGAGTGTGGTCCCACCCTGAAGTGGGCCAAATTGAAGGTGGCGTGCACCAGTTACCGCTTACTCCCAATGACTGATTGGCGTCAAGCAGCCAATCAAGAGAGGCAGACCAGCTAATGCCCCAAAACAGATGACAATTACCTCAGACAAGCTTTAGCAGGCTTCACAAACAAGTAAATCTTTCCCTATTCCGAGTAAGCCGAGTAGTTTATTCCTCAAAGCTCCAGATTTCTCTTAAAAGCTTCATGAGGAGGCGGGTGAAAAACTCCATTTAAAGCCTAGCAGGAGAGCAAATAGGCCCACTCAGCAGATAGCAGTGAAACTCTGGTGTCCTCTCGGCTGATGATATAATTCTTAATGTACGGCCTGACTAGACATAAATCTTCACCCAAGCATCACCTCACCTGAGTCTGTCTCGCTCTCTCTCTCCGTCTCTCCCCCTCTCGCTCTCCTCTCTCTCTTTCATGATGAATTGTTTGCTACATCTCGGAGACTAAAACCCTTCAACCTCTTCAAACCCGGGTTTCTAATAACGCGGAGGTGCTGGGAAGAGGTGACAGCATGATGAATATCACAACAGACAGCTCCAATATGGGACAATTTTACCAGATCGATATCTCACTGCAATATCAGAGAAAAGGAGCTGATATTAGTCTACACAGTGTATTACAGATGGGGTACATTTCTTCTCTCTGCACTCCCAGTGAACCTGGGCTATATTTCATCCGTGTCGCCGATGGTTTACACACTCACAAACGCTCTGGAAACTAATCATAGCATGGTAGCCACGCCAGACGCATCTGCTTAAAATTATCCTTATGTGTGTGTGTGGGTGTGCGTGCGTGCGCGTGTGACACCCCACCACAATCCCTTGTTCAACACGGGGATGGTGAACCTGCAAATAAACTGCAAAGAGCATTAGAGGATGTTACAGACCATTATTTCTGAGAGAGATCAAACGTTTTGTCACATTCTAATAGAGAGATCATGGGCCTCATGTGGGAGGCCATGCTTTTAAGAGCCACCTTAGGTCATAATGGGGTCTCTCAGATTAAACATTTGAAAGAGTGGAGAAGCTCTCTAGTAAACACTTCAAGTTTAATACAGCGAGAAAAGACGATATACCAGATTTAAAGTCGATTGCATAAATGAATTAAAAAGTCAGTTGTTGTCCTTAAAATCATGAGGGTAATGAAAAATATAGATTTCGGGACTTTCATCGAATATTAAAACATTTGGTGGACCATTATAATAACTGGTTCAAAATCTTAATTTGTCCATATTGATTACCAGGTTATCAGACCATGCAAAAAAGAAGAAGGTTAGAGCGACAAATTCTTGACATAGGTTAGTGTGAAAATGTACTTTTAAAAGTACATTTTCACTCTCTCAGAGTTCACTAAGGATTTTGCTGTGTAAAGATCTCCTATCCTTTTTCAAGAGCACATGGAGTTTACTGGGACTTATGTGCATTACTTGTTTTCATTACTTAGTTGCTGTTACATTTTGACAACATTTGTGTTGGGTTTAATCTTTGTCGACAACCCTGTACGGAGGGCTGTAAATTAATTTGCAACAATTACAGCACAATAGAGACATCACTGTACCAGAAATATTGATTGACAAATAATTTGACAAATTGTTTTTGTCAATCTTGCTGCTGCTAAATACTGTGGTCAAGTAATCTGCCACTTAATAAACCCAATCAGATGACTCACAATATTAGAGTCGTAAACGGGGGGAGAGAGAGAGAATGAAAGAGAGACAGACGCAAAGGCAGTATAGACGCTGCTAACGCCTAATATCTTCCCTCCCCAGGGGGCCAGGGCTGAGGGCCCCTTTGCTGTCAGCTGCAATAGGACTGGCCTTTTGTGAGAGCCCAAGGTTCGTTAAGGGCTATTAATGGAACACAGTATCCCTTGTGCAGGGAACTTGTCAGTATTTCATTAGAGACTGATAAACATATAATACATAAGTGTCAAACACAGTGTGTGTGCAGTGTGACGTGACGGCAGGAGGGGCAGAGGATTTTGGGAACTGCCGCGCCACAGTCATTCCCATGCTCTGGACTGTATTAATGATTTGATAGGAGAGAAAGCGGGGTGGTGGGCGGTATTGGGAAATATAGAGCACAATTATACTGTACTGAACTTGCAGGAGTGCTGAGGGAAAACTCTAACTGCAACTAAATTTTCCCCTGGGGATAAACAAAGGTTTCTCTTCTCTTCTTCTCCTGTTCTCTTCAGATCTTCAGATACAAGAAACCCATATTGTAGCTTATCTTATGCACTCCGTGCAAACACGGCATAGCATTATTCTACTGAACAGTATATTCCAGCCACTTGCGCCAAGGCCCGGTTTCCAGTCTGGATAAGACAGCTTCACTTCTTATGCAGCATGGGCCGACAAAGCAAGACAAAAAGAAAAACATCATATTCAATTTAATTTCAGTTTTCACCACCATTGAACCAGCTAGTCTACTGGGATTCTGGTTCTGGTTCACAAAGTCCTTTTGATCATTCTATGGCAGTAAGAGAGTTTCAAGTCCCATGGCGCATGGGACCAAGCTGATCTTATGATAATTGGAATACATCAGCTTCAGATAGTGCTAATGGATGGCGATTTCAGTGATCAAGAGCTCATACTCAACTGTAGGAGCAAGTTCACTTTTTTCTACGGAGGCGTTATGCAACCCTCTGTTGTGTTCCCAAAAGACGGCTACCAAGACCGCCAGCACTTCTGTGCTAGAAGTGGCATCGCAAAAAGAACCACTACTGTACAGAAGTTACATCTATTTCCCCATGAGTGAGTAATTGGTTACCATGACCATTAATCAGTTAATCTCCTCCTTTTCTTACTCCCGTTCTCCTCAACGGAGAAATATCAGAGGTTCAATAATTAAAAACGTGTCAGGTGAAAGTCCAACGTGCTTCCTTAGCGCTGTATGTTCTCACATTCCCTGCTTTGTTCATCTTATTAACCTCCTCTCCGCTCGCCGCGCCTTTAAATGAAATCTTTAGCCCCTTACATGTGAAATTAAAACTGCCCTCCCTTGAGCGCTTTTAATTATTCTTCTTCAGGAGAAACTTCCACTTCTACTTTTGTCAGGGCTGCCTCCCCCTTTCTTCCCAGGCCTTTCCTCACTCCCACTCGCTGCCCAGGTCTGTCATGCTTCACTCCTCCCTCCAATCCATGGCTGCTGCTTTTTTTTCTTTCTTCCCTTTTTCTCTCTTCTTCTGCTGGTCTGTTTAATTCTCACCTTGCTCTGCCCTTGTCATCAAGCCGTTGAAGCACAAAGCCAGGAGCAAGGGAGTGTTTACTCGTTTCCCCACTACATTACCCCTCCTATTAATCACTGCACGGAAACTTCTGGACACGGTAACATCTCTGCAGCCGCTACCACGGCTGCTACAACCCCCCCGCTCACCCCTCCACCCCACAAACACACGCATATGCACACACACACACACACACACACACACACACACACACACACACACACACAGCCAACTTTAAATAACTGGCATTCTATAAGATCCTGTCTTATAATTTAATTTTCTAAGAGCCTGTGCAATGTAGCACAGTTGGAACCCCTGGCTAATGAAAGCCATGGTTAAAGTCCCGTAGTACCTTGTTTATTCACATAAACTCCTCCAAGCCAAGAAAATCATTATGTTGGAAGGGTTCAGTATGTCAAGTAAATGAAAATAATGCATTTAAAATGCCTCAATCTATTGATTGAAAACATGCAATGATGCCCCTTGATTAAAACAAACCTATAATAAACATGAGTTGTTTGACATTGAAATGCAAGATACATAATTTGCACACGGGACGGGCAGAGGTTAGTGTTGCTAATTAATCAAAATTAATTGCATGTAAATTGTATTTTAAATGCAGACGGGAAAAAAATAATAAAAAGCCATTTTTGGAGGTGAAGAATTCACCCGCTCTTCGCTTTACTTTACTCAAACCACATAGTGGAAAGAAAACATTTAGCTATTCTCTCCAGCTGCCGTCTAATATCACAGCTTCTAGAGATATTTGCTTGATTATTTTTCCATTATGGTCTTCGAGGAAAAAGACAAAACCCAAAAACAATTATTGCCAAAAAATAATGACAGAAAAATTGGATTCAAGGCCTCGTGTGTCCACACAGCTCTGTTCACAAGGCAAATCAGCCGCAAAAGGATTCTTATGAAATTCAATTAACACATCAACTGCATTCCTTTTCTCCCCTGCCCTAATTCCCACATTCCCCCTGAAACGGCAGCCTTCCCGGCGATTATGCTAACGGCCCGGAGTGCACCGTAAATTCACAGGTCTGGGAAAAAAGCTGTAACGAGAGCCCCTTAAATATGGGAAGGAGACGTTTGAGAAGATGGATCGCTGTGGGCTAGCGGCGGGCCGGCAGTGGGCAGCGGCAACTTGTTTGTGATACACATGCTACTACCTGCTTCTAATGAGGCTATATGGACAACAGCAACATTATCATTAATGATTGAAGCCCTCTTTCCCCTCGCTCTCCTCTCGCTCTCCTCTTCATTTCCCCATCTCTCTTTTTTTTTTCTTTTGCCAAAGCCCCATGTCCTTTTGCAATTAGTGTTTTACTGGATAGCCCAAGGCAGTGGGCTGCATGTGTGTAGGCTATCTATGATAGAGAGAAAGAGAGAGAGAGAGGGGGGGCGGGGGGGCAGAAACATTTGAATTTCAAATAAATGAGCAATGTAAATAGTTTTGAGAGAGTTTACCCAGTGAACAATGGACTCTTATGAAACACAAAGTGAGACAGAGGGAGAGAGAAAAACGGGGCTGGTGGTGCGCAGAGGGGGAGTGGTGTGTGTGTGTGTGTGTGTGTATGGGGGGGTGGGGAGGGGGGGGATGATCCAACACAATGTGGCCCTTCTCCTACAGCAACTTGTTATCAGGCGCTACGCAGAGCCCCCCATTCAATCTGCATTTAAATACATTTCAGTCCACTCACTCATTTGCATTCATTTCTCCCATTATATTTGAAAATGGCCAAATGTCTGGCCAGCACAATGTGGGAGCCTATCACCAGCCAGGGAAGCCCACACCTGATGCCAATTTAGCCTGCTTGGATCTATTCATTGCCATGGCCTGATCTGACAACTCCGGCTCTTCCCCCGTCCAGGAGACTTTTCAATTGGATCTGCTTGTGGTGACAAAATTGTTTTGCTCGTAGAGTTGTTGTTTTTTTTCCCTCTCACCCTCACAACCCCCTCCCCTCGGTCCCTCTCTCGTGCGCTCACTCTCACTCCCTGTGTCTGCGAATCCAGGCGTCTATTTGGGAGCCATGGGAAAAGGAGAGCCCAATGATTCTCAGTGGCTTCTGATTTCCACTATTTGTCCAGCATTAGGGCCCACTTATCTCTGAAAGAAAAAGCAACATGTGGAGAGAAAGTGACAGGCTGAGACTCAGCCTCACTAACAGGCCTATTGTGTGCTGAGGATCTGCATTCAAACATGAGGGGCCCTCCAACTCTCTGTAAAACGCACACACACACACACACATTCACAGAAACTACTTGCACGTAGACCTCTCTGTTGCAGTCAATTACCAGTGCTAATCTGTGCCGCAATGGAGAGTAAATATTTCATTACTTTTTTCAAATAAACAGTCGGTCTGAGCCCATTGGAGTGTCATCTACACTGTGGAAGGAGACGGTGACGTTCATACTCATTTACACCATAAAAACACTGTGCTTGTTGAAGTGGGTACTTTTTTCCCCCCTCGTCCTTCTGAAATCATCAGACTTGCTAGCGACGTCTCGAGATGAAAAGCCTCGTGGAGTGGCCGCCATTTACACTACAGTACCTTTACCCCTGGTCTAACCCACGACCCCCCCCCCCCCCCCCCCCCACCCCCCGCCCCCACAAACCCCTGCTCCCAGGAACGCCACAATGCTTCGCTCTTCACTCCCTCTCTCCTTTTTTTGGCCTTAAAATCCTGACAGAAAAGTTAATCAGAACTGATGTCAATACAGCCGTGTAAAGAGACACACACACACACACACACACACACACACACACACACACACACACACACACACACACACACACACACACACACACACACACACACACCACATTGTCTTCTACCACATACAAACTAAGCAGTGTTGGGGGTGCGGGGAGGTGGTGGGGGGGATTAGCAGATGAAATAATTCAAGGAGCTGGGGTGGGGGGGGGGGGGGGGGGGGGGGTAGGAGGGTAGGGGGCTGATGGGGGGGTGGGCAGTGACAGAGAGATCCCAGAGTCTACTGCTCATTAATCACTGCAGCGTCTTTGACCTTTCATTTGCCAAGGGCGCAAAGAGAGGAGGAGGAGGGTGGACCGTTCTGCCCAGGAAAGAAAGGAGAGAGAGAGAAGAGAAGAGAGAGAGAGAGAGAGAGAGAGAGAGAGAGAGAGAGAGAAGAGAGACAGAAAAAAACAAGGAAAAAAGATGAGTAAGAAAAATAGAACAAGAAAAAGAGAGACAGAGAGAGAGAGAGAGAGAAAGAGACAGAGTGGTGGATAAATATGCTAAAGTCCAACAGAAGATGCCACAACACATTCTTAACCCATTTAGACCGGTCTTTTTGAGCGGTGTAGCCGCTCCTATAAGTGCGGTTGGGACACCTCATTAGTACACCCTTCGCTGTACTGTGATTGGCTCATAATAGCACATCCCTCTACATTAGTACACCCCTAGCTGTACTGTGATTGGCTGACTCTATTGGCTGAAAGCACTGTGATTGGCTAGCGAGACACATGATGAAATTAATAACCTATAAATAGGACTATGCACTTTAAAAAAAAACTTTTTTTTTAACTGAGCTTCCATCACTGTGATGACCACACCGCTCACTTCACACTGGGTGTGATTTTTTTTTCCTTAAATAGCAGATCTACAAGCTCGTAGCGCGGTTGAACAATCGTGAAAGTTTGTGCAAATCTTTGAATGTATATATTTTTAAATCAAAGATTTGGAACTCAAATCTTTGCTTCTGGGGGATTTTACAATCTCTCCAAATCAGTTTTCTGAAAAACTTATGTTGTTATATCAGTGGTTCAAGGACCACCCAAAATGAAATGTATTTGGCCGCGTACCCACATTTCAAAATCTTTTGTTCCAGGGACAACCCCCCCAGAAGCAAAGATTTGAGTTAAAGATGCTCGCTTGAAAAAATACATATATATTCAAGGATTAGCAAAACGTTTTCAAAATTTAAAAACAAATAGCAGATCTACAAGCTCATAGCGCGGCACTCTGTGCCGCGCTATGAGCTCGTATATCCGCTATTTTTGATTAGCCAAGTATACATTTATAGGCTAAAATCTAAAATGACACAGATGCGTTCCCGGATTGAATGGGTTAATGATGAGTGAAATTAATCAGCTTCATGGGCTGTTAGATGAATCAGGCGTTTCCCGGCCCCTAGGTGGAATCAGCTGCTCTGCTCCACTCGCCAGGCCTGATAAAGACCGATCGGCCCCTTGCCCATTTACACATGTTATTAAAAGAATTACAAAGATGTCTGCTCGCCTCCCTCCCTTCACACGGGCCTGGGCTTTGGGAGCCCGGGTGCTGCAAATGGCAGGAGGGTGTGACATTAGCGCTGTGTGTATTTTTGGCGTCTGGACGCTGGCGCTTTAACACTGCATTGGTACCGACTAAACTCGACTCGAAATCAAATCTATGTGCTTTTTCCACTGCGGATATAGTACCCCTTCAATGTAGCTGGTAGTCATAGCAATGTCCGAGCCTCTGTGTAGGAGAGTGCTGGAGAAAAATGGCAGCTTACCTGGAAACAATCTGTGTTTCACCTGTACAGTCTAACAAAATGTTAGTCAGAAAAAAATAATTTTAAGCGAAAAATAGGCCGGGCAGTTACAGTACTCAATATTGATTCAATCGTTTCACATTTACAACAGCTAGTTTAAAATGTTGTATTCGGGAGCTTCTATGCAGTATACAGGAGTCCGTCGTGATGCAATGACACTAGCGGTAGTTCTCTCAGCCCAATCAGTCTGCAGTTGTTTTCATACTGTATCACCTTTGGGTATCGCCTCAGCTCACTCCGAACCTCCACAGACATGATACAAAAAAAACTACCGGGAACCAGGTACTACTGTAGGTACTACTTTCGCCCAATGGAAACCCCAGAAACCCCAGAAAGTGAACAGAGTTGAGTCGAGCCAGTGTACCATGTTGTGGAAAAGCACCATTAGTTACCCAGGTGGGGTGGGATCGCTGCAGGCAGCGCCAATGAGGAAAGCTTGACATGCTACAGCTATTCAAGTGTGTGTGTGTGTGTGTGTGTGTGTGTGTGTGTGTGTGTGTGTGTGTGTGTGTGTGTGTGTGTGTGTGTGTGTGTGTGTGTGTGTGTGTGTGTGTGTGTGTGTGTGTGTGTGTGTGTGTGTGTGTGTGCGCATGTGTGTGTGTGTGCGTGTGTGTGTGTGTGTGTGTGTGTGTGTGTGTGTGTGTGTGTGTGTGTGTGTGTGTGTGTGTGTGTGTGTGTACGTGCATGCGTACGTGCATGTGTGCGTGCATGTGTTTGTGTGTGTGAGAGAGAGAGAGAGAGAGAGAGAGAGAGAGAGAGAGAGAGAGAGAGAGAGAGAGAGAGAGAGAGAGAGAACCTGTACAGTTGTAAAGGAAGCAAAGTGACCCTGATGCAGAGGCTGCTGTTGATTTATATGTAGAACCTTGCCTGCTATACATCATTACATCTCTGTTGTCTGTTGCAACTTAGAAACACTCTCCTGTAATAATTAGGTAATCATATCTAATATCCGCCATGAGAGCCCTATAAAGAGATGCCTTGGCCTAAATGATTAAATTACAAATAAGCACGAGTGAAAATAAATGATGATGCAGACTAATCGACTGAAAATAATGACACTGGAGAAAACGGAAGTGGGCAAACCAGTGTTGTAACTATCGGATAGTTTGGCATCAAACATAGTCATTAGTTATAAATATACATTTAAGCTTATTTTTAACCCTAATTGATGTTCAAGGTTAATCTAATCAGTCCAATTGTACCTCTGAAGAGTCTGCTCCAATTTAATTGCCTATTTTTATTGCCTCAGCGAGATTTTAATTGAAACCAATGGGGATCTAACAACAACTGTGACATGTTGATGTCTGGGGGATAGCTATAAATATGTGACAAAATATGTGCATTATTAATGTGATTTCTTAATGCATTATTGTAATGCCTCCCCAGAAACATAGAGATATTACTTTACACAGCGATTGGGGGGGTGGGGGTGGGGTGCAAAATCATTTCATCCCGAATAATGTCAACAAAATAAGACAGAGACGTTTCCCTCTGACTCCAGGCAAGTCTGGAGATTTAAAAATCATTAACATTCCAAAGAAAAAAAAACTGTCATCATTGCACATCACAGCACAACCATTACTACAGTAGACCACAGGTTTTCAAAGTGGGGACCGTGGCCACTAGGGGGGCTGCCAGGGGGCCGGGGTGGGGGGGCAACTGGAAAGGAGTTAAAAAAATAATAATACAAAATATGTATATACAACTTTTAGCTTTGTCGATTGGCTATTGTCGCTTATTATTTATTTATTAAGTTAGTTAGTTATTTATCTATTCTACATTAATCCATTTTGCATGGGGTGGCTACAATCACAGGCTATGGCTATTTTTAGGGTCCTTGGCATGGAAAGGTTTGGGAACCCCTGCTATACGCAAACACCGACACCTCCGAACAGAGATCAGAACAGTGGCCTCTATTAACGTTGCACAGCTGAATGGTTCATCAAAGGGTTAAATTGGGTGTTATCACGTTCATTGCTAAGAATTCTCCAGGCATATTTGAAGTGCTATCAATTATGAAAGCTACTGTGTGAGAACATTTAGGCATGTTCGACAGGACTCAACATGGCCTGAACCTGAAAGGCAATGAGGGAACCATAAAAAAAAGCGTCATTGATTCAAAAGGAGAGATTACATTGTGTCTGACACAAGCGTGAACATTAGCGCAGAAGCTCTCGGATCAAATTCTGCACGGCAGCAGTGGCCATTGATGATATCGATCAGAACCGTGGTAGCTACTACTACTGGTAGCGCACGTGGGCTCTCTGAAGTAGGTGCACTCCTCGTGAAGACACATGCACGCATGCACTCACGTGTGCGTGCATGTGTGTGCGTGCACGGCTGCGCACACACGTGAGTGCATGCGTGCATGTGTCTTCACGAGAATTGCACCTAGTTCAGAGAGCTTCAGAGAGCCCAAATAACTGACTAACTTAATTAATAAATAATAAGCGACAATAGCCAATCTACAAGCTAAAAAAGTTGTATATACATATTTTGTTTTATACACACACACACACACACGCACGTGCGCGTGCACACCAAGGGGCCAGCTTCCTGCTTTGAAATTGAGTCGATATAGGAAGAGAGTTCAAGTGACTAAGAATGGCCTGTAGTTTTGCTGTTTTA
>NC_139954.1:23153982-23256482 GCF_963454915.1 Gymnoscopelus microlampas | reverse complement strand
CAAAATGTAGGACATCATTTAAAAATATCTAAATTTCCTCTTCCTTTTTCTTTTTTTCTTCTAGCTCCTCAATTCTACCCACTAAAAGTCTGTCTATTTATATCAAAGAAAGGCACAGAAGAAGAAGTGCAGCTGAAGAGGACTACACTCAAATGCAATGTGACATGACTCCAAGGGTAAAGGAATACAGACTGCAATGTGACCATATTTGCATCTATCATGTTGTTTTACTGGATCATGAATTCCACATATTCCCCTATGTGGGTCACGCAGGGTGTTGGGGCCATAGATTTCTTTGTCCTTGATTCAATGAACACTTACAACAGAATCTCCACAGTAGAATATAAATCAAGTATTATGCCCAGTCTCTCAATGACTTTGACAGATATAGGGCAGCCAGGTTCTTCAACTTTTGTTTCTTTATTGTTGCTGGTCTAACAGTAACGGAGGACAATGGTAGTGGATGTAGAGCATGATTAATCTAGAAATGATGCAACAAAAAAAAGAAGAGGATACAATGGACTACAGCTGGTAGTGTGTTACATTTATTATTCTGGTATTATGTGAATTTGTTAGTATGGGGATTTCATGCTGGCTTTTGAACTAAATAATAAATCGCTCTTATTATTTAGTTTTAAATTCAGAAATGTTTCATATTGCATTCATTTCATATGACAGCAATGACTGCTAATTCCCACAAGGAAAGTTCATCAATGTACAATGTTTATGCTGATGGGAACGGAGTCTAGTGTGTAGTAACATTTCAATTCACTGATTCGACTGTAATCCACCTAAGCTAGTGTGGTTCTCCCCTAAAATACATGAAATTGAACTAATCTGCTTTTCTTTCAGTGACGCTGTACTTCACTGCCTTTTCTAAAACTGTGCCAAGATTAAAGGCATTACCAAAGAACAGAAACCTCAAGTCCTTTAGATTAGTGTTCAATTACTTAATCCTTTAATAGAATTTGAGTTTTGTCCAAAACAAGTACCTCAATCGTGCAATATTACCGCTGTCAAAAGCAACAAGAAGATTAAGCATAACTGTTACAGGATGGTTTTACCCTTCTGAGGCCTCGAGGGTGCAACAACTCTATGAAAGAGCCAACTGATATTATGATCTTCTCATGTTCACTTTATGAAACATATGGATATATCATACTGTAATGTTAAGAGACAAACAAGCAACTGCAGAATGAGATGCATTCAATGTGTTTCTGAAAACATCAGTCCTTCTATTTAACACTTTGTTGAGCGGGGTCCCCCAAGGGTCTATCCTTGGCCCGCAATTTTTCACTCTAAACCAACTCTTCACTTACAAGCTTGTAGATCAAGTCATTTTGCCAAATGTTCGCGCCCCAGAAAAGGGACGTTAGCCTTCAATTGGCTAAAGGGCTAAGAGCTAAAAGTTGAACATTGTTTTTCTCTTATTTTTTTAAAAGGTGTGTGAACATGAAACGAACACCGTCCGTCCATTTCCATTCCTCTCAAACACCCCGTGCCTCCTCCTGGCTCAATTGAAAATCAACACTGAACTTGTCCTCCAAACGGTTGGAAGCAGTTTATGAACATTTCAACAATAAAAAAAATCCCCTCCTCTTACATCAAAAAGAAGCTCAATTCATTTCTGATCTCTATCCAAGTTCAAAGGCTAACTTAAAGTGATACTTCAAAGAAGCGCGTAATCAAAGACATGCAGCTGTTAAAACAATCTTTTGTTGGTTCATTGTCTTCAAACCAGACTCTTCACAAAATCCCCCAAAATGAAGGGAAGCAGAATCAAATAAGTTACATTCAATCATTCTGAGTGGGAGGCTTTGGTGTCACACTAAAATAAATGTTCAGCTAAAGATTTACTACTATTTACCGCAGCTGAAGCAGTACAATAAGGCCGGTATCCTGCCGCAGGAAAAACTACCATAGCCCTCTTAAATATGCCAAGGGCTCCAGGCGCAGTAAAACATGCCCTAGACCAAAGTAAGGCATTTTGACAAATTAAGCACCTAGTTATGAAGGCTACATTGTTATATTTGATGTTTGTATCCTTGCTTTTGCCTCGCCAGGCTCTGTAGCACTGCGTAAGCAGTATAATGCCCTATCACTCTTCCCTCTGTGGCCCGCTGCACTGTGTCATTTGATTTCCTCCACAAGGGCAAGTTGTGGCTGTATTAACAAGTCCCTATCACTGCTTAAGCCTGAATTATAGTTAGTTGTTCGCAGGTGCTGCACACCTGAAAACAGCCAATCTACAAGCTCACAATGCATCAGCGCTGCAACGCGCTGAGAGCTTGTGGATCGGCTATTTTCGGTGCGCAACACCTGTGCGCAACTAAGTATAAAGCAGGCATTAGAATTGCATTGGAATTTTAATGCCAGTCTGTCCAAAGGAGGTAAAGGGGAGGGAGGGGGGGGGGGGGGGGGGGAAGAATGGAGGGAGCTTTGCCAGTCCACTGGCTTGGCTTAATTTTTTTAATACGCGTTAGCACCTTGCTTTAATCCGACTCTAATGTACATTGTCAAGGGTTACTGTTGAGATAGAGAAAGGGGCTGTCAATCAAGGCCTGGTCAAATTATACCCAGACTCCATTAGGTTTAAAATGGAGCGATGAGGTCTAGCGTGAGTCAATCAAATCATTTAAGGATGGCTGTTACGGTTATTACGTTGCGCTTGTTATGGAACCTGCTCTTACCTTTATTGCCATCACAGGAGAGTCAAGGTGTATGTGGATGAACACTGAATTACACCTGTTGTCTTCATATAAATGTGCTCTTTTCTGACATATGAATGGGTGTTTGCATGCTATATTTTAATGCCTCAAACATAAAATATTATGGTAAAATATGACAGCTACTTAGTAATCCACTATATAAAGTCAGTGCTGGGCATAAGACAAAGAGAGGGTGTATTATATTACTATATTGTTATATTGCTATATTGTTATGTTACTATATATATATATATATATATATATATATATATATATATATATATATATATATATATGTGTGTGTGTGTGTGTGTGTGTGTGTGTGTGTGTGTGTGTGTGTGTGTGTGTGTGTGTGTGTGTGTGTGTGTGTGTGTGTGTGTGTGTGTATATACATACATATACTGTACAGTATATACTGTATATAGCATGTATTACACTACACATAATGTGTTTATAGTTTACAATTTAGTTCATGATAGTGGCCACTCACCTGTGTATTAGAAGATTCACAGAGGAGAAGCAGGAGGACCCACATGTAAAAAGAGAACACAAAACAAGAGGAAAGGTCAGTACAGTAATGTTATATTGATGTTAGCAACACAATTTTCCAACTGTGCTACTTAATAATTAGTAAGGCAGCCGTGCTGTGAGCAAATAAGCAAGAAGCCCAATGTTGTTGTTTTTCCAGGTCTGGAGTTAAAAGACATGGCATGACAATGGCATTACTTCAAGCAGAACTTCCTGGACTTAGCTTAATTTCTACTAAATAAGACAGCAGATGCGTCTGTACAGTTAGGCTTGCACAATTCTTTGATGGGGGAAAAAAAATCAGCAATTGCCAAATGACTGCACTAAATGACAATACTGTTGTGCAACATTTTCTTTTGCGCTGTTTGTAAATATGACATGTGGTGTACCACTGCCGAGTGCTCAAACAGACACGCTTCTAACTGGCAGAAAAGTAGAGGAAAGAATAATTGCCAACAATGACATTATCATTTCCCTATATGTCACACGGTATGGGGAGCTATGTCAAACATAGTACAGAAAAAAGTGTGTGTGTGTGTGTGTGTGTGTGTGTGTGTGTGTGTGTGTGTGTGTGTGTGTGTGTGTGTGTGTGTGTGTGTGTGTGTGTATGTGTATGTGTGTCTGCCTGTATGAACGTGTGATTTGGTGTGTGTGATTTGGTGAGTGTGTGTGTGTGTGTGTGTGTGTGTGTGTGACCCGCTCCATCTGGAGGATTCGAGCACTCAGGGGCTGTCACACAATAGGGAGACGAAAGCCTGCTGAAGGATAACAAATGACTTCATGGCAAAACAGCCATTGAAATTCTTTCAGTATGTGGCATTAAAAACAACTGAACAAATAGAGATAAGAAGGAGGGTAGGATTTGAAATGAGATTTTTCTCTCTCTCTCCATCTCTCTCCCTTCCTCTCTCTCTCAGCTTAAAAAGCTAAACAAAACAAATGGAGCTTATTACAGCAGATTACCTTACACTGGACAGATTCACCGCATGAGGCCTAGTGTAAACAATGTCTTTCTCTCCGTGCACAAACTATGTGCCATTTATAACAGAGAGCAATCATATCCACAAGCGCCCACAGATAAAGCAAAATATATCCTGGCCCCGAGTTTAAAAATATATATTTTTTTAAAGGGCTGTTTCCATGTGTGTCACCATAGCAAACACAGATAAACCAATTAGAGTCCGTTATATTACTGCTTATATTACCCTTGCATAAACACCGGCTGCCAGGGGAGATTGACTGGGTGTCCGTGAGCCAAGGGAAAAGCTGAGCCCTCTATCACTATCACAATGTCACACAGAAGGTGTCAGGCCATGGGGTCAGCATCACGGCCAAGTGCTTAACTGTATTTTGTTTTTCCATTTCCATCCCGTTTCCAATTACCACAATGAAAAAAATAACATTCTACATATTATTCTTGGCAGTTTTTGAGAGTAGTTTTACATCAACTTGTTTTGTAGGCAATTAAAAAATGAAGTCCTGCCATATATTCATTACAATAGGTCTGACATAAAATGTCCTTACATGCGGTTTGAGAAGAGGAAGTGATCATACAGTGTGAGGTCATTTCCTTTTGGCTCTCTGCTGTGGCACAGACATGGCACTGAACGGTGGAAAAGGGCTGTAGCTACTGTATATGGTATGATTTACAATTAGGTACAGGGTGCAAAAAGAGGCACACAGCTATGGCACGACACAACCAACCCAGATTTATCATGCGACCTAGTCGGCCTAACAATCAGGCGTTAAAGAGAACAAAAGCCCATTCCAAATAAATTCCCACTGTATTTGTGCTGGGATTTGATTTACTGGCCTGTGGGGAGGCACCATTTGGTAGCACAAGACGAGGCGGGGAGAGGTAGGTGGTTGTCTGGGAGGAGAGAGAGAGAGTGTGTGTGTGTGTGTGTGTGTGTGTGTGTGTGTGTGTGTGTGTGTGTGTGTGTGTGTGTGTGTGTGTGTGTGTGTGTGTGTGTGTGTGTGTACGTGTGCGGGCGAGCTTGCTTGCGTGCACACAAGCATGCATGTGTGTGTGTTTGCATGCATGTGTGCGTACCTGCATTCGTGTGTGTGTGCGTGTGTGTGTGTGTGTGTGTGTGTGTGTGTGTGTGTGTGTGTGTGTGTGTGTGTGTGTGTGTGTGTGTGTGTGCGCGTGCGTGCCTATATGAGGGGGCTGGGCACCAAGGGATGCTGGGTAGGGGGGTGCTCATGTGCCAGAAGTGTTTATTGTGTCATGGTGATTTATTGAGTGAGCTTCATTTCACTGAATGTTCTCAGATATTTATTTCCCTAAAGGCCCCACAAAGATATGAACAGGCCTGCATCCACATATGTCATCATTGCCCATTTTACAGCGTCAGGAGATTTCTCTCAAACTAAGAAGGGGGTGGGAGGGAAGGGCAGAGCTAGTGGCGATCAGGGCACCTCTCCATCAAAGCACTGTAAACAATGGTACCTCAGCAACACGGAAATGGTATTTTGGAAAATAGCTGCCTACTTTTCAGGGCTCATCCCCTCCCCTCCGCCCCCCTCCACTCTTTCCTGCCAAATACATACTTACAGAGCATACATAATTTAAATCAACACTTTGAGGGCCCCACTCAGCAAGATTGGTTCAGTGTCAAAGAACTCCTTTACACTTTAAGGTTTCATTGCATTACAGTTTCTCCCTTCTCGAGCAGAAAGCCAGACTCCGTTTACTGTATTTCTCTCTGCCAAATATCTAACGACAAAGATAGACTTGACTCAAACGCAAATACCTGGTAAGACCGATGACTATATGACTAGATGAATAGATGACTAAATAGCTGTCATATATTTGAAATGCATCGTTTTTATTTTCTTTTTTATTACCTGTTATGTATGTTTACCCATTAAAAGGAGTAATAACCGCATATAAATCATGTTACAGACTATTCTCGCTACCTATGTTTTTGAATAGTACTTGGCACACATATTTCTTGACTACAGATTTACCTGTCCTAAGGCCAAGCCAGTGTTATAGCAAAGCATTATCTGGTTGATTCTTATTCTGTGGGGGTAGAGAGTGGGTGAGGCAGCCAGATGGTAGGAGTCTTTGATTCTCCAGATGGCTGTTCTGTGTGGTGCTCAGTGACACTGGGCAGACTCATTGACATGCTGCCTCCCTCCCCTCCATCTCTTCGTCTCCTCTTCCTTCACCTCCTCCTCCAACATAGTCACTGTTACGAAGATGGATACCAGCCCTCCCTGGCCTCTAGCGGCAGATCTGAGGGGATGGGATGGGACTATCCACTTAGCCCACCGTGGAAAATGTCAATGTTTGGGATCATATTGATGACACCCATTCGCCACTGTCAAATCTACCTGAATTGTCTATAGGAAGTGACTGGCTATTGAAGCTGAAACGAGGTGAAGGATGAGCTCAGCCCTAAGCCCCGATCCCAGGCCTGTTACCATAGGCCAACAGGGTAAGGTTTATATTAAGGTATGAAATACGGCTCTCAGATCTGGAAAACCTCAATGTGTCAAACTGTAGCATGTCAACGAACATATGTTCGGTCCTTCTGTGCATTAGAAGTTTGAAAGATCTGCCACGGCGGTTTGGTTCATGTTTCTACTTTTGGCCGTGCAATATTGGAGGATTAACATTTTTCTAGTTTAAAAATACAGCACAGCCTACGGTATTACATTATTACATGCTAATTTTCTCAGCTGTGTACAAATTATTAAACCAGACACTGACTGCTGACATAGAAAAATTATCAACTTGACCCTCATCATTATTTTTATAGACAGAGAAGAAGAAGAAGAGGAAAAAAAATCACCATAGGCATATTCACTCCTGGAAATGAATCTACATTCATGCACATCTAAATTAGCCAGTTAAGCAAATCCCGGCCTAATTTGAATTGGACCAGTTAAGACCCTGTTTCTGCAGATCAGCCAAGCCCTGGCATTAAACGCTCCCTGCTTTATTCCCTGACCTCTGGTGCACCTCTCCTTTTGGGGTCATTTCATCATTACCATAGTGCAAGCTCAGAGGCTGTGTTTCTGTGTGCCTTAATTAATGTGTGTTTATAGGGGGCCACAGGAGTGAGTGCACTTAATGAAACATCGCTACGGTGGCCTCCGGGGTCCAAAAGAGACAGCTCTCTCTATTGTGCTGCTCAGTCTTACAGGCTGTAAACACTTAATTGATCTGAGAAGCGCACTTCGCTTGGCGTTCTTGGGGAATCCATTTTAGTATTGGGACTGTTCATTATTGGTTTTTTTCTTTCTTCTTTTTTTTTTATGAAGAATGAAAAAAAAAACAAGATCAAGATATTTCAGGTACTGAGCAAAGCAAGGGTTAATCAATGACAAATACCACCACTGCAAGACTGCGGGGTGAAAGAAGAGCGAGACAAAGTGAAACAGGGAGAAAGACAGGTTTGTGTTAGTGATTGTGTGTGTGTGTGTGTGTGTGTGTGTGTGTGTGTGTGTGTGTGTGTGTGTGTGTGTGTGTGTGTGTGTGTGTGTGTGTGTGTGTGTGTGTGTGTGTGTGTGTGTGTGTGTGTGTGTGTGTGTGTGTGTGTGTGTGTGTGCGTGCGTGCGTGCGTGCGTGCGTGCGTGCGTGTGTGTGTGCTCACGTGCCGGTGTAGTGAAGATGATGCCACTGAAAATGATCCCTGATTGTTGTGATGTCACGTCTGGGAGTCTGGGGGAAAGTATCGCTGCTATAAAAAGGCCTGGAGGTCCCTCTCCTGTGCTGGATTGCTTTCCCCCGCCAAAGAGTGATACAGAGTGTGTGTGCGTGTGTGCGTGTGCGTAAGTGAGTGTGTGCGTGACGTGTGCGTGCGTGCGTGTACGTGTCTGGGTGTGCACGGGGGGGCGATGACAGAGGCCATGGCCTCCGCACCCGGGGGACCACCAATGAGAAAGAAGCATTTCCTCTAACATTCCACGGGTCACAAAAACAATTTGCCCAGAGAAAAGTGGCTAAACAACCGCAATGCCACTCAGTGGAGCGTGGGGGGGGGGGACGGGACTAACGTGCGCTTTCATTCACTTTACGATCGTTAATGTGGAAAGGCAACATCTAATCTCTTACAATTAACCACAGAAAATATAAACGTTTAACAAAATATTATTCTGCCGGCTAAACAATGTTGCGTGATTAATATGTAGGTTTGCCATCTGCATTCCCAAACAGTTCTGCATTTGAAGAAACAAATTCATTTTTCACGCTTCAATTACTTTGTGATTACTGTTAATCGAGAACACAGAATGATTCCCTACTTCATTACCCTGTACAGATAGCATGTCTGCTGCAAATATGTAACTACGTGACCGACTCCTCTGAAGTGTCCATGTCCCAGTCATCGCTATTCTAAATATGTCCACTTCAATTGGCCATATTGTCTAAATATAAACAGTGGTGGTGCGCACGCACAAACACACATGTTAAGTGTACAACATAGACAAAGACACACGTGCACATGTGCACGCATGCACTCACACTATTATCTGTTGTCCTTTAATCAGAACAGTATATGGACCCCCCCTGGAGAACATTATGATGACATAACTTCAGGTCAAGTGAAACCCGGTGAAGGAATGCCTGGCTAAGCCCACCACAAATAACCCAGAGCTGAGAGAGACACAGACACAGACAGAGAGCTTCAAAGCTGCTGGAACACACAGATCCCTTTCTCACAGCCCGATGGGCTGACTTCTGGGACGGGGACAGGGAACAGAGCGGACATTCCTCAAAATACTCTAGGATATCTAGGACGAATGAAGCGCAGACAATGACAAGTGGCTACGGCATTACTGGGACAGTAATCTGAACACGGAGAGAGAAAAAAAATAACCTTTTGTAAAAATGACCCTGAGGTTTGCCCATGATAAACTGCCGCTGTGTTGAGGCACACCGCGCCAGCGGAAACAGGACAGCTCGGCCGATCCCCGTTGCCCGGCGAGTTGAAAGTTGGGGAGAGAGTGTGAAGTGGAACTTCTCTCTCCCTTCAGCTGAGAACGAAAATGTGTTTAGTAGCAGCCTTTAAGAGGAGTTGATTGGGAGGGGGGGAGGAGGTGGTGGTGCGCGGTGTTCTCCCTGAGCACCCTGCTTTCCCAGGGAGAGACGAGGCCAGGTAGTTAATAGGGGTCAGAGCCAGGGCTGAAGTGTAAATTGGCAGGGGTGCATCAATTAGAGGGTGGCAGAGGCTAGGATAAAGAGATGAGAAAAGAGCAGAGCAGAATGGCGGTTGAAGACGAGCATATCATCCCTATCCACACCGAAAGATATTACAGGAGGTCTGTGTGTGCGCTGTGGGGGTAAATAAATAAATAAAAATCTAAGTGCAGCGTGGGTTAATGACACAAAGCGCTGGCATCACATTCACGTTCGGGAGTGAGACTAAAGTCATCCGTTTGTGCAGCGCGCAGCAGCAATCAGTCAGTCTCTCGCATATACCGGTCGAGTTTTATTGTTGTTGGCGCATGCATAATGACTCCACAGAAGGGACAATAACTGGAATTTATTTTTCTGGGAAACAAAAATATGCCATTTGCGGTTGAATCGCACTTAAAGTGTCTATTCTTATTTTCCATGACAAGGATGGAGGTGAGTCACCAGAGCCCACCTGGATGCACAAAAAAACACTACAACAGATGTAGAATTACATAGGCACCAGGGAGAGAAAAAACCTGAAGTAGGCTCTCTTCCTCTTGGAGATGACAGTTGTTGACAGTGTGTGTGTGTGTGTGTGTGTGTGTGTGTGTGTGTGTGTGTGTGTGTGTGTGTGTGTGTGTGTGTGTGTGTGTGTGTGTGTGTGTGTGTGTGTGTGTGTGTGTGTTAATATGTGTGCCCTTCGGAGTGCGTGCAGGAGTTATTCAAAAGGAGAGATATTTGATTATATTGTGTTCACCTATCCAAGTGATCCAAATGATTTGAGCATTGAGCATTGGAGCAGACAGGCGCTTCGGAGCTTACATTTGCAATCTTATACCGTTTAAGTGTATATTGGGAAAAAGACAATCTCCCCTATTGAACACATTCACCCTGGAGGGCAAACTGCTACGGTAATGAACACCACACTCTCAGAGAATTACAGTGTCCTTTATCCTGCTGTAGTGGAGGGTGAAAAAGGATATGGCCGGCACACACACACACAGAAAGAGAGACAGAGAGAGAGAGAGAGAGAGAGAGAGAGAGAGGAGGGAGGGAGGGGGGAGAGAGAAAGATGGAGGGAGGGAGGGAGAGAGAGGGCGGGAGGGAGAGAGAAAGAGGGAGGAGGGAGGGAGGGAGAGAAACAGAGAGAGAGAGAGAGAGAGTGAGAGTGAGAGTGAGAAAGAGAAAGAGAAAGAGAGAGAGAGAGAGAGAGAGAGAGCGAGAGAGTGGCGGACACACGTTTCAGGACCCCATAAACCTGTAAACAAAATCTGTGGAGCAGATAAATTATAAACGCCACAATGCAATTAAAGCCGAATTCAATTTGAGCACACAATGTCCATCTGTCACGGCGAAACAAAAGCCGAGAACCTCCATTATTACCGAATCCCTGCTTCCGTTAATTTGCTTGCTGGGAGATTTTTAGTTTCTAGGAGCTGGCCGTATTTAAATGCCGAGGCTGCTCACTCCGGGCTAAGTCCTCTGGAAACAGCCTCCAGATGCTCCCAATCAGCTCTCATCAAACCACCACCTCCTTTTCTCCAATAAGAACATTTCTCTTTTTTGTGCCCCCCCCCCCCTCCCTCCCTCCCCCCCTCCCTTCAACTGATCTTAATGAGGCTTTTTGTAAAACAACAATACAGCACAACAACGGCACCTCTGGGGAGAGATGCTATAATCCACGTTCTCAGGCGCCGGGTTCCACTGTCGTGGTGAAAACATATAAGAGGCAATAAAAAAACACATATAATCACACACACTAAATCAGAACATGTGTATTGGAGGACACTTCTTAACCACTTAAGCCCTATAGACTTCGTCGAATCGTCGCACAATGAATATCACAACTGGACAACCTATGTGTTGTGCTGTGAGCTTGAGGATCTGCTATTTTATTTTATCTTTTGAAATGTGGGAATTTTTTATTTATTTAATTATTTGAAAAAATGTCCCTATAATGACATGCTGATAACGTTTAAGTAAGTAGCCTCGCGAAGCAACGTTTCCCGAGCCATCTGGCCCACAGGTCAGAAGCACCACTTACGACGTGGCGAAGCGTTCACCACGTAGTAAGTGGTGAAATAAAAAAACATTAAAGAAAAATACAAAAAAAACTTTTGATCACATCAGCATGCCTCGTGGCGTGTCTGAAAGCCCCTCTAAACAGGTGAGAACACAACAGCTGATTCAGTCACAGGCATCTAAAGATCTTTAGTCAAGCTCTGGTGAATCATTGTGTTCGCTTCCATGGTCCTATAGTGAAATAGAGGGGCTCCTCTCCCTAATCCTGTTTGGCCACTGTAGTAGAATGGCAGAGATAGGAGATGTGCGCTGCAGAATCTCTGACAGTGGTGGGGTTCAAGGGACCAAGCCTTCATTGCTTTGAGCTGGGAGGGGGGGGGGGGGGGGAGTGGAGGAGAAGAAAAAAGAAAAAAAACAAAACGCTATCATCTTCAAAGGTGGAGGAGTGTGTCAATTTAAAATCAGAAATGTATCTAGCATCTTTATGCTCCTTATACTACAATACATCTCGGCTGATTAAAGCACATCAAAGGCCGCTCATTCATTCCTCAGAGCGACGAGGGGAGATTTTAATTGCAAAATGTTAAAACCTCACAATTAAAAGGCTTTGTGCGACTCAGCGCTAACCCAAACACAACCGCTGAGGACAGCATACAAATGAGCCTCTGCACCGATGAGACTCGGGGACGAGGACGGCGCTGTGCGAAGAAGTGCGCCGCCGCGCAAATGATAATGTTCCATCAGATCCATCTCAGGGCACCGTCCACACTGTGAGAGACCTGGGACGCAGCTGTAGGCTACTTAGACCTTTCATGATCAGTCTAATTTCTCTACCATACCTCCCCTCCAGTGGTGGACAAAGTACTCAACTCCAGTACTTGAGTTAACCACCAAAATACAAATACTCAAGTAAAGTGCAAGAAAAAAATGTATTAAGTACTGCACACAAGTAAATGTACTTAGTTACTGCTCCCCTCTCTGCCTCCTCCTCGCTGTATCAGTGTCTCTGAAGGTAGAGGGGTTAAATGATTGGATCTCATTCCCTCAATCGCTTCCTTGCTCATAACACACACTAGTAATACTACATACTGTATACTACAGAAACGAGCACGCATGACATATGAACAGGAATACAATGTGCATGTATGCACACGCGGACGGACGGACGGACAGACACGCACACACGCGCACACACACACACACACACACACACACACACACACACACACACACACACACACACACACACACACACACACACACACACACACACACACACACACACACACACACACACACACACACACACCAATCACATACAGTACACATGGCTGAGGTGCCAGTGTGTCAGTAGAGGCTGTGCCTGCCATGATAAGAGGCTGACAATGATACTGTACAGCTATTAGGCTGGAAATAGCCTGCCAATGCAAACAGTTGTCCAGCCAGTCCATTGTCAGAGCCTGAATTTACAGTGAAGCCCAAAGAATTCAGAACGGCACTTTGTAGGTAGTTTCCTGCACCTATTCATGACATTGTTTTCCTTCAAAATACTGCATCATTAATAAAGAAAAATAAACACATTAGAAAGGTGTGACAGTGAGCGGACAGATAAAGCACACAAAGAAACAAAACGCACATGTGGCCACAGACACACTCGCAAATACACACCGATAACGCACGCCACAAACACAATGTGCACCGTATACGCACACATGCATGCTTGTAACAAGCACAGAGGCCCCCTTTTACAACCCCTCAGAGTAACAACCGTGTCTAATTAAAATTCACATTTCAACCAAAAAAGGGGAAAACAAGCCATCTTTGAACAATCCCCGTCCGTCCTCGCCCCGGTCATGAATTTCAGATAAACACGGGCGATACGCCGAGAGTAGCAGCCACATTAATTAAAAGCCTTGATAGACGCTGCTCCCATCTAACAGACCTATCAGGAATTAAATTTGTATCAGCGGCGGAAAAGAGCAGTTGAGGGGGACCCTCAGGGGGATTAATGAAACAGACTTTCATAGAGAAGTCATCAGAGCCCTGGGCTGAAGGGAAGAAAGGGCCAGCAGTGGGATGTCATGTGTGGGACCACCGCGTCACTGACCTCTCATTTCATACTTTAATAAAGTCGCACCCAGGTGTCCTTGATGCCTTCCAGCCGCCTGGGGCTTGGACTAAAGAAGGGGAAAAAAAGAAAGAAGCTAAACAGGAGGCAGCCATATAACATCATTCTGAATGCACCCCCCCAACACACACACACACACGCACGCGCATGCAACTGGGCACACGGAGAGAGAAAAATCACTCAAATGTATAGATTTTAGTTTTCTGAGGCTGTGTTATCAAGATGAAACGGCGCTCTTGGTTTTGTTGGGAAATGTGGGCTCATTGCCTCACCCGATGTTTTCCACCAGCATTCAACATCACTTGTGCAATGCAAAATAAGCCCATTACGGCAATTCTGCAGAAGAGAAAAGCCTCAGATTCCGTTGTCAGAGTTGGTACAGAGTGCGTGATGTCAGTTCGGCTTCATGATTTACTATCGTGTGCAGTTGGTTACAGGAAATTGGAACAGCGGTGACTCGCTATTGAATTGTGGCAGAGGCAGTTTTCTGTCGAAAAAACAGAAGCAGATTATCTCGACGAGAGGGCCCGCGGATTTAGAGATGTACAGTATACAATATGTTATCTCCCCGCAGTCAGCCAGGACAGCTGCTATCTGTCATAAACTCTGGCTATTGTTGGCCCACGCTATACACTGCAACATGTGACCTAATCTAGATGAGCGGCCACTGAGCAAATACGGAGTGGTATGGTGTCATTTTTTAATAAAGCCGTTTTATGGACTCCGGTCAACAGAGCCAAAGGAACAGGCTGAAACTTCCTTGTGCAAATGATAGGGCAGTCAGAGTTTCATAACTTCCTCTGCTCAGACAAGCCTGTGGCAAGTCTCCTAACAGAGCACAGAGGAGTACTCTGAGAGAGAGAGAGAGAGAGAGAGAGAGAGAGAGAGAGAGAGAGAGAGAGAGAAAGAGAGTGTGGGAGAGAAATATACCCAGGGCCTTATCAAGATTTTACAGGGACATTTCTTTAATTAGTTTTAATATTTCTTGTTTAGATAATGTCAGCCAATTGACAGCTGAGTCCCAAAACGGAACAGGGGGAAACTCTGCACTTCTCTGATACAGAGAAATGAGCTGATTTAAAAGATTTAGCCCCTCTTCCTTCACATGATGCATATGCATATTATTTTAGACAGTAATCAAATACCTTGCATGCAAACATTCCGGTTGGCCTTATCACTCATGTAAGAGCAGTATTCATGCCAGTTGTATTTATTAACTCCTCAGGTAAATAATTGAAGACGCGCTATCTCTGAAACATTAATTGTACAAACACACTCACGCCAGGCCCAAGCCGCTTCGCCCTGGTATTTCCCTATAGCTTTCTTTCTTTCCCCCCAGCATGTCCTATTTGCCTCTTGGAAGGGAGGGACTGGATGTGAAGAGATCTCACTGGTGACGGTGCAGTGATGGAAAAATAATTACTGTTGCTGAGGGGGGAAAAAAAAGGTTTCCCCTATCGCAGAGCTCACGTTGGGCCTCAACCCCAAAACAATGTTGATCAAAGCATGTAAACATCTGGACCAAAGAGACTCCTGCCTTTTGAACAAAAGATTTGTTTTTAGTTGCCCCCCCCCCCTCCCCTCCCCTCCCAGAACACAATTAAAGATAACCAGACTGCGAACATGAGGGAGCACTTAGAATGCTAGCGTTATTATACTATTGGTGATACTGTAGCCTACCTGCAAGCGCCCCACCCCCTCCCCCCAACTCCTCTCCCCAAACACCCCACCTGTCCCCACCGTTTTTTTTTTCCCTCCCTCTTTACTTTTTCACATACCTCGCTTTCACATTCCCTCTCCCCGGCTCTTGTTCCCCTCTCTCTTCCTGCCTCTCTCTCTCCTTCTCTACCTTGTCTCCCTTTCCCTCCAGCCTCCACACACCTTTCCTCTCCACCGGGCAGCAGGTGTTGAGTGGTTATGTTTACTCTCCCCCCTCCTCTCTCTCTCTTTCTCTTTCTCCCTCTCTTTCTCTCTCTCTCCCCCTCTCTCTCTCCCTCTCTGGCAGCTGGCAGGAGGAGGGAGGAGGCTCTAACAGCTGCACACGAGGGCGGCGGAAAAAAAAGCGCACAAGGCAAACAGTTCCAATCCCCTCAGGGTTGTCAACTCCAATCCCCCCAACCTCTGGCGTTTTTAACCAGGCAAACACAGGGAAAACTGTTGCAGTCGGAAGACATTACGGTCCCTATTCCATCAGCCATGCTCACTGATCTCAAGCTACTCACCCAGCAAAAGAGAGAGAGAGAGAGAGAGAGAGAGAGAGAGAGAGAGAGAGAGAGAGTGTGTCTGTGTGTGCGTGTGTGTTTCCTAGGGTCTCTGCATGGCGCAGCCTATAAGTTACACTGGATGTATCCACTTAAATCTACTTACTGCCATGTAATAACTATGGCTTTGGAAAACATGTCTCTTTCTAATGGAAACTGTGTTAGAGGTACTTATATCAGATGAGGGAAAAACTGCAGACACTAGATCAGGATTTTTCTCACACTCCCCTCTCTCTCACACACTCTCTCTCTCTCTCTCTCTCTCTCTCGTTCTTCCATTCTCGCATTCTGAGCCGTGTGTGTGTGTGTGTGTGTGTGTGTGTGTGTGTGTGTGTGTGTGTGTGTGTGTGTGTGTGTGTGTGTGTGTGTGTGTGTGTGTGTGTGTGTGTGTGTGTGTGTGTGTGTGTGTGTGTCGTTTTCACAAACGGCATCAAAATACATGAGATCAGCTCTCAGGCTTTGTTTGGCCCTGGCAAGGTTAGGCCAGCCTCATTCCAAATTTCCTGAGGGGGAACGGGGAGAAAAACGATTCCATGCAGATAAATCACTCGCATAGATCAAAAGACAAATCAGTGGCAAAGACAAAAGATGCTGACTAGCGGAGAACAATAGAGACAGGGAGACGTGGGTATCAGAGGAACCGGCCCTAAGATCCTGGGCCCCCGCTCAATCAAACCTGCTAACCAGGGCTTGCAGACTAGGTCAAAGGCAACCTGTCTCCACACTCGGAAAGCAACGCTTAAACTGATACTGTTGAGCTTGTTGTTTTTGGTGGAGACTGGAGAGAGTGTGTTATTTCTTTATTTACAGGTACAAGCAGAGATTTCTTTACTTCATAGGGGAACCCAGCTTTCTGGTTTGATTTAATAGCTAACCTGAGAGTTGGAGATGCCCTGGTTTTCGAAATGAAAAAATGGAGGGGGCGGGTCAGCTGCGTGTGTATGTGTGTGTGTGTGCGTTTGCATGCGTGCGCACGTACGCAGGTACAGTATGAATCCTTCGATACAAGCGCATCATGTTTTGATGTGCGCACTCGCTGATACCGGCTCTCTGTAGTTCCGCGTCTCAGACGAGAAGTCCCGTCCCATGCAGACCTTCACGCATCACAGCCTCACAGCCTCACAGCCTTCTATTAACTTTTTCAATACAAGCAATAAATAATTATATGGAATCCACAACTCTTTATCATCTTCTCACGACTTTAGAGGATTGAGGCGTCGCGGAAAAAAGGGCCCTTTGGGGGAAGCAGCATGTGAGAGACGAGGAGAAGCACAGCCCCTTACTAGCATTACCTTTTGATCAAAGTGCTTCAGAGATAACAGCAGTGTGAGCAACACATCACTTTTATGGCTCCATTCTCCTGTTTAAAAATGTAATTCTCACAAAGGGAAAGCGGGGTCATACCAGAAACACCTTGTGACTTACATTTATGGCACATTTCATAATGTTGAGTACCGAATTAAGTTCAAAAACACAGTTTGCCATGCATCACTGACAGACATTATTTGATCCCCTCCTCTGAGATCTGTGTATGATAACAGATCAATTTAGATTAAGATGATTTGAAATAGAAGTGTTAAACGGCTTTCGAGGAGGGAGCAAAGCCAGCGCTTTCCAGATGACTTCAATGATATTAAATATTAACATAGAGCACATCCAGCGGCAAGGCCCAGGCTTGGCTGACCTATGACCTGTACAAAAAAAAAAATATTTTTTAACTTGATCTCTGTATCCTAATGAACAAACAGCAACATTGTCTTTGCCAGTCATTTGTTGAGGTTGTTAACAAAAACATGTTATATGGGCTCTGGCATGTAGGGTTTATTCAAATTACAGGGCAGGCAAGTGAGGCAATTAGGTCAAAGGATTTACCTAATAGATTTGGATAGAAGGTTAGAGCCCCGTTCAGGTGTCCTGGCGGGGAACATTTGCATGGAAATATAACTGTTAACCTGGGGGCCGGGGCTGAGCACTCGTTAAAAAAACGACCAGCCCCCCTCCCTCCGGCTATCTCCAATCTAAACAAGGGTGATTTGATACTGCTGCTCTGCACTGAAATGGGGGAAAAAACAAGCCCACTGCCACAACAAAGACAGGAAATCCAGCATAGATTCCCACTTCTCTCTTTTCTCCTGCCTCTCTATATACCTAACAATGCCGGTAATGGAGAGAGAACAGTGCCCGGAGCTGGCAGAGACACCTGCGACATATTTTCTCCCAACCAACCCGCCCGCCACCCCCGCCCTCCACTCCCCCCCCCCCGCCCCCACCCCTCGACATTAAAGTCCTTCACAGAAATCAGAATTTAATAAATCACCCCAGAGCCTGACAGAGTTTATCTCCGGGGGTCGCCTCCACTGTGCAGAGACTCACAGACAGACAAAGCCCGGGCCGATAAGATGTGAAATTAAATACAGTTAGCAGTTTGAGACAAAGGAGGAAGAGTGTCACACCGAGCTTTGTACGGCGTAAACGGCTGGCTGCTAGTCGGGTGCACACGCACGCATGCACGCACGCATGCACACACACACACACACACACACACACACACACACGCACACACACACGCAGGGGCACACGCGAGCGCACGCAAACGCCACGGAGACAGCGGGGGTGATTCATTTCAGGTTTCCTCTCACATTTAGCCTCATTTGCATCATCCACTGTCAACATATCGCCTCTCCCAGATATGTTCAAGAGCTTTCATTAGACGGCCAGGGGGGATGACATCCTTTTTACCCAGACGCACCATTATTAATCACTAACTCTGCTCCGATGTGGACTCATCTCCATCACGGATCAAACGCTATCTGCCTGTGTTTCCTTTCATTCAGCAGACATCCCTGACACCAGCCATCACTACAGCTAAAGGAGACTTATGGGAGCGCGCTGGGGCTCAGACGACCTTATGAATGCAGTACATAAGCATTTACCGCAGAGTTGATAGAAATGTGGAGGATTTGTTTGACACCCATAGAATCTGTCAGACCAAAGCCACGTTATGGAAATGGTGTAGAGCCAGACCTATATATCGGAAAGGCTGATACATCTCACATTATTTGATATTTTTGATGACATCTGTGTCTGCAGTTACATGTATGTAGCCCATGTGTCCCAATTGTTTTATATTATAATTAAGCCCTATGCAAACCCTTTCAAAAATAGCAGATCTACAAGCTTGCAACACATTGTGATTCTTTGTGACCTTGTAGATCAGATTTCTTTGAGTTTTTGAACATTTTAGAAACATTTAGAAAATTCATTCAATATTTCAAATTGATATAAAATGTTGCACTTTTGGCCAAATACCTGTCAAAACATTGGTAAATTGGTGGTCTAGGACTCTCCAAAATCAGGATTGGCATCAGACACAAAACTCCCTCGAAAAGGCTCTAGAAATGTGCATAGTGCCGTTACTGCTGTACAAGTGCACTGAACTGCTCTAAAAAAAACATTAGGCCTACTTTTCAGTGGAAATGTGCACTGTACAAAGCTTTGCATGTTGTTGCATAGAGGCATGATCACGATTTAGCTATAGCCATTATTTTATACTTTGGCTATTCAAAAATAGCAGGTATATAAAGCTCATAGCATGGCACTCAGTGCCGCGCTATGAGCCATGAGCTTGTAGATCTGCTATTTTTCATGAAAATGTGTGCAAATCTTTGAATAGAAATATTTCTAAAGCGAACATTTGTAACTCAAATCTTTGCTTCTGGAGGTCCCTGGAACTAAATATTTTGAGATGGGGGTCCACGGCCAAATACATATAATTTTGTGGGTCCTTCAGATGAAAAAGTTCGAGAACCACTGATATAGCAACATATGTTTTTCAGAAAACTGTTAGGATTTAGAAGACATTTGTAGAATCGGAACCTCAGGCCTTAATGGGTTAAACAAGGTGTCAAAACTGCATCAAGATATGGCCGACCCCGTCAGTCTGCAGCTGATTTTTCCACTCCTCTGTAGTTAACAGAGAGTGCAGCCAGGTTTCCAGGAAGAAGTAGTGTTGTGGTGTTTAATAGGCTTAGCCTGGTCTTTAGACCTGACCTTTCCCTGTAACAATACTGGGGCTAGCAGGCTAGGGCCTGCTCTGGGAACGCAGTGACCCACGGGTGAAGCCTAATCTTCTCCAACTCCATCCTCTCCGGCCTCCATCCACAGCCTCTCTGTTGCTCCAACTGATGCCTTCCTGCTGAGACAACAGTGCCAAAGGGCTGTCAACAGGCTTGGCCCTGTACTGCTGCACGGCCCTCTCCAGGCCCTCTCAAGCAGTGATTCTCAACCCTTTTTGCATTTCAAGGACCCACAGTTTGATATGCATTAGGACCCCCATTTGATACAATTTTCCAGTTAGTCTCTGGGACCCCAATCTACACAGTAAAATACTGGGACTTTCTTTGGTGTTCCGCCCAAAAAAGGGATATTTACTTCGCGACCCATAAAAATGGCCCACTGTTTGGGAACCACTGCCTTAACCTAACCTCAAAACCACGTCCACCTGGGCAAAACACCAAAGAAAGAGGGAGTCCCGTAAAATACTCAGTGTTTATTTAACTCTTAAGTGTGTACAAATGGGACCAAATGGACCCGTTGGTCCTTACAGGTCCATTTGGACCCCTGGTGGTGGAGCCCGGACTTGACATTGAAGAAAAAAATGCAGTCTCACGCATTAGCCCCTTCAGGGTGCCCGCCGGCTCCAAACCCTCTGTGGCAAACGTACGGGTGGGGGGGGGGTGCTCGCTCCAACAGCATGCTGGGAATGGCAGGAATGTTGGGTGCCATCATGCAGCCTGATAACATACGACATCTAAGAGCATGATTAGCGCTCTCCGCAGTCAGCCTATCTATGGCTATGACAGACGAAAAGGGACTGTGCTGGGTATTGTAGGCCTGTCATTACAATGCAGCGCCCTGTCAATGTTAAATGACCTGACCCTGAACCTTCCAAATCACACTTATAATCATCAAATACTGTCAATCAGCAAATACTGTCACGGAGGCCATATTGTTGGAGAATGATCAGAGCAGCACATTATCTCGCAGATTAACCGGATACTTTGGAACATCAGGAGCAGAGTTTTTCCTAAAGCTTCGGAGCAACTGCAGCTCAAAAACTAAAGATTAACCAAGCGCTATTAATAGAAGTGTAATGTGGACTTGAGATCTTGCAGCCACAACAGCCATTGTATTGGGAGGCCTGGCCATGCTTTGGTTTGGTTTGCATGCTAAAAGGCCTTTGCGAGCGTAGCCTTTAGACTAACTGGCACACAACAGCAAGAATAGCAAGTGGCACAGCTGCATAAAATGGTTTCATTGTCAAGGACAAGATTATATAATGTAATGAGCAACACACGTGCATTACATGTTCGCGACTTCGCGCACATGACACGCGCGCGCGCGCGCACACACACACACACACACACACACACACACACACACACACACAAGGGCCTTGTCCCTGATGGCTATGAATATCCCCACACAAGGCTGATTGCCATGGCAAGAGGAAATCAGATATGTGTAAAAAAAAAAAAAGAGGAAAAAAAAGCAATGCCTCAGAAGCTCAATGTATCTGTCGTTGTTACATTGCTACAGTGTAACTTCACAACAATTTGATCTGTACACTAAAAAAAACAGCTGTGAGAACACTTTTCATTCTTCTCCAAATGTTGTTCCCCCCCCTCTCTTCCTGAAGTGATAGACTATGAAAGGTTGTTCTTTCGTCTTTGTGCTAGGGAGTAAACTATACAAAGAGATGTTTGATCTCTGAAATCCAATCTGTATTTCTACCATTGTCTCCTGTTCCTACAGTGGCATCTTAAAGGTCAGGAGTGAAAGGCCATTTGATAACTACAGAAGGACCTTTTGGCTTTATTACGCTGCCTTTCATCTCCTTTCCTGGGGAGGTTAAAACAAAGCATTGCATCCTTTGAAAGAGAACGGGTAAAATGGATCGCTTTGGAGCCCCCAAGCCTTTTTATTTTCCGTCACTGGGGAAAGTCTGGCAACCAAACGTATGAAGAACAATCTAGTGGGATATGTTTCAGAGAGAGAGGAGACTCTTCTCAGGCAGTATTAGCATATGTCCTCTCAACCTTCCATCAAACCTCTCAATGAGACTCTGAAATCCTGTTGAGATATTATTACCACTTAAACAGGGCTACGGAACGACTCACACAGGTATGCACGTGGACGCATATACAAACACACACACACACACGCACACAAATACGCACCTCAATGACACCCACTTCCCCCCTGAATATTCTTTTCATTTTAATAGTAACCTTGGGGGAGACGGACGGCACCGGCGCGATACTTAACAGCCACTAGTCTGAGAAAAATGTTTTTGATATGCTTGTGTCATTTAATCATCCACATTCTGCCGTGCCGTGCAGGACAATTTTGCAGGATATTAACTCCCAACTAAACTCTGGCTTGTATCATTTGTGGGGCTAGTCAAGCAGGATTCCCAGGAGGAGCAAAGACTTCCTCCTCACACTCGTAGTAATTTAGGCTTCGCCGGGCAAGCATGCACATGCACACGTGCACACCGACACACGTGCAAATACCCCCCACACACACACACACACTCACACACACATACATTCAAAAACATTGCACACAGGTGCACGTACAACAAGCCCATGCTAACGTGGCTAATGGACAGGTAGACTGAACCATCTAAGGATTGGGACATATTAGGCGCTTTAATGACAAAAGGTGTGGTGGAAAGAGTGTGGTTTGTGATCATTGAGTCACTATTATAATGCATGAGTGTCGAGAAGGAGCTCAATTAACGTATGCCATGGATATATAGTACTAGAGGAAATGACATAAGGTATGCCACGGATATACAGGTATACTGGTATGTAGAGGAAATTATGTGACGTATGTCACGGATATATACTGGCACGCAGAGGAAAATTACTTTCTTTTCTCTTTTCTCTGCAGACACCAAAGTTGGAGATTGAAGAGCATTCGTAAAAATGTCACTTGGACGTGATGCATTTGGACAGCTCACATTGCTTAATGGGGTAGGAAATTCATTTTTTCTGCTGAGGAACAGACATAGTGGATGATGTGATTCTATGCAAAATATATGAAGCCATTACTAGCAAAGCGCATGACTTCTAATAGTCGGGTAGAGGAAAAAAGTATCTCATTGCACGGAGGCTGTCCCTATTCTTTACCAGGGGTGCTTCTCACACACACAATGCAAAAAGACACCAATGGCAACTGATGAAAACCATTTTTTGTTCCATTACAAAGAACTAGGTCACCCTCTCATAATTGTCAATCATGCAATAAATCTCTCTGTGGCACAAATGAATACTGCATTGGAAATGAGACAAAGCTTATTGGCATGCTATGTCAGCTTGACTCAATTCATCCTCCTTTTCACACAAGACCATTCATATGTGAAGTTGTATGAGGGTTACTCTCTCTCTCTTTCACACACCCACCCACTCCCTCCCCCTCTCTCTCCCTCCCTCACTCTGTCTGTCTGTCTCTTTCCCTTTCTCGCTCAACCCCTCACTGAGTCGGAGAGATATACACACCCACGCGTGTGTGTGTGTGTGTGCGTGCATGCACGTGCACACGCACACACAAACAAATGCTCCTAATGCGGAAGTCACACAGGGTTAATGTATGTGGACAGAGCATTTCAGCCAAGAGGTGCTTTATTATCATAACCATGTTTATTTCCAGCAGAACATGTCTCACTGTATTTTCTGCACTACTGTGGACTTTACTAGGAAAACATCTCCTAACCGTTACAACACATTGCTTTCAAGGCATTAGCGCACGCATGGGCAGAGCTAGACAGCCTCAGCCCATGCACAGAGTGACTCCTATCACATAGAAATGTCATCTCCTTTCAGCAAATGAATTCTATTGTTTTCTATATTTTTGCTAGTTTACATTTGACCTGATCAGGTTACCGTGACATTATGGTGCCCGTGAAGCAGAAGTAATCGGCGTCATTGTTTTTAACATGCATACTTTCAATTCTGGCAACTGCTGACTTCTCTGCTACCTCATAGCACAGCAGGTGTATGTACACTGGTCTGTGTTTTTTCCTGCTATCCGATTGGCCGGCAGCAGTTGGGTTGACACAGCACTACGGCTCTCTCCACAGAGTTTTGTGTCACGTCTCCGAGGACCCAACTGTCACTCTTTAAGAGGAGGGTAATAATAGCCGGGCGCCACAGCAAGTGGTGGCACAGGCGATTTTAAAGAAACATCAGGGAGATGGTGACATTTGAGTCTGTGAGGAGAGAAACCCAAGCACTGCAACCAATAAAGACTCCCACTGATATTCTCACTAGGCTTAGAGTGGGAGTGAGAGGGAGAGAGACAGTGACATAGAACGAGAGAGAGAGGAAGAGTAGACAGAGAGAGAGAGAGAGGAAGGAAGGGATCGAGAGAGAGATGTCAGTGTTAGATGAAAATGTGTTGACCTGGTGATATCGATACCCCACTCATAACCTCTACAGGTGTGTTATACTGTCAGGAAGCAGCTTTGGGTGTGTCTATCTCTATGGAAAACAGCCAGAATTGCAGACCTTATCATTTTACAGTATGTCGCCCTCGCTGCACTCATTCAGTTTGAAATGCTGACAGCTGAAATGATTTTGTATTGAAAAATCCGGGAAACTCCCGGACTAATACAATTAACACTGAGTACAGTAGTTCATCCTTCAAAATTCCTTTTAACCTTCAGATAGGAATAGGGCTGATGTACTTAGTTGGTGCAGGACATACGTTTGCTCATTTTGAAAAAATAAAAATCATGCCTGAGATCAATGAGGTTTTAAATCAGTGGCATCACTACAGAAATGGTGATGATTACATAATTTGAAGGGACATGCAGGTACAATCTTTGTCCATTACACCCAGCATTCTACTGCTGTTTAATTGTTTCAATATGACTTAAATATTAAAAGAACAGCCTTGCAAACAGCAATAACAATGCACAAGAAGACATGTGTGTTAAAGGAAAGATTTAGTAAAGCTCAGCTGACCCTGAAAACATTGAATGAAAAGTGACATTGACTGAAACTTTACAATGACATCAGCACTGACTCTCTGCACTGTCCACATGAACCAATATTGTTTCAACTTTCAACAGTATTCAATTTAGGCCATTCACTTAAATTCCAATCTGTCTTTGCAATGTAATTGATGCATAACTGTGTCAGAAACCAAACACAAATAGATCAGATCAGAGCTGTCGCAAGTCCACTGCCCAGACAGGAAATCATCCCTATGACATTTAGGCACGTTGATAGCTATAATTCAATACAGCAAATTGAATGAATAAACTGTTTCTAGGGTCTGAGTGAATTCGGCATTCATATAAATAGCTTTGGGGGTCTTTTCTTGTTTTTTCATCAGAAGGTATTGACTTAGCAGATGCTTTGAACAGCTATAGAATGCGCTGCGAGTCTCAAGTGTCATTAGCTTCAGGGCTTTTCCAGCTAGCGCCAGGTAAAGATTAGATAACAATCAGCCCTTTAATAGATACTGTTGGAGGCATTGGAGCCAGCCCTGAGCTGTGGCGTTCATCTGAAGCTAACAACAGAAGAAGAGAGAGGAAAAGCGATGTCATTTCCTCCCTGGTCTCTCCTCTGTGGTGTACCACAGAGTCCAACAAGGAACAGGTCTGTTGTTGAATAACATGTAACTGTAGGCTGAGTCTAGTGTCATCATATAAATGCTTTTCTTTTTCAAAAGCGTGTTTCTGTGTTTTGGAAAACACATGTCAAATTGAATTCGGGCATATTTGTGCCCAAAAATTGTCTTAAAATTATTGATTATTAACGGATAGTGGACATTAGTGGAAATCTGAGCTGGGTCCATATCAGGCTATTATGGTGTTAAACGCGTGGAACATTAATATAACCGACAAGAGCCTCCACAGAAGCCTACTTTCCAGCATGCACTTGCCATAAAAAGATTATCAAAAATTCCTTAAACATCCTTTATATACATATACATGTAACCCAGGAAATTATCCAGCTACATGATATGAGAGATGTTCTTTCACTATTGTGCCTTATACAGGGACAGCACTAGAAAGATGACAAATCTCTGGAATGTGAATTTTTGTAACTTTAAAAAATAAAACATTTTAATAATGTGAAGGGCATTACTTCATTGAAATTCCTAAAGCACAAGGCGCTTTTTGTTTGATGACATTCCTTTCTTATTATGCTGCAATTATTAAAGGAGGAGTCCCTTGTATTGGGTAGAGACCTCCAACAACACTGATACTGCAGGAATAACATTGGCATGTTTACTCAGGAGAAGATTCATCCCTGATAGCCACCACGAAAATGAAGAGAGCGAAGAAAAAACAAGTGGAGGAAATTTGTGGAATCCCATCTGAGATTGCTTCCCTGATGGATTCCTTTTCCTGTCAGCTCAGACGAGAAATGAAGCCGGGGAAAATTAACTCCTGATACAGCCACGCTGAATTAGACAGAGGAGAGAAAAAAAAAGACTACACACTTTTTAAGGATTCCAGCCTTGTCATTTTCAATTTTCTGCTCTTTGGACATGCTTGTATTCAGATTCCCCAACATCTATTCGCCATATCAATCCTAATTAGACAATCTGGGCCCACGAAGGAAGGGAGCAGAGTTATTTGCATAATTTAATCATAAATACTCAGTGATACATATTTCCAAATGCATTTGTACAATTATCTTTTCATCCTTGGGGCAAAAGTATTAATATGATTAGGCAATAATTCTTTAAAAAAGGGGGGAAAATAGGAAACCAGCAAGTGTGCGCTCTTTTTAAACTCCAGCTTTGGGCTATATGAAAAATTAATTAATTTCTGAGGAAAATCAATTTCTCTACGTGACCATATTAGACAGAGCCAGGCAAGGGCCTGCATTCCTTCTCCAATCAGGAAATCTCATCTGCTCCCTCTAACTTCTGTCAGTAGCATTTAACATCCTGGTACGAGCACCAGTGACTTCTGCCATGCTCCCTAAATGTGCTGTAATGTGAAGGAGGCCGTGTGTAAAGACAAGCTAGAAGCTACACAGCACTTGACTGAGGAAAGAAGAACTCGCAAATCAGAATGACCTGAAATCCATTGCTGGCCTGTCAGGCAATCAGTCTCAGGTGCAAAACCATAGGGAAAAATCACTGTTAACAAATCCAGTTTAATATCACTGATAATTTGAATTGACAGATGGATTTAAACCTGCTAAATCCTGGTACTACGATATCTCTCTCTCATGGTTGGTTATGGTGGTGAAAAGAGATCATTTGATTTTATCGACTACAGTGGAAACACTTCATGTTGAATAAAGGATTTTAATTAAAATTAATTTGTTAGAAGTATGCCAAAATTCATTAACAATACTATTGCTGATGGTCATCCCGAAATAAGATGGGAGCTTGGACAAGGCAAATTAACAATACAGGCCTCTTTGCCATGCAAATAGCATCTACAAGTACAGGTGATATAGCCAGTGTTGAACAAAGCCTCCTTAACATTGAAGTCTCTGGCCTTTTGAAACGTGTTTTAGGCAAAAAGTGAAACAAAAATGAAAATGAATGTTACTTTTTTGCATCGGGTTATTTTTTAGATTATTCTTGATAACAGAATTGTTTTAATTTGCACTTGTTCCAACTGAATGAATGTCAAGTCGATAAAGCAATTGTTATTTTCAAGGAGACTATTTGTTTGGAAAAACACCTTGTCGCCATCTGCCAACTGCACAGTTGATTTGAGCACATGTACTGTACCTAATCAAATTTAGCAGAACCCTTCTGATGGATTAAAAATGTGAAAGCACAACTTCAAATGTTTCTCCCCTTTAATACAGAAACTACACACAGTAAATACCAATTTAACTTCCAAGAAAGTACTTGAATAAATGTGGGTTTTAAAACAGCTTTGTATACCATTTGTCTTTCTCTCTTCTTTTTGTCTGTCTGTCTGTCTGTCTGTCTGTCTCTCTCTCTCTCTCTCTCTAATCAGGCATCTGTCACTCTGTTTTTGAAGTTATTATCGCCCGAGCTCCCTTTTGGATGTGGTTGCTGGGTGACGGGTATCCTAGCACCCACTCTGACTGGGAATGATTTGAATGGAATCCAGAAATCTCCCCTGAGTACCTGTAAACACATCCGTGCCTTGTAGAAAACAAATATATTATAAGAGCGCTCAGCAGAGGAGAGGAGGGAGAGAGACAAGCTGGCACCCTCAGTGGCAGCTCACACTGAGCGCTAAACAAAACAATTACCATCGTTTGCAAATATGTGTGTTTAGGCATAAACACCCCGAAACCAGCACAACCGAGGTGATGACTCCGATAGCGTGCGCGCTCGCGTCTGCATCGATTATGATATACTATGTCGCCAAATCATGAAGCCGGATTTATACTTAGTTGCACGCTCACGAGTTGTGAGCTTTTAGATCTGCAATATTCAGCACGCAACTAAGTGCATCAAGCCCTTTGGTCGCTCTGCTGTGACGCGTCACTCGTTACGTTTCACGCTAACTTCTGTGCGACTTATGTGGGGGGGAAATCTATTTAAGGAGGGCACGTAAGTGAAAAAGCCGTCCCATTCCCAGTGGTGGGACATTGTCTGGGGCGTGTGGTTAACCTTCAGGGGTAGACAATGATTGTCAATTAACTGCAGCGTTTCTGCGCCCAGCACCGGATAGCCTGCCTCCACAAAAGCACACCAATGAGAGATATGCGATATCTCTGCACCCCCCCCCCCCCCCCACCCCACACATGTTATAATAACCTTTCACAGAGTTCAAGTGTCACACGGCAATAAGAACCTTCTACCATCCCACCACAGGGAAAATGAAAAGAAAAACAAGTAGCTGGAACAGAGGGCTCCTGGAGGGCTCCTGGAGGGCCAGAGTCATAATGCAGGGGGAGATTACTGAACCCGGATCAGTCTGGGAGTGAGGGGTGTGGGGTGTGGGGTGTGTGGGGGGGGGGGGGGGGGGGGGGGGGGTAACATCACTAATCTGGCCTGAGAGTCCTTAAGAAAGTGAAGGGGCCAAGAATGATTATATTCCTATCCATAAAGGTGAACTATAATTACTATAATTACTGCGTCTCTTATTAGACTCACTGCGTCTTCACGGTGAGAGGAAATATTCAAATCTCACTTTTAGATGCACCTACAAAATGTCTACATCTTTAAAAATAATAGTTTTATTTTGTTTTTTACCGTTTAAAAAAAAACTTTAGATTTTATTACATTTTATGTGCAGAAAAGATTTGACCCATTAGGAAGCACAGGGAACCGTTTGACCAGTAGCTGTTATTGTCTGCATAAAACTAAAACAGCGGGATGCAGCGATGCTGCATTGATGCTATTCACGTTCACACTGTGTGTAAAATGAGAGTGGTGTTGTTTTAACACAATAGACCCCGAGAGGGAGAAAGAAAAAAAAAAACAGCATGTGAAATAGTGAGACCCCATTGTACAGGAGTATTATTCACCTCATTGTTATCACTCTGCCACTGTATAAAAGAGTAAAACGACATTGTGGTACTGGAGCGAGATGAAAAGCTAAACTGTCTCAGGCAGCAGATTGCTGTTGTGTAACCTGAGTGGGTTAACTGGTGCACTGAGATACTTTTATCTAACAATAAGTTGGTACAAAACGGAACATCAGCTTATGAGAAGGAACTCATTTTTAGCCCACAGGGGCAACTGGTGTCCTGTTTACAGAGCCTGATCATTTTGTCAACAGCAATTCAATGACAAGCGGAGTAGAGCATACATCCCCGCAAATAAAAATCAACTCTTTCCAAGTAACTGAAGCTTTTTATCCAGCGGATGCTTCACTGTTCCATGATGTAATTCTCCAAATGGGGCGGCAGGCAGGCAGGCAGGCAGGCAGGCAGGCAGGCAGGCGATCGGGCAGGCAGGCAGACGGGCAAGCAGGCAGGCTGGATCTGAGTGATTGATTTCAGCCCAACACCGGGAGAACCTGGCTGCTTTCAGAGACAATTACAGTCCTCTCCATGTGCCCGTAATAGCCCAGCACTTTAGCGTCATTAAAGCGACGTGAGGCACTGCATTATCCTTTAACCCCATCGCTGGCCATCCCCCCATTGACAACCCGGGGAGTTCAACCACACACTCCGTCACCTGGAGAACCCACCCCAGGCTGGAGACGAGGGACACCGTACACACTCAGCCCTATGCTTTCAATAAATGACAGAAGACTACACTGCAAAATAGTGGGAGAGCTATTATAACTCTGAGAGTGTAAAAATGTACATGTAAGCGTCCAAAATAACACTCAGGATTTCGCAGTTGAGGGGCAGTTGGGTGGTGTCTAGATACTTCATGTAAATGCTTCTTAAGCAGCAAGGCGCACAGATAAGTTCTTCAAACAGTAGTTGGAAATGTGTGAGAAAACATGAAAAGAAGAAGCATTGTGTCATTATAATACACATGAATGAAAAGCATCTGAAAACACATCCACATTTCATTCTAATAAATTTGAAGGAGGAAGTCTACAAATATAATATTTTGTCCTGTTTTTCTTTCTCAAAATGTTTCAGCCGTTATTTGATTTGATTTAACTTTTATTAACACTCAATAACTATTACAAATAAGGCACATATAAGGTAATTATGTACACACAACACACACTAATGTGTATATATACTATGTGTGTGTGTTTGTGTGTGTGTGTGTGTGTGTGTGTGTGTGTGTGTGTGTGTGTGTGTGTGTGTGTGTGTGTGTGTGTGTGTGTGTGTGTGTGTGTGTGTGTGTACACATGCATATGCGTGTGTGTGTGTGTGTGTGTGTGTGTGTGTGTGTGTGTGTGTGTGTGTGTGTGTGTGTGTGTGTGTGTGTGTGTGTGTGTGTGTGTGTGTGTGTGTGCATGCGTCCCATGTCATTGTACATGCAATAAGCACTTGCATGCATGAAATGATATACAGACCCTCTTACAAACTCAGAACAGAGTTCAATTTGACATTACAGTTTAGCTGCAAGCTGCACTTTTAGCTCAGCCTACCATTTTTTAAATTGATATTATTCTCCACTAATGTGGGGTTCATATTTGCATTTCCACCTAATTTCTGGATAGGAGATCAATATGAAATCAATCATAATGACAGATAAGATGGCAAATTTGACCAGGCTGAACCCATCATATGAGATTGAGCAATACATCAAACCATATGAGCAACAGGACACTAAAATGACTTTTAATCAAATATTGATTTTCACCTAAATCAACTTCACAAAAACCCACCTACAGTTCAGCCTTGTAAGTAATGCATGGCAATGCATACTGTAGTTACTGAAATTCAGGAATAAGACCACAATGTTATTAAAACCAAGGATGTTCACCCATGGCTCTTTGAATAAGGTGTTACTTCCCATTTATCCAATATGTCACTTTAACAGAACTACCTAATCTGAAATTATATTTTGTAAAATACAGAATCCCCCGAAAAAATGTAAGTTCTTAAGTTGTTCTGGCTATCAACTATGAAGCAAACAATTTGTTTAAAAAAAATGAATGAATGAATACATAAAATAATTGTATGTTGTCTATTAGCAAAGTGCTAATTTTAATATTATGAGCCTTTGTTTCCTGTTTTGAAAATCAAAGTTATAATCAAAATTACGTTGTCCTGTAGCGAGGACAGATGGCATGGCATATTTTATTTCAAAGACATAAAATAGATGTAATAGTGGTGTGGTGTCAAATATTCTAAAGCATGTAGCACAGTTTTTGGCCAAGACACTTTCTTTGACATTGTTTGTTGTAATGGTAGGCCAACCTGGACTTTATTCATCAATTTGAAACTCATTTAAGTTGTAAATTATTGATTTATTTGGCCTGAGCAAGTAGACTATCTAATAGGAGCTATAGGCCTACACGTGGGAAAACTTCTTCAAAAGTCTTTTCTTTTGCGCATTGGCCACATATTCCATCCAATAGACAACTATAAACAAATCCATGGATGTTTACAAACAAGTTAAAAAGTATGCCTCTCACACACACACACACACACACACACACACACACACACACACACACACACACACACACACACACACACACACACACACACACACACACACACACACACACACACACACACACACAGTACTAAAACATTACTGTAAATGGACCTCTAATCCAAAGGTTAACTTCTCAAACTTTTAAATGTCAAGGTATCCCCTTAACTCTGACAGTATACAAATGGAACCACATGAACCTGTTAGGGTCCATTTGGTTCCATTTGTATACTGACCTTTTGTATGCAGACTTTTAAGGGTCAATTTAGAACCCCCTAAAGGAATCCTGAGAGAACCACTTTGAGAACCCCTGCTCTAAAAGTATCATGATGATAGAAATGTATCTCTTCAGTCACTTGAATGAAGAGGGAAAAAATGACTGTCTCTCAGGGTACCTTTTTGGGGGTTCTAACCTTAAGTCTGTCAGAGTTAAGGGGATACCTTGACATTTAAAAGTTTGAGAACCACTGCAATAGACAACTATAAAACAATCCATGGATGTTTACAAACAAGTTAAAAAAGTATGTCTCTCACACACACACACACACACACACACACACACACACACACACACACACACACACACACACACACACTACTGTAAACGGACCTCTAATCGTGTCATGATGATAATGCACCTCTTCAGTCACTTGAATAAAAAAGGGAAAATGTCTCCCCCTTCCTTTCTTGCCAGTGTGCCTTTAAATTACGCACGACAGCCGGGCGTAAAAAGACATCCATCCACCATCTAACAGAGATGATGGGTCTCTCTCGCTCCAGCTCCACTCACCTCGCATTGGTGCAGTCGTTGTACAGCGTCTCGAAGTCCTTCCTGGAGATAAGTTTGCAGCGGTTGACCCCGGGCTGGATGGCGCCGAGCCCCCGGAGGATGCGGACCTGCTCCACGTTGCACACCACCGGCGTGATCTCCAGGCGCTTCAGCTTGGTGTAGACCGTGTGCAGCCCGCCCACCAGGTGCTTCAGGAACAGGTCGAACGCCTGCGGGAGGCAGATGAGCTCGTTGCCGTCCACGGTGAACGACGCCACCTTGGCGCCGCGCAACTCGACCATCTTGCACTCGTTGTTCTGCGGGGTGTTCTCGACGGGCGACGGGGTCGAGTAGACGGGCTTGCCGGGGCCGCCGACGCCGCCGGGGGGCAGCGCTCCGGTCGGGATGCCGCCGGGGCTGTGGCCGCCCGTGCCGGCGAGCTGCTGGAGCTCCGATCGGAACAGGTTCTGTCCGGGGGGGGAGGCGAAGGATGGAGACGGCGAAGAAGTTGTCGACGGCGGGGACGTGGTGGTCGCGCACGGAGTTGAGATCGGAGGCGGTGGGATCAGATTGAGAGGAGTTTGTGGGAGCAAAGCAGCCGGTACGGCCATGGTTGGTCACCTATTAGGAGGAGAGTGTTGTAGCCGAAGTTCAAAGTATAAAACCCACCAGTCCCCTACAAAAAAAAAGTACGCTTGTCGGAGAAACCCCTAAATGAGAAGAGGAAAAGAAAAAAAATCCACGGGAGTTTAGCTCCTCTGACAAGTTGTGGGGAAGTAAAAAGAGATGCTGAAAAAGACGTGTTGAGTGAGGTTTGTGAGGCTGTAAGAGCGGCCGGGACAATATGATCAAAGATAGGAGGAGAGGAATGACAGGAGGAAAATGAGCTGAAAAGTGCAGCTCCGCTCTGTGGATGAGTTGTTGTTGTCACACGGTACAGAGAGGGAGGAGCTAGGGGACAGTACTGGAAGCCTTTGAAGAACAGATAGAAGACAGTGGTTTTCAACCTTTTTCATATCAAGGTCCATTATTTATTCGGCATTTGAGACCGTTTGATGAGATTTAGTCTCTCAGACCCCAAACTTTAGAATATTTCTACTACATTCTCTAATTGTGTAAGACTTCTTGTAAATTAAATGATGCAGATGTTTAACAATAATTTCACTTTTAAGAGCATAAAATGAAGCAAAATTAACCCGTAAGGTTCCATTTGGTTTCATTTTACACTCAAGTGTTAAAGATCTAAGGGACCCTCTGGACACCAACTCTCCATCATTTAGCTGAGGACCACCTGGAACCCCCTCAAGGACCACTGGTTGAGAACCACTGAGATAGAAGACTGCTACAGAAATGTTAGCCTACAGGTCTATTAATAATATGCTTTATCTCGTTTTTAACGGCAATGGGTTCTACTCCAGTAAAAGTGTTCCAATTCAAAAGAAAAAGTGGGAAGTTTAAACAAGGCTATACCCCAAAGACGGTGCACCTCTCTACAGGCTTATTAAAAATGAATTAGACTATGCTGTCAAAATTAATGTGACTGAACTAGATAAACAAGCCCTCGACCAATCACTGACCCACACAGGTCTTGTTATCAAACTGATAAAGAATTTGAACAGAGTTTAGTTGTGTAAAGTCACTGCTATTAACCGGGCATGCATAGTGAGTCACTGCTCAGAGTGATGGAAATATGTCTGATATCAATGGACTTTCAGACTATTGCAATTTATGGGTAAAACATTATTGTGTATAGCCTGGTCTTTCTATCAAACTACAGCACAGAGAAGTACTGGATGGCTGGAGGCTACTTTTACGACTGTATCTGTCATGTCACAGTTATTGAATATAAACTAGTAAGATTATAAATACTTTTGAAAAGATTTAATCATTAAAATTCAAAAACATGTACATAATCTGATTTTATTACTGAATATGAGCAACCCAGTGGGTATGGAATACAATGTGATGCAAACAAACAGGAATCTAATACACATTAGATTTTGAAAGTCATCTTTTCAATGCCGCCTATAGTAGGCCTACCTCACAGTATAATCTACTGTATGTTCCCGTCTTATCCATTTCTACTTCCCAGTGGCGAACAATGAAACTACTATGTAATATGCAATAAAGTAGAGGCTATTACTTCACAGTGAAACGTGTAATGAAACTGAAAATGTATCATAAGGTACTGTATAGCTGAACTGCCCCCAACTGAAGGAAATCAAAATTCTTAGATTGTTTACATATCAACTCTCTGTGTTGTGAATGCTTCAAACACATACACGGTGAACAAAACTGTTTTCCAACTTTATATGGAGTTGTGGATCACCAGCTGTTTAAAGCCATAAAAATGCTATGAAACTCCCACAAAAATTCAAAGAACTATAAAAGGGAAGACACCTTTCCTTTCAAAGTGTCTCCACTCTGCATGGTGTTAACTTTAGTTACAGTACATGCACTTTACACCCCACACAGTGCACTGAGCTGTTGAACAGCTTTACTCCTACAACTGTTTTATTGTGCTCAGTCCCTGCTATGACCCGGCTACATATTGAAGTCACAAAGTCTCAATTTCAGAATGGATTTTCAGATATTGTCGCTGTCAGACAGAAACCTTGTATCTCTGAAAAAAATACCGATCTACAAGCTCACAACCCGTCAATGCAACCTGATTTGAGTTTGTAGATGTGAAATTTTAGCTATTTTAGAGGGACAAATCGTATCGTTATTTCCATAGAAGAAAGAAAGAGAAGAAGAAGAGGGGGGGGGGGGGGGGGTAAAGGAGATCAAACAAGAAAAAACAAATGAAAAATTATCTACATATTTACATCCATTAAATATGGATATCTATTTTAAAAAATCACACCCAGTGTGAAGTGGGCGGTGTGTGGTCATCACAACATGACTCACTTTAAATAAAAAGGACAAATCACTTTTTTTAAAGTCCATACTGCTATTCATAGGGCTGCACATGTGTCATGTGTTTTGCTAGCCAATCACAGTCCTGAATTTGCAAAGTCAGCCAATCACATTACAGTTAGTGGTGATGACACTAGCTGTAATGTGATTGGCTGATATGAAAAAAAGTATCGATTTGCATTAACAATGGAAGGGTTAGGGGGTACACAAATTTTTTGGTCGGTGTCCAAAACTCACTTATAGGGGGCGGCTACACCGCCCCAAAAAAAGTAACAGTTTGGACACCCGACACCCGACAGCAACAATATATAGTGCAGTAAGGTGGACAGTAAAGAGCATGAAGTATGAACTAGATCACATGCAGTCCATGGATGGATCACTGGGAATGTCCATGCATCTACCAGAACACTGTGGCATTTTGCTGGATTCTGAAAGTTGTGGGGTGGGTTTTGAATTCAAGACTATCATTAAGAAGGATTCAAATTAAAATCCTTAAAGAAAACTTGTTTGGTCTTTCAGCGAACTTCATGTTTCATATCGCCATCTGATATACAGTACACACCACCTCCACAGCTTCTTTACTGAAGACATCCAGCTGTACTCCAGCTGGCCAATATATCAATATCATAGCAATATCGTAATACAAGACTAGATATCATGTGGATTTTCCTGGTTTTAATCAGTTATTTTCTACTTTAAAAAATGTTCAAATTGAGCTAAAAATGGCTGATCTACAAGCTCACAACATGTTGCATCAAAAAGTGAGCTTGTAGATCACCAATGTTTGCTATTCTTGAAAATTTGGACGCATTAAATGTTTTTTATATGATCTTATCTTCACAATATGATATTATGGTCACAATATCGATGTATTTGTTTAAAAAGATCGGGATATTTGATTTTGTACATATCGCCCAACCCTAACCCCAACTAGATTCAGACCCAAACCCCGACCCCAGCCCACTCTCTGTATCACAATCGTAGTACTGCTGAACTGTTCTGTACTCATTGGATGATTTTTGCATGGAAATACTGCTATTCTACTATCTACCTATTTCTATAATCTAACTATTGACACTTGTTGGTATAGGGACGCTGGGGTTCAAGTGGATAATTCTTATGAAGTTCAGTGAAAAGTACACATCAAGAGGTGTGTTATTTCCACACAGGCTGCCTCCGCCTAAACACTGTGTGTACTCCTGTTGGGTGTCAGATCAGCTTTAAGATAAGCAGTGTGCCATTTCAAAATTATCATTCAGGGAAAGAGGTAGCTTGTAGTGTAAAAATCAATAGCTGCTTAAAATTCATTGCCAGGCAATCCATTTGCCCTTTATGTTGCTAACCTTTCACTTAAATATGCACCATATTAAGATTTCATTATATACAATGAATGTCACAATAGTTTGCCCACTATTTCTCATGTTTGCATGGGTTAACTGCAAATCATTGGGCTTGTAATGTCTGAAAAATGACTCTCATTAACATTATGCGGAAAAAAGGAAAAATATATGAGCTTGAGTAGCCTAATAGGTATTAGGGAGCACCACAGGATGCATATGATGTTTCAGATACAAAGGGCTTTCAGCATGCTGGGTGGGCTCTGTGTCTGACCCGAGTTATGAAAACACAGCATAACACGAGAATTAAGTGTTAATACAGATACAATGCTCTACAGTGTTATTGTGCTATTTGATGATTTGTTCATTAAATGAACAAACTTGGAAGAGGGATTTCATGAACTCCAGTTTTAAGTTCATGAAATTCCTCTCCTAAATCCTCTAGTCAATTGTTTCCATGCATGATTAGATATAGTGTGTTATATATAGACTGAAAAACCAAACTGTACATTATAGAAACTTATTTCGTAGTGAACTGATGCCATTGAGTAGTCTGAATAATTTGTGTATAGTATTGTACAGGAGTTCACATTGTAAGGAAAAAAACTAGCATGCCCTCTTTGAAGTAAATGTCGCAACTACAAAAAAGTAAGAACATGCATGTTTAACTACATAATAAACCCTATATATTTCACTGACCGGGGTCCCGCAGGGGTCTATACTGGGCCCCCTAATTTCTTTCTACATCAAATCCTCTAGCCCAAATCGCTTAACCGAAAATAGACGATCTACAAGCTTACAATGTGTCGCAACGTGTTGGGAGCTTGTAGATCTGCTATTTTCAGCCAATGTTCGTATATTCTGACATGCACAGAATAGGGACGCTAGGGGTGTGGATTATCAAATGGTTGTAGATTATCATATCGCAAGATTCAACATGTGCTTGAAAACATGGCCAACTACTGTAAGTAATTTATGCATTTACAGTTTTCATAAAAGTGCATGCACTATATGCTGATGAGATTACTGCAAACAAATGACTACTGTCAAAATGTAATCACCCGATATGATGTATTGCGTCAGGAAAGTATTTGAAAATGTATGGATATGGGACAAGACTTCTGTATGATCAATGACACAGTATATTGTTTGATGTAATAATTTATTCACCCCATAAAGCTTTGATAAAACAATGTTGAAAAGCAATTTAAATTGAATTCATTTAAATGTCAATTCACATGGTTAGGATTTTTCTATAATTGGCTATTTAATTAAAATAATTTTCATAGTCATTAATACAGCCAGTAACTTGTAGCGCACTGACGTGTTTTAATTACATGGTATTAACAAAATTGATATGCTTTAGAAAGCATGGTGAATAAGAAATAATTAGACCAATCATACATCATCCCCTTATGGACATTAAGTGTATCACAATATAATTGATGAACTTAAAAAACGAGAAAGATAAATAACTTTAATTGTACAGAGTTGGTGTACTGAGCTTGGAACAAAGAATCATACTCACGATGTATTATATTTCAGAGGCAATTCATTATCAGCAACATCACTTAGCTCTCTGAGCTCTCTCCCCTAACCTATGATTACATGACATTTGAAAGCAGTGATATTGTGTAGTCTTTTAAAATGTCCTTTTACCTAGCCCCCATTAATCATCGAACCACTCTTTCACTTGGGCTAATGAGGGGAAGAGAAGCAGCTACAAACATACGAATCATTTAGATGCTCAGAATAAAGCACTTATTGATCATGAATATTTGTTTCTCCAAGGTTACACTGCCTTGACCCCATCTATCCTGAGACACCGTCCAATGCAAACATGCCAGTTGGGGTGAAGGGGAGATGTCAAGGTGCACACTGATGGTTGAGGTTGTGTGATACTATTCTCCATAGGCCACGGCGCTTTAGTTTTAGCCATTGTTATTTCATTAACAACTTTAACCCTGGCGTCCCAATTTTTGGCATGTCATTATAGGTGGGAAAAAATATTTAAACATTTCAAACATTTTTCAAAAATGGTCAAGCTACAAGCTCACAACGCATCACATTGTTACGCGTTATGTAGATTGGCTATTTTCAAAATAATTTAGAACATATGTGTGGGTAAGGGCAACAGCTACAGTAGCAGTAACAGTAGCCTACTCTATCAAAAATTGCTTATTGAGTATTTTATGGAAGTTTCTCCAACCTGTCTAATTGGGGCCAGCACTGACTGACCCCAACAAACCTTTCAGTTGCTATCCTAAAGCAAATGTGTAATCTAAACCTAAGATTAGAAAACACCTTCACGTTTTGCTTTACAAAGTGCTTCATCCATCAATGAATACTACTACAACCAGAGTTTCACACATGCTGGTAATTGCGTAGTGCACAAAACAACCAAAAGACAGGAAGGTACGGTAAGTCTGGGACAGGGCCAAGTATCATAGTTCAATAGGCAATGACATGAAGTCCACCACTACCTCTTAGTTCTCAACCTTTGCATATTTCATAGCAAAGCAAGTTATATGATACCCCTTTCAGACACAGCAACAATGACATCATGCCATTATATGGGTAATTACGTACAGTAGGTGTAGGTGTAATGGGAGCGAGTTATAAGGGTTTTTTCCCTTTTGTCTAATCAAGGTGGTTCAGGGTCTGTGATACTGTACTTGGCAGTGTATTGAAGTTTACAGTAAATATGGACAATAGACATTCTCAACCTCTCTCCTTCTTAGACAACTTTGAGAGAGACAAACCTGCCTTTTTAGCTGAGCCAACATAAGGCTCCTTCTCTCTCACACACACACACACACACACACACACACACACACACACACACACACACACACACACACACACACACACACACACACACACACACACACACACACACACACACACACACACACACACACACACAGTTATGTAAAATATGAGCCCTCTGGTAATATAACTCCTCAAAAGAGGAGCGAATAGAGCTCATTTCATTTTCAAAGAGCCAGCCTCACAGATAGACCCACAATTAGAGCAGTCATGGCCCACAACCTCCAGTACTTCATTTGATGCCACGCGGCTTCCAATATAACCAGGGCGAGAGAAACAGAGAGATTTGTGGATATCTAAATTGCTATAGCAGAAACCTGTATAAACAGCGGTAATTACCGGGCCATTGACAGTCTCTCAGTGTTGTGCTCATTCTGCCACAGCCGCAGTGATTAAAATGAATCCCCATCGACTTCTCCATTAAAGCGCTGGCAGGAGCGATCCCGTGACCTTTCCCCATTGATTGAACATAACAATCACAATTCAATTGTAATGCAAAGAGAACATTTGTTATAATGTACACGAGATGCATGAGCCATTTCCTGGGTGCGGGGAAGGGTAATCAATGGAGTGACTCTTGGCGTGATGCAAGGAGAATGAGCCTGTGTTCGCAGGCCCTAATTCATACTACGCGCAATGTATGATGGAGGGCAATGATATGCATGTAAACGGTCTGATTTCACAGGCGCTCATCGTTCAATAGGATAACAACAAAGCTTGATTCCTATATCCATATGCACTAACAGCCCAACAACACGGTTATGATTGGCAGCAATGTACATTTACACACAGTCCTATGGCTCCCTTCACCACCTTTATTCCATCCTGATTCAATCTGAAATGAAAGTTTGATTCATACATCATGTTGCGTCGGGATATCTCTCCCAAACTATCCTTCAGAGAACAGCAGCTGCCATCATTGGCGATACGGTGACTTAATATGACATACGACTTCGGAGACAACAGCCTGTTGTCATGACATTCCTATAACCACTCAGAGGAAGAGTGAGGAACCTGACAGACCTACAGTATACGCGCACAATCTGCAATGGGGCCATTTTTTATGTTTTTATTTTTCGATGAGGACAAGTTAAGGAAGAGTGTAATTATTTCTGACTAGCTGAACGCAACCAAGTGAAAGTATATAACTTGCACGATCCGATTCCGTGTGCCACAAGAAAGAAAGGAAAAACTGTCATGATAGGCATAACATCTCATCACCATTCCATCCCACTTTAAAAGCTGCACTTGATCATGTCTTTCACAAAACTGTCTTATGAAGTGTATGTGAATGATGTCCTTAAGGGATTTCTTTTTAGAATCAGGAGATTATAGTTTACATGGACATTAAACAGATTAAACCAGCCGGCTCTCTAAAGGCAGTTTATCTAATGGAGAAAATGTGGTATGCTAATTGAGAAATTCCGATGGTAAAATTATGCTTAAGCCACTTCCTCTCTCTCTCTCTCTCTCTCTCTCTCTCTCTCTCTCTCTCACACTCTCTCTCTCTCTCACACTCTCTCTCTCTCTCCCCATCTCTCTCTCTCCATCTCTCTCTCTCTCTCACTCTCTCTCTCTCTCACTCTCTCTCTCTCTCTCTGTCTCTCTCGCTCCCCATCTCTCTCTCTCTCCATCTCTCTCTCTCTCCCCATCTCTCTCTCTCTGTCTCTCTCTCTCTGTCTCTCTCTTTGCTGGAGGATTTCAGTTTGGTTTGATGAAATCAACTGGCTAATCACAGCCAAGCTGTGAGACATTGGCTGAGTGTTTGCCATGCTAAAAGGTAATTGTCTCAGAAAACTTAATCGATGACAGATTCAATTCCATTTAGTAAATGTTTAATAAATGCTGTACAAACATGCTGGCCTATCTCGCTGTGCTCAGAAAACAAAGGGAAACTTTAATTGCTTTAATCATACCAAGCTTTGACGTTGTTATTGGCCTTAAAAATAGCAGTTAACAGAAACTGTCCTGTAGAGGAAATTGAACCGCTTTTGGAAAACGATCCGTAATTAAGATAGAGGCATCCCGAGTAGCCAGGTCCAGGCAAATTGTTGTGACTAGGAAAAACATTCCAGGCCATACAAAGCTATTCAATTAACAGAAGGACCCAAGGAAAACAACCTCCCTATTATGTATCACTTACTTTAATCAGATTGAAAGCGATTGTATCCCCTTTTGAAGATCCCTTAACACAAACATGTTAATTAACAGATAGGAGGGTGGAAAGATGTATTTTTCATTAGTGGGTGAAATAATGTTCCCCTTTAACATCAAGGAAAATCAACTGCTTACTGCAGTTAAACCAGTCAGCGGTGTAAATTCCCTGCCAGCATTTTTATTTAAAACCTCATTAATGTGTTTCAGCCCAGCATAGCCTGTACCTTTAATCTGCACTAAAAGGAAATAATGCGTTTCCTGCTTTATTTACCAGCCTTACTTAACAAGTGTTCCTGTACAATTAGAATTGTTAATAGATCTGGAAACAAAAGGACTTTGAAGGTGGGAAAGTGCTGACATTATTTCACAAGGGAAAAACACTCTAGAGGAAAAAAAGATCTGCTGTAAATGTAGTTTCCTGGAATGGGGGCTTACTGCAATGTTGGTCGCTCTCATTAGAAATGCCATGCACAGGACGTAAATCAGAGCCCGTAAAACATTTCACTGCCACACAACACTAAATTATACACTCGCCAGTTCGCCACAGTGATTGTGTTTAAACATTGTAATTTTTACTTTATTCCCATTAACTGTATGCAGAGTTTTACAATCCATAAACATAGTATCCGTAATAAAAGTTAATAAATGTCAGAATTTGCATTTGAAAAAAACATCTTGCTGCATTTTTGCAAATATCAATCTATGAACCTTTCAACATTTCATCAAACAAAATGCTAATTGTACCTTTAGGAATTTAGGAGACAAGTGACAAGAAATTAGATGCAATGTCCTTAGGAATCAGGGAATCGGCTTTGCTGGACTACATAAAGTGGTTGGTGTGTTTGTAGCATTATTTCCATTCTATAAATGTGCCTGTTGTGCTGAGATGGAAGTGCAGATTCATGTAAAGCAATACATTAACCACATGAACCCTATAGCATCCCTATTCTGGGCATGTCATCATAGGCCAACTTACAGCGAAAATAGAAGTACATTTGTAGGTAAATAGCATATCTACAAGCTCACAACAGAGGGGGGAAAAGAGAGGACCAAGTACACTACAGGCCCCTGGGGGATCCTGGTCAACGAAGTTTATAGTATTTACTGTAAGTGGTTGAGCAGTTACACATTATATCCTAACACTGCTCAAGTGCCTTGCTCAAGGGCACTGTGGCAGTACACTGTATATTGAGCCAAGTGACCTTTGAATAACACTTTTTGCAAACTGATAATGAAGTATTCAATCAATCTTCATTAGCTATTCCATGCTGCAGATGGGTATTATAATATGTTTATTTGCACTTTTTCAGGGACAAATTCACATAGTTAGTTACCACTTAGTTAAAAAAAACACTTGTGCGGTATTATATATGTCAGATATCACTGTTTTGCTGCCAAGGGACCCTTTTTGGGGTCAGAAACCGTAAATTATGTAAAGTACTAGGACACCCTAGCCATTTATTTATATGCAATTGTTAATAACTGCTTAAAATCTGTTCTGTTGTTCTCTTAGATATGTCTAGAACCCCTTTACATTTTTGAGATATTTAAGGAGTGGTACATGCATCAGAAATGTTTCTACAATTTGCAATGATTCTTTTATAGAGGGAATCCGAATATAGTATTACAAAGCTAAGTTGCTGTTTTATCTATGTTTATCTTTGTTCATTTATAAATATACTGACATGCAAACATTAGGGAACGGCACATAATCTAGTTGTTGCTTATATTATGATACTGATGAATAAATTATGAAGAAGATACCATTTCAACAGGCATTCATTCCCTTGCTACTGTATGAACTTTAAAATACTAGAATGCATCGAGATCCTTGTCTTCAGCAAACAGCAAAAATATAATGCACTGATATAATTCACACAATAAGATCCAGAGTTAAATGAACCCTCCAGACTTTACAGTGCACTGGCCATAGTAACTGAATCACAGCAGTGAACGTGTCAGTTAGTGTGCTATCAATACACTGTACATTTTAAAATGTGTACGCTACATGAGGATATTGTGATTTTTATAATGATAGTATAGTACGTAGTAGGTAAGTATAAGTACTATTTTTATGGGTGTTTGGCACTAATGTGCCATGTGCTAGAGCAGTGTTTCCCAAATAATGGGTCGGGACAATCTTTTTGGTCATGGACCCATTTTTATGGGTTGCAGGTACATTTATTTTTATATTTATATAGGTTTTGTATTACTATTATTTAAAAATTTCTGAAAAAAAAAATCAAACAACAAGAATTTCAGGATTAAAAAAAACAAATTTAAAACAAAAGTTTCATACATTTAAAAAACGTAAAGAAATAGTGAAAATAGCTTGTAGCTATTTTCCCTGTAGGGTTTAAGTGGTTCATTCATAATGTATTTTTGTATGTTTGGGTCCCGGGAGACACCAAATTTCTCCTTTGGGTCTCAAGCTGAACAGTTTGAGAAACACTGTGCTAGAGTCCCCTTTGGGTCAGTGCACAGCAGAAATGCACATCCAACAACAATGACTATTCATGTCATTCTTCAGAAGTCCTTGAGAAGATTTGGATGCACTATTTATTCCCTCTCCCATATTAATTCAAGCTTGGTTAAGATTGTACCATCTGGGCCCTTGTACTGTACTTAATTATTGAGAGTTGATACATATGTGCTGCTGGAGTTCAATAAACAAGGATTTTATAGTTAAATGGCACATACAAATGCTAGGGAGGAACTCATTTGGGATTTCTAATTTGTGTACTTGGGAATAAAGCCCACTCATAATTGCTTGCTGTAATCGCCTCCTAGATACATTAATATGAGGATTTTGTGATTAACATAATGTGCATCTTCAGGAGGGAAATTGATCTTACAACTGTAAGATGTCTTTGGACATATGTACATCATATTCTTTATTTTGCATATTAACTTGTAGCTGGTAGTGCAAGATTAACATTTGCAAATGAAAATAATTACTCTGCATTATATATATTATGGTATTTTCCTTTCAACAGGCTGTCAATGTTTGTAATGCAATCTTGTAATGAAAATCCTTGCAAAAGAATATTCACTTTGTAATCCTTGTTTGGCTGACATTCAATGTCACTGTATTTTCTGCGACTAACGCATCAAGTTGAGGGCTGCTGATAAGGAGGGCCTACTGTAGCACAGAGCTACCACACAACAGTGACCTCTGCAGGGAACAATGATAACATCAGGCTGAGACTTGGGGTTACACTTACTGTAAATACCAGAACAAGTACAGTATACACAGATGACTTGACTACACACCATTTTGGATGAGAGGCTACATGTTTTACAAGTCTACAGCAGTAGTGAGTGAGATGTTCAAATACTGTAAAAAAAAAAATAAAAAAAAAAAATACAAATACCTCTTTTTTTGCCTCGAACAGGGATGCTATGGATCATGAGGTTAAAACCATGTAATTTGGCCTAAAATCTGCATTCCAAACTCTTTTGTAGCAGAATAGGATGCAGAAAGATATTCTGGCAATGTGTGAGATGCAAACACGTGAGGTGGCAAGGTATCAGCGAGCAGTGCCAATTATTTCTCTCTCTCTCTCTCTCTCTCTTTCTCTCTCATTCTACCTCTGTCCCTCTATCTCTGTCTGTATGTCTGTCTCTGGCTGTCTGTCGCTCTCGCTCTCTTTCTCATTCGGTTGATAGCAGAAGAAGACAAAGAAGTGAACATTGTAGAGCACCGTCTTTCATGAGTTGAGGACGAATATGGGAGGGTGCCAAGCCATGCTGGCCACAGCCAAGCATAGGATCAGGGAGGAGGAATGAATGATGCTCAGATAAGGGGCAAAGTAAAGAGGGCAGACCAAACAGGAAAACCAAGAACGGAGAATACATGGGGCGGTGCCTGTCTGAGCATGGAAAATGTGCTGATATGTGTTGTGTTGTGTTGTGTTGTGTTGTGTTGTGTTGTGTTGCGTTGCGTTGCGTTGTGATAAAAAAATGTTTTGTGATTTGTTGTGTTTAAAATTTTGTTTAGTTCATTCAAAAATTCACTTTTAAAATGTTACATGCCTGCAACACCAATGTACATGCACAATAAAAAGAGAACATTGTGGATGACACAAACTAAACAAAACGAAAATATTCATTCACATTGTATTGCATACAGTACGTACAGTGCATTGCCACGCTGCGTCGCAACCATTGTAGGGATGTGAAAGGATTAGCTGTTTAAGGGATGAGGCAAAAATCCTTGAACCAAAGTGGTCTCTGGCACAAATATAGCCTTTACCATAGAAAATGAGTTATTCAGAATAGGAACAAACTGAGTAATTTGCCTTTTTTCATCCACGCAGGGTGGATGAGGAGAACACAGGTTATGTTGTACCCTGTTTTCCTCTTTCTTGAGTTCTCCTTCATGTATTCAAATTCAGTTCAGCAGCATAAATTCCTCCCAAGAGGCTGTATTGTCCTCCTGTTTGTCCCCTGGGCTCCTCATCTCTCGGCAACATCTCGTCTCTACACACAATTTAGCCTAACACCTAGCAGACACACAGTAAAACCCTCAGTGTCAATTTAACTCTGAGAGCGTACAAATGGATCAATTACCACTGAGGATTTTACTGTGTGGGCTCTCTCAAACACTGCATTCTTTTTAAATACTTCGATGTGATTCGAGGTGCATTAATTAAAATGCTTTTTAAAGCTTCTGCTGATTGTGTCGGTTCTTTAACGACTTTGTACAAATTATTCTACTTATCTTTTCTTCCTTTTATTTTTTTCCTCTGCAGCCGGCCGGCCTGAAAACAAATGGACTGAATAGCCTTTCACTGCTTTTACCCCCGGAATAATAATCTTCTTTGTGTTATTATTATGTGTGGGAAATAAAGGGATAAACACATTTTCTCCTCGCTCTCTCTGTCTCATTGCATTCAAGAGGAAACTCAGGAGGACGGCACATTTTACACTGATGGCTGAGTTGCAATTGCAAAGATACAAATGTATGAACACCATACTTTCATAATAACGTGGTCCGAATGCTTCAAAAGGCGCATAGGTTTGCTCTAGTGAACTTGAATGTGTGGTCTTTGGTGCATAAAGTAAGCATAAGGCCAACTCTATAGCAATGAGCCTTTACTGAATAAAATGGAAGGCCTAAGGCACTGGAGCCAACACATTAACACAAGGCAGGAGCGAGTGACAAAAAAAACAAAACAAAACAACGAGTGGCAGAGAATACTATATTAACAGCAATGGTTTTAGAACCAGAAGGTTGTTTCCTGTTGAGGTCATAATAAACAAATATTACTAAATAAAACCAATGAATCTATAAGGCGTTAGGAAGATTGTATGATGTCGGCTTATACTTGTACAAATATCATACAGGCCATCCCATAAGAGCTCTGATCAATTCAGATATACACACTCACAACCCACTCAGCCACACACAAACACACACACCTTGTCATCATCACATAAAACACTTTTGTGGGAGTGATTCTGTATCACAATATTATCATATCTATTCAAAGCTAGCATGAAGCAAATAGCCTCAATGACATGCTTGCCTCTACAAAACTCTCCCACAGGGTTCTAATAAAACAGCACAATTTCCCACTCGCCATTCTCCCTCGGAAACTTAGTACCTTGAAAAATCCTCAGTGTCAACTTAACTCCAAAGTGAGTAGAAATGGCACTTCTACTCTCCTCTGAGTTAAGTTGACACTGAGGATTTTACTGTGTGCCAGTCTACAGCCCTGTGATCTGCGGCAGACAAAATGAGACGCAGCAGCTACAACAGAACTCAGAGGCACAGTGAGAGAATTCCCCGTTCCCCCTCCTTGAATAGATAATGCTTTCCTTCACATTCCTTTATTCTTTCAAAAAGAATGCATCAGAGGCCAAATATTAATTCTTCCCGTCATACAGAGGAGCTATGCAAGTGGCATACTACGATGAGCTTTTGAATGATTAAGGGGAACAGATGAAGGGGTTTCTTGTGCCACTTTGAAACCTTCTGCGGAGTTCTGAGCACTCTCAACTTATTCCCCACTCTGCAGGGGACTTGATTTTAAAAGACAACATTAATGAATGCTCTATAACAGGTAGAGACAGAGGGATTAATACACTCTAAACACAGCAAGCCTCTCAGCCTCAGCTCTCACATGTCAGGTGAATAGGGGAACACTTTTCTCCCACTTTCCCTCCTTCCTCCCACCATGAATCTCCTTTAAAGAAATGCCAATAGATCTGATTGCCTGATACTCTGATGCACCCCCCCCCCCCCCCCACAGTCTCTACACACACAAACACGCACACACACTATCCCCTATTGTGCCCCCACCCCCATGCCCGTGAAGATGCACGTGTGGAGGAATCACTTCAAGGAATGACATTGACAGAGGAAGTGCTGACTTGCACCACTGTTTGTCTTTTGATGTGAGAGATCAAATCAATGTGCGCAGCGTTCTCAGAGCAACGCAGGCAGATTAGCATTAGCCCGAAGGTGCCTGCTTGCCCTCGATCATTAACGTTTACAACTGACTCTCCAAATAATCAGGATTTGCCCGTTGCCACGGTACAACCCCTCACTGAGAGGCGTGAGGATTCCACGTTGTAGCGTTTGAGATGAAGGGTAATGTAAGGTTGTCATGATGAGACTAACACCTACATAAGCCTACTGCAGATGCGGCCTGACACTGACATTTGTTAGTGGCGTGAGAGGCGTTATTTGTCACTATAGCCTGATGTGCAATGGTGCCTTCACATGGAAAATACCACGATGAGATCTCCTCCTGAGTGCTTAAGGCAGATGGATTGAATCCTCTTGAACACTGATAAAGGTTGATTTCAGGTTGTGCTGACATTATTGTAGGCAGACTAATGCAGAATAATAATGGCATATTTTCTCTTGTCAAGCCAAGTCATAAAATATAACGGTTTGTTTGCATTTTCAATTTCTTTCGTTTGAACAGGCACCTTACCATGAATGCATATGATAAACATTCATAGCTCACATATGCAATTTGTGGGATGATGATGATAGCTTAGGCTAAAGACATTAAGTTGTAGGGGTGTGACTTTGGTTCTTAAAAGGTAAGGGCGATCCAGGGAGGGCTTTTCGGCCACATTTGAATTCATACTGTTTGTCTGTAACTTCATGCTAATGATCAAAGTTGAGGGGGGAAAATCTCCTGAGTGTAAGTTATGAAGATGAGATGAGGAGAGAGAGGGGAGAGAGAAACTGCTTTGCTACCCTGCTTTGAACACTTTTACACTTTCCAACAAGCTTTGTTTTTTAATTGGCTGAAATTAATCTTAGGGATGTAGATGCCTGATTTGCATTCATTAAAACCCAACCAAAAGAAGTCATGCTTAATTCCAATCAAATTTGCTTAATTATGCATGGCGAGAGATTCCCAAATGAGCAGTGGATTTTTGTTAGTCCCTTTTTTTTTGTTTCCTATAGCAAATAAAATGTAATGAAGCTGTCTTTTTGTGTTTTACTGAATGTTGAAGAGAACATGAGGAGCACCTTGAGCATGGGCTGAAAACAATATTACTGCTAAAGTAATTATAAGAATCTGCATTTTTCATTGTTAATTGTGGATGTCAGCATCATTAATTTTAATTTACGGCAGGCAATAAAATTAAGAATACTTTGTGCTGATGTTTTAAATCATGCCTGTGAAGGGGACGCATAATGCAACTTAAATCTCAAGTAGATATTGATTGGGGTGGATGGTCTTTTCTATGAATCTTAAACAGGCAGACGCTGGGAATCTGCTTGAGACTTCACTTTTACGAGTTAACTCCAGGACCAGATAGCTCAAGTGCAATACAATTAAAGAAGTGTCAGTTCACACACACACACACACACACACACACACACACACACACACACACACACACACACACACACACACACACACACACACACACACACACACACACACACACACACACACACACACACACACACACACACACACACACACACACAAATGCATGCGTGCACACAAATACACACACTTACTCATTTAATCAGCATATTGTATAACGACACAGAGATGTTGAACCAGATAACAAGCACCATAAAGGACCTCGGTGCTGTTTATTCAAATGCAATGAAAGGTATATAAACACCAATACCCCATGTCTAACTTCTGTATGTTCTGCCTCATAATATTCTGAGTGGTAAGCAGTAAATGTTATGCAAGCAGTTAAAATGTCAACAGATGGAAAAATGTTTGTGAAGCCTCTATCTTATCGTCACCGTCGGGTGGAAACCTTGTATGTCCAAAACAGTTACTTTTCAGGAAATGGAAAAAAGAACCTGTGTTCCATTGGATCCAATGTAATGTTGTAATGGTGGTATAAGTGATTTTTGTTTGTTTGTCCAAATACGCATGAAATAGTTCTACATTCCCATAGCAATCACTGCTATAGATTGTTTGTTCAGTAACAGGGGTCTGCAGTCTTCAGTCTCTGAAGCTGTGAGTGAATACATATTCATGTCAGGATATGAATGTTGCCCAATCAGGAGAGAGAACTCCTACAGGACACAGAATAAAGATTTTAAATTGGAAGTGATGAAACGAAAACATTTGCCAATTGGAATTGGTCTCTTTGTGGAGTTCTCTCTCCTGATTGGACACAGTTGGTATCCCGACCTGAAAATGTATTTTTGGATAATAATAATTGGAGTGATGGGGATACCTTACTATTAAGGGGGGGGGCTTTAAAGCCACTTACATCTCCTTTAAGCCCTATTTCCTACTTCATGTCGTGCAGTGAGAATTGCCGACTTAAAGGCTCACAATGTGACTTGCGAGGTCTGCTATTTTTGAAAATGTTTGATTTGATTCAATTGTCTGGCATTGTCAGTTCTGTTTGTACAGTGAGTGTGAGCAGAGAAGAGTTGGAGGTGCTGTACTGTACTGTATACGTGGTCTGTGGGGGATGACATTATGTGTTTCTGCTCCAACACTTGATTTATAGCTTCATTTGGACCGTGCTTGTACGAAACACATCCTGCTGCTGCAGGAGCCTTAGTGCATTGTAGTCTGAAAACAAAGGAAGAATAAAATTGATCTTTCTGGACACACACAAAATCAATGAATGGCTATTTCCTGTTCCATGGCATGTTAGTCCAACTGACTTGCTCAATCCTTGAACTTTCCTTGTCTCCTCATTGCTGGAATGGAAAGGTCTTCAGAGTTCACTGGAAACTTTGGATGATGTCATCTTGGATTCTTTGGCGCTGTGTGTTTTCACTCTTAGCCTATGACTCCCAAAAGCAAATATTGAAAGGAACTCAAGTTCATGTCTAAGCTAATGTTTACTTGCTTAAAACTGACACTGACTGCATTAAACTGAGCTTATTCAAATGTTTGTTGCAATTGTTTTGTTATGTCAGTAGAGATCAACATGGTTCTGTCCTATTTGCCATTACTACACCAATGTATACCCTTGGTAATCCATAGATCTGGGATGTTAACCACTTTCAACCTGGCGTTCTCATTTTGGGCGTGTCATTACATAAACAAATGTAAATACATTTCAAAACGTTCCCAAAAACTTTCAAAATGTTCAGAATGAGTTAAAATAGCATCACAGTGCGTTGTCAACTTGTAGATAGGCTACTTTCACTGTTCATTGTACAAAGTATTAGGGCTAGAGTTGTTAACGCAGCTTTCCGCTGAATGATACTCAGATAATGTGCTGTTCCCAAAAGAGAAACCCTGCACTTAAATGTACCTTGTGTAATTTGTGGCCTGATTTACTGAAATCCCATGTGTTTGACAGTTACTCCAGAGGACGTGTCTGTACCTGTTGTGCAATGCATTGTACTCTCCCACAAGGTGATTGTGTTTCCAGCAGAAAAGGGCTCTACAGTGATGTTCAATTGTTCTCTTTCCGATTGGCCACGAGCCAACAGCTCCTTCATGACACACGGAGCTGGTACACTATCAGCTCCGCTCTCCTCTTCCTGTCTGCTTTCCTGGCGGTGACTGAAGCAAGTCACTCTAATGCAACAATGATGGTGATTTCACTCTGCTTATCAGAGCGAGTAAGTACTTAAGCAGCTGCTTGTACTTTGATCCAATTTACTTCCTGAATGTGCGCTTCCTCACGCACAGTAAACAGGTCTGCCTATGCTGTCATTAGTTCAAAGCCAAAGCAAATAGTTCACAAGATTATTATTTGATCTATTTGTGTTTGTATTATCTTTTTGATTTTGTTCTGAATTGTACAGTAGCCCTGTTAACAGAAGTGAGTTAACCTGAGTGATGGGCCCTCTCGACAGAGGGCATTTTTCAGATACCAATTTGTACTTTATGGCAGTGGCTGTAATTCAATATTGCCAACGCAGCTCAGGAGGTAGAGAGAAAAAGACGTAAGTTGAACACCGCAACCTTTAACATCATTGTGTGCTTGACTCATCTCCAAGGACGGGCCAGATAAAAGATGATCAGTAAGAAAATTGATAGCACTGATTTAATAAACATCCTCAAAATGATCCCCGTGACCTGCATGTAGCGCGGCAGTCGCTCGCACTTCGCCTAGGTTAAAGAATCAAGTGGGATGATTCATTTGAGTGACTGAGGTAGTTGAGTTTGATGGATCATTCCTAAAAGCATCATTGCTAATCTTCAGCTCCTCTTTTTTAGGTTATTCACAGATCAGTGAGTTTTCCGGCTAATCCTGGACCTGACGCTGCTCTTGTCTGTGTACATGGTATTCATCATACTCTGACAGGCAGAGTCCTTCAGACGACAAATAACCTTCAGAGAGGGGGAGGCAGGCGAGCAGTAGGTGTGCAGTTATTTTGGATACATTTCACAGTGGAGTAGGAAAGCTGCATGGGGAGATGTATGGTGTCCTTGTTGGGTGCGGAGAGATGGACCCTTCTCCGTTTCCTAGCATAATCATTCTGAGCCTCAGCCATGCCTTCGACAACTCAATCAGACAGCCCTCTACCTGTAAAGTGGCTGGGTTGATTTGATTGCCATTTTTATTGGATCCCGGCCACATAAATCAAACCAATGGGGACGGCTGTACAGACGTGACCACTCGTCATTCGCTAGTAGCCTTGGAAACATTGTTTCGGGGGCCGTGTGGCTGTCATAGGAGGTAAATCAGGGGTCTGAAGTTTCTCTCCTCCAACACAGGAGCATGGAGTTAAATCATCTTGAAAATTGATGTCACTATGCCCAAGTGTTTTCACCTATCCCTCGAATAGAGTCCCATCAACTGGTGACAATGTCAGCACTTTTACCCTTCTCTTAAAAAAGGATGTTGCTCGTCTTCATGCCCATAGGCTTGTTACGGCATTCATTACAGATTTTTGTTTGTTTGTTTGTTTAATTTTTAATGGAATGTTTCCTGCTGGTAATCTTGGGATTTAATGACTTCAAAGTGTTACAGTGCTAGATATGCAATTAACTTTCTTTCAGGAAATGACTTGTACAAGCCTGACCTGTATTGCCGTGGACATAATTAGAACAACTGACTTTGGAAGGCTAAGCCTGTTTGTACTGTGAAAGCAAGGTATGCTGCAGAAAATTACTATATCGTCTGTGTTGGGCAGAAACCTTGTATCTCCATATTTCATATTTCTTCATAAATGAATACCCTATTTTATACTTCATCTTTTGACGGTGTCACTCAAAAGCAGCTAAAATATTTCAAAATGTCACCTATAATGACGTGCCCAAAATAGGGACCCCAGGTTAACAATGGCTGTCTGTCTGTAAGTTTTATAAATATTTACAGTAAGCAATGAAAAGTATTAAGCACTTGTGACTAAATGATAACTACATTGGATCCATTGGAGCACAGGTTCTTGTTTTCCATTTCCTAAAAGTAAAGGTTTTGGACATACAAGGTTTCTGCCCGATAGCGATTATGTACATAACAGTGGCAATCCAGTGGTAAACCAAAGGAGTCTGTCGGAAACTCCATGTGTTGTACACACAGCCAGGCACTGTCTGGTAAGCAATTTGATCCAATGTGAACTGATTAAGTCTATCATGTCCACCAGCGCTTACAGTGGGAACATATTAGATTAAATACAGGTAGCTAATTTCCTCCTCTGCATGGGTGAGTGGGAGTATGAATGAAAGTGATGTAAAATTAATTTAGGCCTCTAAAAATTTGATCACGCCGAGGCTATTTTGGTTCTCCCGATGACAAGTAATAGTAGGGTTGTTGCTTTTCCAACCTCACAGTATTAGCACCTTCGCCTATGGGGGTTTCAGGATCAATTTCATTCAGCATAAATATCACTTGATCTGTAAAACAAATTAGAAACAATAAAAGCCATAAAAATGCACCCCAGCTCTATTGAGATGTCCCTCCCAGCCATGTGTCAAGACGGGAGACATTAATGATACACCGAGGAGAGAAAATTACCATCTAGGCTACGTCCGAACCAGTAAACTGATAAACAAGCTGGCCGTTAGGAGTGGGGATGATTTGAATCAACAAGGGTGAACAGATATGGATACTCCGCGCATTAGTGTTAATAGGAATAGATTATGGAGGGATTTCGTGGAGTGACCTTCAGTGCACTAATTGAAATAGTATTCCGAGTCAGCAGTGGAGTAATCAACTTAAACACAGAATCATAAATCATCATGAATAGCGCTGTCACAGCCAAGCCATTAGCCCCGTGTTTTTTCCACAGCAACCTCATGAAAATATCTGCCACACCGATCCGTAGGTTAATAGGAACAGAAATGGCATTTAGAGTCTATTTGGATCAAATGTACTGTGAGCTTGAAAGTAGAACTTCGCTAATTTGCAGGTAATGTGAATTGATGTAGTTAGGGTTGAGGATAGTTCACTCTGCAAAATATAACTCTATGAAGGAATGCAAAAGGCAAGCTGCAAGTAATACATGCTGGCTCCTGTATATTAGAGCCTGATGGAGCTTTTATCATAACGGTGCTGCTTGACATGTCTATCCTTTGTGTGACCATGGGGCCCAGAAGTGCCTCTGTGTGTTATCAGGCTGGGGTTAGGTAATCGTGTTGGCTTAGAGTGACCTTTGTCCCTTGCTATTAATTATGGTTGGCAATAAGGCAATAAATTGCAGGACCTTAGAGCTATGCTTACATGCCCCAAGACTACTGTAAGCAACAAGGGTGCCTGCTGTACTGTATTGTTCACGACAAGGCTGTATGGATATACATTGGCAATTTGCTCATAGTATACTTAAGATAGTTAGTACTTGTTGTTAGTACTCCACTTGTGTCTCCTTTTTAACCACTCTGCAGTGGCAGTGGGTTGCAGTATTTAAGGATGGATAATCCACAAAATGCAGGTTTATTTTAGTCATTAACACTCCTCTTTAGTATGCCACAGTTCATTCAAGTAGTGAAACAGAGCGCTTTGTCAAAGTTTACAACATCTTTATTAATATCAACAAGTGCTCTCGCAGTAAATAGCTTTTTAATTGCAAGTAAAGTGAACGAATTAGATACTAAACAGTCGGTTAGCGTCAATGAAATGTCTTTCACACAACAATACCCAGCAAACTTGTCAGCAACGCTGATAAGAGGGCCGATCCTGAACGCTTACACGGCATTAATCAAATAGCAGGTCTAATTAAAAGCGCTTTAAACAAAGCTTTTTTTTCTAAATGTTGCTCAGGTATGGCAATAATTTTTGATCAGCCAAGCCTGGAAGACAAATAATTAGAACTGCCACAGCGGCCTGATGAGTGATGTCAGCATCTCCGAGTGACCTTCCCCTGCTAATTAATTTTCATTCCAGGGAAAAAAGACCCCGTTGTTGCACATTATTAATTGAGTTCATGAAAAGATGCACCTGATTAATTTTTGTTGATAATACTTGTCATTCTGGCCACCGTTTGTAATAATTTTATGGGTTTTCTTCTTAGTGTTTTTCAAAGTTGATCTAAGTCATCTTTGCTGGAGATTAATTTGTCCAAAGGCTAGCTGCCCTGGCCGAACAGAAAGCAGGTCCACAGTTTATCACACTTAGATGTGTGACACACACATAGCTTCTCTTTATCAGTGGTTGGGTATCCGAGATTGGAAAGATGTTGACTCCTTTGATTTAGCTTCAAAGATATATGGCTGGCACAATTCAATACACCAGCAAGTTGAATTGGAAATAGAAAATAATTTATTTATCTCATTTTGCTCCACCAACACGTTTCTACACGTCTGTTGTGGGTTTTACAATTTTGGATTGAAGATCAATAATATTGTTTTTAATAATCTCAATTTTAATTAGCAGGTCATTTAAGTAAAATTAAATTAAGCCCAACGGTGCCTTTTGTTATGTGTAATATTTTGCCATTAATTATCAAATGCACCTGGCACAAAAAAAACATAATTATCCTATGTTAAAACTGGCTTAAGGGAGGGCCGGCCGGCCGGACCTCTGACATCACCCTCATGTCATGGGCAAACCTCTGACGTCACGCTCATGTCACCATGACTCAGCCATAACCATATAAAGAGTTCCCAATGCGGCTACGCCCAAATATGTGTGTTGTCTAACCTCAATGTGTCGTCATGGCATATCTACTTATATAATCGGCGAGTGACTTCCACGCGCCGCTGACGCTATAGCCACAGCTCTGTAATCGAGTAAACACAACGCCGACACACCACATCTCGCCAACACAGTAGCCAAGGCGGACGCGCAGAATTTACGGGTGGCGTAGGGCACCTATCATTGCTCACTTCACAGTTTCTACGTCGCACCATAATTTATTCCACTCACCACATTACGGACAAAACGGAAGGTGAAACAGTTTCGTACCGTTTACCGTGCGCACCACCGACACCGAACGGCGACGGCTTTAGCCGAAACAACACGAGCGGCCGCCATTGAACTCTGCGCATCTCCACAACAACACACAAGCAGGTCCTTCGCTTCAACCCCCCCCCCCTTCTTACGTACCTCTTTTGTTCCACCCAGGCCATGTACATCCCAAACACAACAATAAACGGCGGTGGGCACACTACAGCACGTTGTCCTGCTACATCTGGTCAACAAACCAGCGTAGGTTCATGACACCAAAGGATTCAACAGTGATGTCATCATTATGCAACCCGGAAGTACAAATACCAAGGATACGTCAGTGATGTCAGTCGGGATGCCAGGTTATCAAAAACAAGCGACAGAAACAAGCAAGGACGTTCATGAAAAAAAAAAAAAACAGCCGAAGGGGTCCGCCATGTTCCAGGGGGGTCCCCGGGGGTCCCAACACTCACAGGGGGTCCGCGCACCACCAGGGGGTCCACGGACCACCACGTAAAAAATAAATATAAACATTTTTTTCCAATTTCTTTTTTATTTTTTTTTTAACTTTTGGACAGTTCTATCCCACCATTTTGGTACCCCAAAATAAGCGCGCCCTCACAGCCCTAGAGCCCCGTGCGCGGCTGGGGTCGAGGGGGGTGTAGCCCCCCGAGACTCTAGTATATATATAAATCCTATATTAAAATTAGCTAATGGGAGGGCCGGCTGGCCCGCCGGCGGACCATGGCCACAGGCATAACCATAAACAAACCCCATACGCCCATATATAGGCATGACCACAAGCACGTCACTATGACTCAGACATAATCATAAATAAACCTGATACGCCCAAAAGGGCATGACCACGGCCGTGTCATATGACTCATATAGACATATTAACCATAAACAAACCCAATTCGTCCATATGGAGTGCATGAAGTCGCTCACTCTAACCTCTTGAGTAACCATGGCGATCTAACGTGGTTAGATCGCCACAATGGCCGTTGGCAAGAAATCCCAGCGCGACGGGACGCGCGCGGGGGAGAAACCGCGCGACAGGACGTGCATTAACCCCGACTTTGCTACTACTTTCGTATGCGCCCTTCACCGGGTATGGTCTAGTTATATATAATATATGGAGTCAAAGGCACATACAGTATAATACAGCCCCTCCAAATGCACATAAACTGTATGGAGATCAACATGCACTGATGTCACAATAAATGCACATGTATGGAGATCAACATGCACTGATGTCACATTAAATGCACAAATATGGAGATCAACATGCATTGATGTCACATTAAATGCACAAGGAGATCAACATGCACTGATGTCACGTCAAATGCACATTATAAGGAGATCAACATGCACTGATGTCATAAAAAAATGTTTAATGCACATATAGAGATTTGATTATCGACATGCACTGATGTCAGACACAACAGAAACTGTGTCAGATGCACATACTTGTATATGGCTGTGAGCTATTTACTTTTCATTCATTAAATTAATGGTCTCCTAAATTTGGAGAATGCACCTTGCTAAAGTTTATTGGGCAAATCTGTTTGAGACGAGTTTAACTTTTTTTAGTTTAAGGACAACTTCACCCATTTTCAACCTATCTTCGTATAATTGGTCCTCACTAATGCTCATGATAAAATGGTAAAACAAAAATTCGACTTGGTCTGTGTCTCATAGTAGGACTGTGTTAACGCATTAACAATGGCATCCAATATAGCATGCTTACTTTCCAGGAATAGAAAGACTCCCCATCGATGATGTCACTGGTAGGCGGGTTTCTGAACTGTCCACAGCCCTCCTCTGAGACACAGACGGGATAGATAAAAATTGGTGCCATATTATAATGAAAATTAGTGAGGACCAATTATATGAAGATAGGTTGAAAATGCAAGTCTTCCTTTAATAATACGTTTTTTAGTTGCCACTCCTAAAATATTTTATGCATTAAGTGCCTTAAACACGTTGAAAGATTACAACTGCATTACAGTATGTGATTCACGAGTTGCAGGCCAGCTGTGAATAATTCAGTCCTCCCTTGCTTCTAGGACAATATTTAGTCTATGAGTTATGCTGAGAAATATGTTGTATCATAACCCCACACTCTTTACAAAAGGCATGTGTAAATTGCTTGGTGTATACTGTAGCATTACTATCGCAATGTACAGAATAAGAGCACAAAATAGAGAAACTAATACTTTTTTCATGTGGTGACGGATTTACGGACCTTATTATGTTGGATAACCAAGTTGTGGACATCAGGATTCTGGATGCAATTAAAAGTCAAACTGACAAAATTGTCACATGATCACAACTTCATAAATACTTGTGCTCTGGTTCTCACTGCCTTAAACCAAATAAAATCCCCAAACCATCAAAGAACACTACAGACCTACACAGAATGGGACACAATGCACACAATGCATTCATATGTACAAAATACACTATATAAAGTACAGGACAAAAACATTACATATTCTTTAACAATGTGCGTCAGCTGTTCAGCAACCTTACTGCCTGTGGAGAGAAAATGTTTCTGAGACGGGTGGTGTGTGAAAATGTTTTAGATGGAAGGATCGAGAACAGAACATGAGATGAACAGAACGTGATGACGTTTTTAGGCTTTCCTTTTCCACTGAGTGCATGGTGTGTAAGTTATGAAGTTATGAGTGCCAATAATCTTTGCTGCTGTCTTTACAGTCCTTTGTAGCCATCTGCAGTCCTGACTCCTGAGCAGTCAGGTTGCCAAACCACACCGTGATACAGCCTGTCAGAACACTCTCAATAGTACAGCGGTCAAAGTTCACAAGACCTTTGGAACACATACCAAAGCTCTTGTTAAAAAAGAAAATGTGGGGCATCCGGGCGGCAGAGGGGTAAAACTCCTGCCCACCACCATGGAGACTAGAGGTGGAAAGAGAAATAGAGTTTGTTTGACAGACGGCAGTGCAACTGTGTTTGCGTTTGTGTCCCGAAAGGGGGTTGGAAGTGTGCTCTACAGAGGCCCCTGAGGGACCCCAAGGGGTTCTAGGAGGGGTTCCAGGACGTCCCCAGCAAAATCTTTGCGTCTCTGTGTTATCTTGGTTATTTACAAGCCCACAGCGCATCACTTCGTGCTGTGCTGCGAGCTTGAACATCTACTATTTTTGAACATATCTGAAAAATGTTGAGAGTGTTTGAATTTTTTTTTATTTTGTAACACAAATCTTCTCTTCTCGGTGGTCCCTGGCACAAAACATTTTCAGATGGGGGGTTTGCGGCCAAATAATTTGGATATCCTTGGCACGAAAGAAGTTGAGAACTACTGGTTCAGAGCCCCCTCAATGCGCGATTCAAATTTGGGGTAATTCGGACTCTTTGAGGCATGACTTGTGTGCCAAACGGGCCCCTCCCGCAAACTTTTGAAGCCAATCATAGATAATAGAAATGAAATATGAAAAAATTGGCCGATACACATCTTGATCACAAGAGTCAGGAGAGATGTACCAAAATGCCGAAATGGGGGTAGCCTCTGTGGAGTTTGATTGTACTGTATACAGTTCAAGACAAGAGTTATAGGCGAAAACGTGAAGCGGTCTGTAAATACAGTAGTGCCAAAGTTATCATGCCAATCGGCATGCCCACAGCCAATTTGTCATTGCGGATGCCATCCAGATTTCCCATGCATAGAAAGGCTTTGTCACTGATCACATACTTGTGATTTATGCAGCTTCAATTGCAAACTGTGCAGCTGGTAACTTGCTGCCAATAGCTATAAAGATTGGACAGAGAGACCACACCTTGTTTTCAAATTTACTTGCTGCCTATAATATGTTTCATTTGGTATGTTTTTATTAAAAGATAAATCTGCTTCTATCATGCCCTAAGGTAGTCGGTGAGGGAATTCCACAGGTGAGGCGCAGAAGGTCCAATCCCCCATGATATGCAGCTTGGTCTTGGGGACACAGGCTGTTGCTGGATAGTAAAGCCTGAGTTATACTTGGTTGCACATCATGTCGCGCACCGAAAATAGCCGATCTACAAGCCGATAGTCGATCTTCAAGGCGATTGCCGATGTCACGTAATACATATTGTCGATCTACCGCACAAGCCCTTAGACCCATCATCTGCCAATTTCCCACATCTAAGCATACAGTATATTAGGCTTAAGTTGGATTGGTGACTTGGCGACTCCTTGAGTTAGGGGGTAGTATTTCCATGGATGCACTGATAGATCAGGATAAGAATTTTGTATTTGATCCTGGAGGAGACCGGGTGTTTTCACACTCTACAATCAGCATCCTGGCAGCACTGTTATGGTGCTATTGAAGCTTCTGGAGACTCCTGCCAGGGATCCAGATTAAAAGTGTGTGGCAGTTACAGTAGTCCAAAGGAGACAGGGTTAGAGTGGGAGGGACTTTGGAGATGTTCTTGAGGCGATAGGTGTATAACAACAGGTATAGCATCTATTCAAAAAGAAGCCAAACAAATATAAGTTTCTTTCAGACGTCTATTCAGTTTTCACCTCAACCACTTGAATGCTCAAAAGGTGAGTAGAAAGAAGTTAAAATTCAGACACTTCCCAGTTCCCACTTGGCATGAACGCACCATAACTGCAATGTTGTAATCACTCAGATCTGAATTCCATCCACACATTTTCTTTCACATCACACCGAAACTGCTGTGATGTTTTAGGCAAGTTGGATAGTGTCGACTAGAGCATTTAATTATTGCAGCAACACTTAGCAGCAGCAATGTTATTGTTTTTCAGAAAAATATATGTTGAACAAAATGCGATGTAAAATATTTATCAGTGCTTGTACCATCTCTTCCTGCCTCACACAACCAACTGTGAACCAGACTGCCTGCCGTTTATGCTGCTGTTTGTAGTCTCCAAGCATACTGTAGTCTAGTGTAGTATAATAGCGACCAAAACATGACTCCAAATATTTTATGTCACCAAAGTAGTCTAGGGGAAGTTGGGAGCAAGATTACATAAAACCTGGGGGAAAGGAGTCTAGATCATCAAAATGCAAAGAAATGCAAGTATTTATTTACAGAAAACAGAAAATTGTGCTCTGAACAATGACCAAAATCATTTATGTTCTCTGATTAATAGTTTCCTAAGCCATCACTATGCATTTGATAAAGCTATTAAAATTGTTTAGAATTGCCAGAACTGTGAAATCTCACCATACTGCTTTGTTACATCTATAGAATAATACAAAAGTATGTTAGATAACTAAAATACACTCTGGATAAACAACAACTGAAATCTACTATTAATAAACAACTGGAATCAACTTCAGAATGAAACAAGAGTCAAATTACACAAATATAAACACACTTTTGTCAAAAGTGACTCAAAGGTACCATATCTGGTACACCACAACAACTCAAGTTAGCACAATATTTCTCAGGAGAGCACACACACCCATCCATGCGCGTGTGCACAGATGCACACTAGTCTGCCAAGTGACCAAATGCAGTGATCCTTCCTTAAGTAAATGTTTTGCAACAGTTCTTGAGGACACCAGTAAATGCACTGAGAAGCAGGTGTTTCTTATTGAAAAGGGAGTATTGATGTGTAGATGGGTTCAAGGTCTGGTGAGGCAGCAGAGAAGGCAGGTGAGGATCGGGGCACCGTTCACCAGATACATGTAGTTGTTTCGGTGGGTTGTTGACAGCATGTGACAGAGCTAGCACAGGAGCATTTATGGTCTGGTCATTTAGGTGTGTCACTAAGACCTATGACCGAATCCTGAAAAATTGTGTTTGGCATGGATTGTTGCCTGTGCAAATTTCCAGGTCAGAGTTCAACAAATGTGGACTACTGTATGACCTTAGTGTCTGCATGCTGTTTATGAGAAATTGTTTGTCAACGACTCACCAGATATGATTGAATTCATTTGTCAATTGCATTGGTTTTCTACTCATGTATATGGGGGGTGCATTGAGTTTCTCTGTAGGTTTAGTGCTATTAACGATTTGATTGCTGTCTGTTCTCTGACAGAGACCGATTTTGTGAATCAATAGCTAGCTATATTTTTCATACTTATTCAAGTTGTTGATTTCAATGGTGCTTTGCTATTGTTAGAGTCTATCAAACCTTACCAACAAGTGGGAGGGGCTGACAATCTGCCAGTTCAATTAAAATAATTAAAATAACAAAAATTAAGAACCACATCAAAAGGCCAACAGACTGTACTGTAATTTTCAAACATACATGTATAGCCAACTTCAGGCTACAGCAGTTAACACCATAGCCACCATCTTTTAATCCCAGTGAATTTGAAAGTATTTTGTTTCAAGTATTTTTGTTTATTTTGTTAATCCACCAATAGGTAGGCTAACAATGAGGTCTCGATTTGACAAAGTTATGTCTTTGTCAAATTGAGAGGCTAACTAGTCAAGATAAAGTGATTTGACATGATTTGACACGCTGTTTCCACACCGATAGATAGCTACAAATGTTAACAGTCATGCAGGCTATCTTTACTTGATTCAAGGGAAAATGTGGTGTAGTTTAAATAAGGTACTATAGGGTCTGTATACGCTACTGATAAACGCTGATGCTCTTGTTTTTCTGTCTTTCTTTTTGTCATTACTTGTATTATTATTACCTATGCCTGAATATGTTGTATTCTTATTTACCTGTGCACAAGATAACAATAAAGTACAACCTTGAACCTTGAACCTCTTTGTCAGTGGCCCATTACAGTATTGATTTTTGGTATGCTTTAAACAGGTCTTCTTATGAATAGAATCAACGGAAAATGTGCTTGATTCCATTTGGCAAAATACATTTGGATGAGCACTACAGCGGGATCTCCTGATGATTTATGATGACAGCACCCGTGTGTTTGGTTGTAGCCCACAAAAGCCCAACTAATACGATGGACGAGCCCACTACCTTAACTGATTGGTGATGTACAGATTAGACAAGTAGATATCCAATCAATATGTTTTAAAGAGCTGAGACAACAGATCAAATCATTTTTCCCCCTTAAACATTTCTTCTTCAATTTAAAATTATTTATACATATTTTAGCATATTTTAGCTAATGCTTACTAAATCTTTGGCAAGTTAGTTTGTTTACAGTTGAGTCCTATTAACTTAAGAACCTCAAATTGCAGAGGTCTTTTTATTATGGAAAATGCCTTTACAACAACCAAAGCCTGTTATAGCATGATAAGCGACAAAAATGTAGGCATGACTGGCGTCTCAAAATTAATTTAGAATTAATAATGTTGAGACCATTCTTGCTAATGAAAAAAGTGCAATTTACAGTATCTGAAGAGACTCACAGTCATCTTTGAAATGCAAGATGTCATTGAGCTGGTATAAATGCATGCTTTAATGAACACATCGACAATTCCCGAGTATTGTCCTTGACAGTATAAAATGATGTGAATAGCTTTGCTTGTCACTGTTGTGAAACTCTTAATAGATCTATAATTATACTGGGCAAATTGTAGTTTTTTTCCCCGCAGTGGTATTTGATATGCTCAGCACAATGAGATGAATTAGGACTAATAAACAGGTCTCATAATTCTGTCTCTAATTGGAGGATCATTATATCTCTTCCAGAGAGATGCCCACAGCTAAAGGCTTTAACAGCACTATTTCAAACAGGACACAAGGCTTTAATGAATACTCTTGTGACTTCACACCATCTTGAACAAAAGAGAGGCACATATATGTTAATCATAGTTTCAGCTAATTGTTGGTTTGAGGTTTAGGATGATTTCCTACACAATAAAATCCTTGGTGTTGATTTAACTCAGCAGAGTGTACAAATTGAACACTCTACTTAAATACACTACTTAAACACCCTGAGTTAAATTAACACTGGGGTCTGTTTGATTCCATTTGTATTCCAAGATGTGAGAGTAGTTTGCTGGGAATCACAATAATTGTGGTAAGGTTGCAATTGGGTCAAGCCGCTAACAGATCGAAATGAGAAATTCACCACAAATTCAAAGTTCCTCAGTGTTGGAGGAGTATCTGAAGGTGGCGCGGGACTCATATTCTGCTTATGGACACATTTGTGGCAGGGCTGCTGCTGATGACTTCGATAAAATATCAGACGGTGTTACAATTTTTGCAAATGTTTTACATGGTCCTTACATGCACACTTACACGTCGCCATTAGAGCGAAATAACAGGAATAAGGGGAGCAAATGTAATGCATGCTCAGGGAACGTGCTGAAATCTCTGGGTGCCATTTCGTCCCATCAGCGTGGCTGATGGAGTCATTAGAGAGCTGCAGCAGCATGGCTCTGGGGTCTCTCTGCTGTAAATGGCCCTGTTGGATGGGTGAACAACCTTCACACGGCTCCATTGGCTCCGAGCACTTCACTAAAGCTAATAGGTTATAGTTGTAGAGATGGGTGACAAAAGAATGTGTGTTAACAATGGATAATGTGAGAACGGTTCACAGTTATCAAGCGCTTCCTTAATCACACACCTTTCAAAGTGTCTGACTTTGCACCAAGTGAATTTTAAGTGTAGGTCACATTGTTTGTCATGCTGCAATAACAAAATGGAGAATTTTTGTGTTAAGTGTGTGACTTCTCTCTCTCTCTCTCTCTCTGTGTGACACTTTCTCTTTTCTATCTGCATGTATTAGTGACTAACATGATCACTCTTGGAAAAGAAAAAGTGCTGAAATCGTCTAAATGATGAACCAAAGGATCTGTGGGTTTTTGCATATCACGCCTCCTCTCTGGCTTTATGAAAAAAGGTGAGAGAGGTCAGTTCAATATGCATATAATTTGGGGTTACATTCAAAGTTTGGGTTTTAAGCCTCTTGATGAAAGACAGCCCTGAATAAATGTAATCTTTTCTTTTTCTCAGTTTTGGTCATTTGCTGAGGGCTATATAGAAAGTCTTTGTGTGCACTCCTATTACTATCCCATGCTATTACTCTGCCATTGTCCTTTTAAAACACCCCAATAGGAAATGATGACTTGATTTAAGTGATTTCAGAGATTTCGTTCATTGAAATAATTATTATCAATGTGTATAACCTCGATGCATAATTGCCAATCAGTCGTATCCAATCCAATCAACAAAAATCATTAAATCAACTCACAAAAGCAGATTTAGAAGTGATGTTGGAATCAAAATGGAAGATGTTCTCTGTTGTGCTCAGTTCGAATACATAAAGTTGAGGCCACATTGGAGAGAAACTTTATTTGTTGAGCTTGCAATAATACACTGAGACGAGGGCAGACTGTCAAAGGAGTGAATGCCATTCATCTGCTAACCTGTGCAAGGTGGGTATGGTTGATGTCCTCTTTCTTTGGTGGGTAACATATGTGCACAGCAGCTGTGCCACCGTGAATAGGCAGTGATTGTATGCTAGCTAACTGCATTCCTGGGAGCCAGGCCAAGTCTGAGTGGAGTGAGCTGTCCCTCTTTCTTTCTTTTTTTTGATACGAGCATTTCCCACATTCCACCTGATTTACATGTCTCTTTTTCCACAGAGCCAGTGTCCACTCACTCTGGCCAAGATAACATTAAATGTTTTGTGGACTGAGAATCTTGAGAAAACGATCCTGAGATCATACTTCAACTAAATCCCATTTGGCCTTTAACTTGAACAGCTTTGTTACCTTCCCAGAGAGCAGGATTTCGAAAGTGATACGTTGAAGTGGAATGACTCTGGTCTGGTGGTAGATGATTGCAGTTACACTCCTGGATTAGATTGCAGGTATGGTGCCATAGTACAGGCCATTTGTATGAATGCCTAATCACTCAATACATGTAACCGCTTCAGCCGAAAACACAACAGCCAATGTATTTATAAATTCACACAAATTTCATTACGTTTTATCAAAATATAATAATAATAATATGCCTCTGTAGTCTGATATTGGGCTTAGGTTTCTTTCTGCACCCCTGATGATCCCTTATGTGGGGTCAGAGAGAAAAACACCAACATTTAGACTACTTTAATAAATAATTGTTTTCCAAACCATTTTGTCAAACAAAAAACCTTGGCTCGGAACCAACCGACTTTTTGTGGGAACAACAATTCTGGTGACATTACATATTTTGACCTTAGTTGCATTCACTCTTTCCCAAGATGCCACTTATCCCATTTCCAAAATATCCAAACACCTGTTATTGTTATCAGGCACGCGCATAGGAAAACAAGTGTCTGCAAAGGCCATATAGACATAAACATAAAAAGGCAGCGGCGAAATGGAAATCTCATTTCTGAGGGGGGCTGATGTCTGATCATAAACAAACAATGGACATCTGCAATATTTCTCTGCCCTATCACTGACCTCCATCCCATGGGGGAACAAGGTTAAGAGAAGAGCTCAGAATGGGATGGCGTTCCCAAAATAACAAATCACAAGCACCCCCCCCACACCCTCTTCTAAACAACACAATCACACAATCAAAGCCTTACCGCGTTTCCCTCATTGTTTAATTTTCTGGTGGCTATCTTAGATATCTCTGCTCCCGCTCTTATCTTTGACCTTCAGCTTGTTGCTTTGTCGCTCCCCCCCCCCAAACCCAGCCACCTCCCCCCTCCTCCCACACAACCTCAACGTGCTGCGACCTTCATAGGGGTGTCATTACTCCCTGACCCATTTGACGATCCCCTCATGTGGAATGTGCATATGCCGAATCGCTGCGAATCTGCACAGTATGGGGTGAGGTGAAGTACTTACAGAAATATGACTTGACACGCTTTATCAAATGGGGAAAGATGAAGACGAAACAGCTGCTGGTGCTGTCGTAAGCAATCTGGCCGTGATTGAATAAAAGTGTCAGGAAAAGGGCCGCTTGATGGTCTTTTGTTCTCCCCCATCCAGCTTGATGTTAGTTTGAGCTGTCAGGAGGGAATCACAGCTGGGTGATTTATCAATACTTGGAGTGACCTTGCAGCCACACTGCCATTGTGTGTGTGTGTGTGTGTGTGTGTGTGTGTGTGCGTGTGTGTGTGTGTGTGTGTGTGCAGGCGTGCATGTGTGAGTGCGCATGCACACCCACATGTATGCGTATGTGCAAATGTGTGGCTCCCATGGATTAAAAAGACACAAAATGGACTGTTTTCTCAAAAAAAATTGGCACACATATACTGTAAACAAAGACTTGGCTTAACTTGGAACAGAGTTCTTTCTTCTCTGAGACACAGTAAGTGGATTGTCCTGCCAACATGATAAGGGCATTTTTCTCAACATCACAGCACTCAAAATACCACTGGCAAATATTTGTGAGAGGACATCTCTTTGTAACTATCTTTGCTTTGCTTTTGAACAGATGTTTTTCTCCCTCACAGTACTCTCTCCTAAAGCCTGATTTATACTACGTTGTATGATGGTGTCGCTTGCCGGAGTTGCTGGCCGGATTAGATATTTTTGGCACATGACACTGACATACGACAGAGTATAAATTAGGGGTGCAATAATAGACAACATTCAGCCACTAGATGTCACACTCTCAACACCTCTGTTGCATAAGGTTCCTCATTTCCCCGACTTACATATCTAAGGCAGCAGTTACGCAGTTTGCAACATTGAAATGTAGTGGCTGCTTCCAAGCATTTCTTTAGGGGAAGAAAGTACTTTTCCCAAGACAAATGGAAGCACATGGATAATGGCAGCAGTCAGCTTACATATACAAAAAAACTTTCAAAGACTAAATTATAAAAAATATTATTTCAAAATCATAATATTTGTATGATTATAGTACCCACAAGTACCTTCTTCTGAAGAAGGTCCTTCTTCAGAAGAAGAACCGTGGCGGCTGGGGGTTCGAATCCACCGCGTGTTCGGGGGAGGGAAGCCAGGTGGGGAGTGAATTTGTCACTCCTGCGGGCACTCCCCACCTTTCAGATGGGAGTGTTGGGCGGGAGGAGTAGGATGGAGGCTCTACGTCCTCCTGCTGGGGGCTCCTCACTGGCAGGTGAGTCAGTGGGATACAGCAGCAGTGATAACACACAGAAATGTGTGGGGAGGAATTTATTGGCAAAATTGGGGAGGAAAGGGGGTAAAAAGCTAAAACCTCTGTGGATGTATTATTCTCTTTGTATTAATTGTCTATTTGTCTTTGTATCGTTTGTGTTAATTAATATTATCTATAAGCATAGATAAAGACTATGCCTGTCCACATTGCCACCTCACCTCAGTACTTTCTTTGAGAGGTACTTGTCTTGGACAGCCTGTTTTCACAGCAGCCATTGACTGTCTCTGTTGTGATTAAGCAGATGTTTTATTGCAGTCTGGTACAGTCATTACTGCCATAAACCCATCTGTGGAATTGCTTTTTATGCAAATTTACCAAGCATCTACATAAATAAGGTTCTAATTAATACCTTTCTGCAAACCTCTGCGCTCTTTGATTCTAAAGTGTCATTAATTGTGCTCAAGCAGGTAGAAAGTACAAATCAATGGTGATCACATAACACGAGAGGGTAGTGTTCCCCATATAGAACCATTTTGATTATTGTATAAATAAACTAAAGTGTTAATAAATACTTTATTTGGACATTCAAACATGGCTTGTTAATGACACAAGTGGAAGCGAACCCCATTTCAGTCAAGTAATGGTCAATTTTTGCTACGTACAATGGTGTCACACACTGAAAATAGCCGATCAACAAGCTCACAACGCAAGCATGGTGAGCTTAAAGATTGGCTATTTTCAGCATTCGACACCGTTGTACGACAAAGTATAAATCATGTATGTTAACTTATGTGTGAGTTACAATGTTTACTGCCCATTGTAGGTTACAGGGAAAATAAAATAAAATCGGCTACTGCTGGTTGATTGAGAACTACTGGAGAGTAAAGTTTCCCTGAGAACACTGGGCTGCTTTATAGATCCCTTTGTTGTACGGGTGCCAATGGAAGCTCATTAATTTCCCCAGGTTTTAATGGGGATTGTTGAACATGTGGCTACAGTTGTCTTCAGAGGACCCTTATGATTTGCGCCTCTGCTGTTAAAAGGATGCTATGCTCTTTAATTGTGAAGGTGTTCCTTTGTTTGGAAAGCCTTCATCGAAGTGCAACAGACAACACCTTTTCATTATGACATTCAAGAGAGTCATAACATTTTGGAAATTGGACATACTGTATATGTGGGTTTGAATGACATGACTGATGCTTCATTCTTTATGCCAATCCTTAAGTGATCTCATGATGATTCAATGATTTTCATCTTTTGTGATAATTAATTTGTTATATCCCAACTTTTTAATTACTGTTGTTTTTATTGCATGTTTCTTCCTTGTATAGTTTACAATTTATCATGTGACAAACAAATGTGATTTAATTTCAAATTGTTCAAGTTGACGTCTCCTGACTGTCCTGCAATTTTCTAGTCACATTGTATACCTGCATTCTTGTGTGACAATAATGAACTAAGCTAAACTAAAAACTATTGTGTCTCACATGAAACCTTCCTCTTGCCCTGTTGATATTATATCCTCATCATTTCTTGTAGATTGAAAGCAGTTGCCCCTTATTTGATTTCCATTTTTAAAAGCTCCCTATCTTCTGGATCTGTCCCTGATTACGCATTTTAAGATTGCTTGCTTCAGCCTCTTAAAAGACCTGGTCTTGACCGGACCATTCGTAGCAATTACAGGCCAATTTCTAAAATGCTATTAATTTCAAACATTCTGGAAAGACAGTCTCAATTTATGACACCCATGAAACACCACAGTACTGAGAGACTGCACTATAGAGTCACAAATGATCTTCTAATGAATGCTGACACCGGTGAGGTGACTGTTTCACACTTATTTGTTGGACATGAGTGCAACATTTGACACCATGGATCATAATATTCTTATCAACACATGCACTCACAGCAGCGAGTTGGCATTATGTGAGACTGCTTTGCAGTGGTTTATATCATATTTGATCAATCGTAGGCTTTTTGCATTTCTCCCCTTCCTCCCCATAACTTGTGGAGTGGCCCAAAGGTTAAATTTGAGGTACAATCCTTTTTTCCTTATATTCGTCCTCTGACGACATTATTGGTACGACATCTCTATCTATTGTTATGCAAACAATATACAATTAAAGTATATCTTCTGGTGAAGCCAAACAACTCTACAAACTTATCCCGTTAACTGTCTAGCAGATATTAAAGACTTGGACGTCAAATAATTTCATCCAGTGTAACTCCAACAAAGCTGAAATACTGTACTTGGCCCAGATCATACATACAGACATTCCCAGATTCAGTCATCACTTTTATCTGAATGTCAGCTCTGTCCCACGCTGGTCCTGAGGCAGACTAAGCGTGTACATCCCACCACCATCACCAACCTCAACTATGTAGATGACATCGCACTAGTCTTGGACACAGCAGAGAAAGGAAGGGAACTACTACTGGCACTAGAAATGGACTGCAGGAAGATCAGCTTCAAGCTCAATGCAAAGAAAACTAAAGTAATGGCATTTAGCACTTGCTACTGCCAGTGGGACAGAGCTCGAGGTAGTCAAGGACTTCAAATATCTCGGTGCCTGGACAGAACAGGATCTGAAAGTCCGGAGGGCACTTGCCTGGAATGCCTTGTATGGGGTGAGGAGAGCGGGGAAATCTGACATGGGAGATGACCTCAAGAGGCGGCTGTTCATGGATGTGCAGCATTGAGGGCCCTGACGGCACAACATTTGGAGCGACGCCCACTGCACTCTGGTTGGTTGGGGAAATGAAAGGTAGACTCCCACTTCCTATGCAAGAAACGTCAACAGCTTGGTCCAGGCTTTCTTTTTGAGCAAAAATAAAAGCCTGGAGATCGAGGCTAGTGTTGGCTAGTCCGCACTCTCGCATCGCATCGCACACTGGTTGCCTGTCTGTTTTTCATTCAGATTTGACAGATTACTGTTATGGACCTTAATTACTCCTATTTACATTTTAAACGTATTATTAACCCCTTGCGAGTGTGCTCAAGTATGAACCTGCTGTTTGTTTCTGAGTCGAGGCTGCAGACAAAGGGTGACTGTGGCTCCTCAACTCTGGAACGACCTAGCCTGAGGAGCTCAGGCTTTATAAATCAGTGTCTTCTTTAGGCCTTTCCATAAATAAGACATTTTAAATGTATTGTTTGATTCTCTTAATGTTTTATTTCTCACTGCACTTTATATTTTATACATGTTATAGCGTTGTTTGTTTATTCTATTGCGGATTTTATTTCTTCAGTTTTTAAATCAAGTGTTATTATTATTATTTAAAAGCTGATACCGTTTTTTCTATTTGCATAATGTATCTTTTAGCTTATCACAGGAGTAGGCTGGCATTCCTCTACAGTATGTGTCTGATTGACAGCAAGAATCTGTGAGCACTTCACTATGTTGATAATTTATTTTCTACTGTGCATTAATATCAGTGTTTATGGTGTATAAATGTGCTCTAACAAGAAAGCAGGATAAACAAAATATATGTATTCATAGTTAGTATAAACCACGGTAGCTAACAGAGAAAGCAGGGAGAGCTATGTGAAAATCAAATGCTGGAAACAAGGAATTGAGCACTTCATGTACAGGAGCTTAGACTATTCATCAACTAGCTGCATTAAATGGAAATAAAAAAATACAAAAAACTAGAAAAAGACCTCCTCGGAGCACAGGTCTCCGCCAGGTCAGGTAGGTTATTGTGGGCCAGCAATGTTTGGAATTTGCCAATGAGGATGGAATATGAAAAATCGGACGGAACCATCTTGATCACTTGACTATAGAGATAATGTGTACCGATTTGAATGATGTTTGGACAACGTTTGTTGGAGTAATATAAAAAAGAAAAGTGTTGCAAAAATTGGCCTCCTGGTGGCGCTATAATAGGTCAATGTTAAAAGGGTGGCATTTGTTCCTCAACGTAATGTGAATGTGCGTGCAAAGTTTCACCGCAATCGGACACTGCGTTCATGATTTGCGGCATTTTTTTAAAAACCAGTCCTGCAAACTTTAGATGTCAATGTTAGCCAATCAGGATGGAATATGAAAAATCAAACAGATCCGTCTTGATCACATGACTAAAGAGATCATGTGTACCGATTTGCGTGAAGGTTTGATCAAATCTGAATGCTTAATATCCAAAAATATGTTTTACATAAGTCGGCCTCCTGGTGGCGCTATAAAAGGCAGATGTGAAAAATGCAGGGCAAAGGTTTTTCCTTGGCGTCTAGAGAGAGCACATACAAAGTTTTACACAGATCAGTGCAGTTATAGGTAAAAACACAAATCAGCATGTTATAGCGCCACCATGAGGCTGATTTGAAAATGTTCAAGTGGCATTTCTTCCTCGGCCTAGTGGGAATGTGCATGCAAAATTTCACGGAAATGACATGCTGTGTTCATGATTTGAGGCATTTTGTTCAAAACGGAGTGCTCCTGCAAACTTTGGAAGGCAATTTTAGCCAATCAGGATGGAATATGAAAAATGTAAAGACCCGTTTCGTTTAATGACTATAAAGATACTGTGTACCGATTTGCAAAATTTTTGGACAACATCTGTAGAAGTACTGTCCAAAAATGTGTTTTGCACAAATCGGCCTCCAGGTGGCACTATAAAAGGCCCATGTGAAAAATGTGGGGCAGAGGTTCTGAATTGGTATCCAGGGAGTGTGTGTGTACAGTTTCGCTGCGATCAAGCCAACGGTGCCGGAGATTAGCTGGTCACGGACGGACGGACGGACGGACAGGGGGTAAAACATACTCTCTCGCCATGCCTTTCGGCCTGGCGGAGACAAAAAACGTAAAAGTCCTGAAAAAAGGAATATTAAATCCAAAGTAGCAACCTTAGCAATACGACTTGTAATAAATAGTCAGAAGGTTAAGATGTTTCACTAGGTGGCAGTGTCACTTTTTAAACCACCACTAAACATTCACAGCAGGACTTAACAACTGTTGCAGTGTTACATCTGACCACAACTGCGGTTTGTGGACTGGACTGTACATGAATTATGAATCTCTCATGTGCTGAAATAAACCATAGCGTGTGTGTACTACAATTGTATAAATTCCTTTCCATTCAGTATCTTAATGCTATGTGGCTATATGGATAAAAATGTTGTCAGTTGCATACAGTAGATAAGGTGGGGACAGAAAACAAATCCAAAAAGCTCTTACAAAAGACACTTAGATTACAGAACACTATGCTTTTATAATCATTTCATTGCAGAGCCAGGATTTCTCACAACACAACACAAAACCCCCCACAAAACACAGGTTAGGCTGCTCAGTCTCGCTCTCATCAGCTAGTGAGATCTAGCAACTTTTAGCATAATGAATTTAGCAGAGATGCCTTCTCTACAGAGTCCATCAGGGCTGCCATCTAGGAGATTAAATTACGTCTGTCTGCATTAAAGCTTTGATGCTGTATTTGGGCGGCATGCATGCATCCATTTGCAAAATTCTATATAACAAAATTAAAAACATGGACACCTATGGAAAATGGCTTGGCACTAGCACTTAAACCCAACCACTCCAAACAGGCTGCTGACTAATGCATTTCTAATCATTTCTGTGATCAATGCTAGCTACTGTGCAATAAGATTAATCAACAATATGCAAAGCTCAGATCACCTTGAACGAGGCAGGGAAGAATAAGAGGAAACTAGAGGGGAGGAGGCAAAAAGGACAGAAATAAAATGTCTCCAACATTGTGTCCAGTAAGTACAGAGAAAGGCACACCTGCATTATTCACGGTGTTTGGTCACTTGTTTTTGTGTGCGATTCAGCGGCACTGCATCGGCGTGCGCCCCTCAGCTGTGCTTTGGCATCTGTGCCTGGCCATCTCACTGCTGAATAGCTGCCTGATTATTCCAAATCTAAGGGAATATTCAAACAAGGCCGATAATGCATTCTTCCATATGATTCTCCAGAGCTAGGACAGCTGTTCAGCAGCTTTCAATGCCATGTTTAGAGAGGAACAGATTTCTCTGCTCAATTAATAGGCCCCATGAAAGTAAGAGAGAAGTTTGACAAATGAGGTGGAGATTCAGTTAGTCTTATAGACAAGAGGCCACAGTATAACTACGTCCCATAGCTGATAAATAGCTACACTTTAACTGAAATGATTAGGAAATAAATGTTTAACTTAATAATCAATGCACACAGATGATCTCATTGTTCATAAGGGCAAACTGAGCTCATATACTGTAATTCCATACCTGAATCACAAAGCTTCATGAATTAGTCTTTCAACAACGTATGACAATAACTGTCAGTAACTTTTATTGTCACAAACGTCCGCTTAGCCAAACCAAACCGATTACGGCCCGAGCGATTTAAAAAACGTGTCAAACAAAACGATAAAGCATTATTAACAGGAATTCATCAGCTCTAACAGACAGGGGGAATTACTGAGAACCAGTGTCTCTTTGTTCAGCTCAATTTGGCTACAAGATGATTTGAGAATCCAGTGTCGTGCTGTTCATTCCAGTGCCTAGTAAAGTTTCAACTGTCAGATAAATTCTTTCAGTGTGGCTTTCCCTCTCTTTCTCTAGAACAACGAACAGGTTGTCTGTCCAAGGGCGCACCTGTAAGGTGCAGAGCCTCCACAGGCTTACCTCAGTGGCCTCTCCCGCTGTACTCAAAAGGCAATTATTTCCCAAGAAGATAGAGCACTGTCAACTTCAAACAGAGGACATTCTTCAGGCAGATTAGACTGAAATTATGTTTTATTATTTGGGCCCCGAAGAATGAATTGGACTCTATTTGGTAGTCTTTGTGGTGAAATCCAAGACAGTTTAAATGGCAGAGGTATGTTTGGAGTCAGGGTAATGCTCTGGTGTCTTTATGAAAGGGCAACAGCCAGGATCAGATTAGAAGCTGAACAGCGAGAGCCTTTCAGTGCGGCTGTGCTATCATCCCTGTCCTCTTGTCCATGCCTGTAGAGAGGTTAAATTAAATGGCTGTAATAAATGTTTTGGTCTCTGTGATGTGCTATGGCTGGATATCAAACGAAACACTGTGGAGAAATGCTACGGTAGAAGATCAGAGGGAGGACTATGTCAGCACATTACCAACATTAGAAACTGAGTTGTTTTCACTTAAACCTCAATTATAACAGTGGCACCAGAAACAATTATATTGATGAATGCTTTCTAAGTTACTGTAATTAAATTATTCCATTTAATTAACAAATTATATTGAATTTCTCCCTAGAGAACAGCATTAGCCTCATCTGCTGCTTTACAAACATGAGTACACTAACGTTCAGTTCTGCGCTATGGAAGTGATTACTAATGCCAAATGAAACAGTGTCAGATCAGATAAATTCAGTACATAGTCAACAAGCCAGGTTTGTAACACAGCCAAACCTCTAAAGAAATAATAAAGTCAAAGAAGAAATTATTGATTGTTAGCATTTCTTTTCCAAGGGCAGCCTTGCTATAGCTGACTTCACATAAATTAATTATAATTCAGAATGCCTTAAAAGGAAAATATAGAATGCAAAAGAAAATTAACCTTATGGAATCTGTATTAGGCAGAGGTTTTTTTGTTTTGTTTGTTTTTTCATGGATGTAGTTTTATAACAAGTCCCACAAATTGTTACAGCATTCAAATTCAATGTGTTTTGCCTATGTGTCAGCCAACCTCATATGCAGATAAATAAAATGAATAAATAAATAGAATTCCTCAGCTAAAATATAGATTTATTTAGTATTTTCCCCTTCCAGTTTCTACACATTGGGTATTTGAGGGTAATAATTCATCTCATATATCACCGGAATGCACTCACACTGTTACTTACAATGCTCAGCAGTTGTCGCCACAAAAATGCACAAATGCAGCTCAACTATAGCTGACCATTGCCCTCTGGTGGGTATGCCAAGCACCTGCTGCAAGATTGACTATATATAGAGCATAACTGAGGTTTGTTTGTATTTCTTATGTTACACTGCCTGGTAGTTGAAAACATGTCATTTCATAACCGCACACGAATACGGACACTGTCACATACATTAGATTTATCAAACCATTAACAAATAAACACCTGAAAGAAATATCTTTGCACAATTTCAAATTGTTCATGAGAAAATTACCATCGCCGTATAGCTTAATTCTCTGATACACACTTGGCTTGGCTATATTAGTCCATGTGAGAGGAGAGACTAGACGTGAAGCTGTAAGCACATACCATGCATTCTCGCTCATCTGCTGTGCAGTTGTTGTGCATATTGTGAGGTTTTAATACGAGGGGGATATGGCGAAGGGCTCAGCTCACATTCGCCGTACAGGAAGAGCCAGGGCCAAGAATGACAGTTGCTCCACTTGGAGCTGAGACGCTCAAGGATTTAAATTGCAGTTTGAAAGGTCATCTCCTGACAGTCAATCAGTTAGCCCCTAATTAGTTAGCATGAATGTCCTTCAAATTTAATTTATGTCATGATAAATATGTTGAACATATGAGAGCTACAGTATGTCATTTCTAACTTACTTCCATGATCTAAAACTGGCCTCAATTTATGAGTGCCTTCTTTTACTAACATAAGAAGACTGTTCAAACATGTGGATAATAATAATAATAATACCAAATAATAGCTTACACATGTTAGAACAGGAAAAGTGCGTGACTAATAATATGTTTGGTTTAGATTTGATGAAAAAGCTAAAATGCACACACCACATCTCACACTGTAGATTACATAGCAGGGCTCACAGAGCTTGCATGAAAACATTTTTCACGGCCTGCACATAGTTTGAGGTTCAGCCGAGGACAAAGCGATTGACACAACTTGTTATTAATGCTTGTAAACTGTGCAGTACGTCAACATTTGAATAGAAGAAAGAACAAAAACCGCCTCAAGATAAACACGGTTGGGAGTGGCATTAACTGTCACGTTTGAATCCTCAAACACCAGCAGTCCTTTTCCGAGTAAATTTTGCAATGAAACACTCCTTAAACATACACATGAATATGTATTCACGTGTGCCAGTATGTGTGGTGTGTACACACTGTGTGTGTGTGTGTGTGTGTGTGTGTGTGTGTGTGTGTGTGTGTGTGTGTGTGTGTGTGTGTGTGTGTGTGTGTGTGTGTGTGTGTGTGTGTGTGTGTGTGTGTGTGTGTGTGTTTGGCCCTGCCTACGCTTTTTGCCAATGGTGATGTATGTGTTTTGGGTGATTAACCCTGCCTTTTCCACATCATTTTTTTTTGTTTGCCGTGCCAACATGTGGGCGTAGGTAGTACCTGTGTTTCCTGTTCCAACACGTTCCACCAGAACAATCACTGAACATGTGGCAATACTGCCATGCACCTGTGTGGGAAAGCAAAAAAATCAAAGTCAATTTTGTTGTCATAACCAAAGGTGATGTATAAAGCCACTGTCTCACCGTGATCTTTCAGAGTGCTAGAGGTAGGATTACTGATTCTTTTTCACTGCTGGGCCACGTGTTCACACGGTATTGAAAGAAAAAGAATAAAAATGGATTAACCACATGAACCCTATAGCGTCTCTATTCTGGGCATGTCATAAAAGACGAACATTCAGCAAAAATAGCAAAACATTCGGTGAGCCAATCTACAAGCTCACCACACGTTGCAACGTGATGTGAACTTGTAGATTGACTATTTCCGGTAAGAGATTTTCTGTAGAGGGGAAAGGGGCAAGAATAGACCCTTGGGGGACTCCGGTCAATGAAGTATATAGGATGTATAAGTGGTTAAGCACAAGCACCAAATACTCAGGTTTCAAAGTTGTGACAGCAGGTAAATAAAAATAAGTCCAAACGGGATAAAGGTTTCCTCTCTGAACTAAATGCAGTTATATTCACCCCTGGGACACTCCCAACAAGCAATAATTCCAGGCCGCACACTACAGTAAATGTCAGTTCCTCATGAGCCTGTGTAAGTATATCACACAATGTGTTTGAGTGAAATGCTGAGCTATTTTGATTGAAACGTCTCCTGCCACTGCCAGTATCACTGCAGACTTCACTGCTGCCCCTGGAATGTTGGCATCAAGTATGCAATCCTGACAGACAGCTGCACTGCAATGGCCTTTTTAACATGCCAAACAAGCACAGCCTCCAAAGACCATGCATCCTAAAATACCATGAATAATGTTAATACGAACTATGTCACATTAGTGAGTTATACTAAATTGACTGATTGTAGAAACAGGTTGAGAACCAAAAAAAAACATCCATTGGAAATGTTTATATATTGAATATATACTGCTTATAGGCCTACCCTATGATTAAAACAGTAAAACATAAATACAAAACATTCAAAAACAATAAACATGGATTCATGTTTTGAGAATAATTAGCCAGAAAATATGCATTTGACAAGTTTTTTTTGTTAGAAACTGTTTGAATATCATAGACCAGAGGTGAATAACAGCATGTAAGTGATAGTCAATGACACAATATTCTCGTGAGAGATTGTGGATGAACCGTGATTTATGGACACCCTCACTTTGACAACTTAATCTTCCATAATGGCTGCTTTATTATCTCGCGTTCCTTGTTCGTTTTACCCAAAACCCATCTTCACTCGATGTAAAAACCAAGGTAGTCATTAACTCTAGGTGTTTCCCTATCACAGCAGCACATGCCGTGTTTATTTTCTACATGTTCAGCCCCGCCCAGTGGTGTAAAGTAACTAAGTACATTTACTCAAGTACTGTACTTAAGTACTTTTACTCCACTACAATTATTTGAAAACTTTAGTAGTTAATCATTATTACAAAACATACAGTAACCACTTCAATATTCATTTCGGCCATTTGAAAATAGCCGATCTACAAGCTCACAATGGCATGATGGATGCATTGTGAGCTTGTAGATCAGCTATTTTCAAAATATTTTAATACATTTTATACATTTGAAAACGTGTGAAACGGGATATTCTGCATAATGAGTACTTTCTACTTTTGGTACTTCAAGTACATTTTTATACCAATACTTTTGTACTTTTACTCAAGTCAATTCCGGACATGTAACTGAGTATTTCTACATTGCAGTATTGATACTTTTACTTAAGTAAAAAATGTGAGTAGTGAGTTTCCACCACTGGCCCCGCCCTACAGACGCACTGATATCACGCAGTTGCGTAATTTGACAAGGCAGCGCAAAAAATAGAGAGAATGAAAGCTTGACAGCTACCGCCTGGCTTTAATATACAATTAGATTCAATTAGAAACACACTTGATTACTTGATACTTAATTCATTTTCCGGGGGGGAAATCGCATAGTTCAGATAATACATTTTGCTTTTATGGCCACTGTGTTAACGAATAATGTTTGGGTTGCTCCTCCAGGGAAGGACGCGCCGTCTCTCCGTAAACCCGCACTATCAATAGATGACGGTCTGAATCTGAAAGGTGAAGATCATGGACATAAAGTGCTGTACAACAACACGAGGGATGCGATCGCGGCAACTTCTTCCTTTCACGATTACAATTTGGTAGGATATTGCATTTTTGTTTTAAATATATTATGTTATCATTGCGACTGTCAGTTAATAATATGCCTCACAACATGCAGTTTAGTAGGACTCATCATGTTAAGATACGGATCTATACAGCGATCAGTCAGATTGCTACTAAAGGCAGTTCAATTAAAGATATAAATGGGCTTTTTGACTGTAGTATACTACGGATGGAGGCCTTCACACACATTTCATATATATATATATATATATATATATATATATATATATATATATATATATATATATATATATATATATATACATATACATACATACATACATACACACACACACACACACACACACACACACACACACACACACACACACACACACACACACACACACTCCTTACCCTATAAATGGCTGGCTGTAGCCTATTTTCTTAATCGTTTAAAAAAGGCCTGTCGCTTATTTTTAACTGAAACTGTGATTGTTCAATGGCTGATCTGATAATGACCTTTAATTAACTGGAAAAGCTTTACAGTAGGCTAGAGCGAGCATGCCCATGCACGCAATGTGTGAATAGGCTCAATCGTACATTCACGGTTGGGACATGAAACTTGGGAAGAAGATGGATAGCGCTGCGGAGCAACTGGATGTTCTAATTTCAGCCCATGGATTTCCATATAGCTTAGTGGAAGGAGCACTTCTGAAGGGCGGCTGCTTCAGAAGCGAGGGAGGCAGAAGTTCTTTCATGTGGCTGACATTCACAGAACAGAAGAAGTGCAGCTTCAGCAAGGGTTATAGGCTATACCATTGGTTCTTAAACCTTTTAATTTCAAGGACCCCCATAACTCTGGGTGTGAACCATTTGCACACATAGAGTTACAGACCTGCAAGGGTCCATTTAGAACCCCCTCAAGGAACCCTGGAGGGTCCCTGGACCCCACTTTGAGAACCATATAGGCTAAAAAGATGGACTCTGACTAGATATTTTGTAAAAGTAGCTTTGGCTCTTCGGCATCAGTTTAGAACGCAGTTCAATTCTGGCCATGGATGTTGCATTAGTCAGCTGGTCTTTTTTTGGGACACAGAATGAATGGTTTTACGGGAGAGGTGGGAATGTAACATAAGGCCATTGCTGAGTTCAGTGTCCATGATAAATGTTTTAGTGCTGACTATGAACCTAGTCATTTTATTGTCCTTTCACAATATCAAGAGAAGAGGAAGAAATCTGTCAGTTTATTTTAATGACATGTTTTACTGTTAAATATAATAAAGTACACCTGTTTTTCACAGTAGCCTAACTCCCCTAGGGTCAGTTGCAGATGAGCTAATTAGCTTACAGAACTGACTCTGATCTGTTTCACCTTTCAGGTCAAATCTGAGATGGACAACTACATGTCTTCCCTCCCACAGGGTCTAGACACCAAGAGGGTGTGCAAAAACAGTTCTATAATCACAGAGCCCTCTTTTACAGAGGACCTGGGCTCTCCTTACAGCGTTAACATGAGTCTACTCCTGCCCGATGTTACTTACATGCACCCTGGTCTCTGTAGGCCAATGAGACCCATCAAGACAGAACCTCTCTCTCCACCCTCTCTGTTCCCCACTGCAGTCTGTCAGGGCAGTGGAGTACCAGACCACCCTGGTGTTTTTACAACAACAGACACAACTATCAGCAACTTTGTCATCAAACAGGAAATGCCATCTCTGGACTTTCAGGATGTTCCCTTGTTCCAACTTTTGAACTCGGACTTCGAGCATTTTATTCATGGAACACAGGTGAACTCTGAGCTACATGGAGGCGCCTCCATGTCCCCATTATGTCTTCCTCTTAGCAATGTCCATTTAGGCCCTGCCCAGAATTCTGTTAGACCCATAGGAAGTCCAAACCAGGATGAAAGTTATCCATTTACCCCACAGCAGAGACCAACCTATCTGCCACCTTCTCCACCTAACTCTGAGCCAGGGAGTCCAGACAGAGGGAAGGAGCTGCTTCACAATCTCTCCCCGCCTCCCTCCTATGAGGCCAGCATTGCCTCCAAATTGACTTTTCACGACCGCAATGTCGGATCAGGCCAGATTTCCAGTTTAGCACCGGTTCAAAGTCAAGATCTGTCTCCTGTTCTGAATTCCAGTGTTGGATTAATCCAAAGCCCAGGTCTTGGGTCAATTCAGGGTGCAGGCCTAGCACCGGTCCAGACAGTTCAGACAACGCCGGGTGTTGGTCCGCTGTCGCCAGTGCTGGCCCAGTCTGCTGCAGTTAAGTTTAACCGGAGGAACAATCCTGACCTGGAGAGAAGGCGGATTCACCACTGTGACATCTCAGGTGAATTGTGTAATATATGCAACACGTGTGGTATCGTACTACACTGTAGAAGCTACAGTATATTTCTCTCTCATTAAATGGCTATGAGGAGTTTAACCACTTAAATTCTATATACTTTGCTGACTGAGTCCCCCAAGGGTCAACTTGGTCTGCTACTTTTTTCCCAATACTGCAAATCTCTTCGCCAAAAATAGCCAATCTACAATGTTGTGAAGTTGTAGATTGGCTATTTTCAGCAAATGTACACCAATTATGACAGAATATGGTGGTTAAAAGGCATGATAATTTTAAGACATCTCCAACTACATGTAATGCAGTTTCAGAATGTTCATTTATATTCGTATCATTCATCATATTATATCATTCTTTTTTTCCATTAGGGTGCAAGAAAGTGTACACCAAGTCTTCTCATTTGAAAGCCCATCTACGTACACACACAGGTAAAGGTTTTGCTAATGACGCTGTATAACACTGTTTCCCAGGTTTAATTTTGGATTTAGTTTGGCATTTGACAAAATGAAGGAGTGCAAGAATTACAAAATGGAGCACAACACTTTGGTGTTTGTTTAATAAACCCTCATTGCATCGTGGCTACGAGTTGTGTGACAGCTTTTTCCTTTTAAACTTAGTTTGTCATGTTACCAGGCAGAAACATTCTCTTGGCATGCAGACACATTCTGTCTGCTGACAGTCCTGGCCCAGTCCTCTCTGCTGTCAAATCACATAACCCCCATGGTTCTCAGAAAGCGGGCAGGGGTCAGACAGGAAACGCCATGATTTATAGCTCATAATCAAACTAAATGTACAACACGAGTCAACAACACATACCTTCTCACTAAGATCAGTTGAATGTTTAAGTCAAGGTGAGTAGAAAATACCTAATAGGGCCTAATAATGTAATTTACCATTGCTATAGGTAGGGAAAAATCTTTGCCATCCTATTGCCCATAGTTTAATACTGTCTTTATGCTCTGTTGTTGTAGGAGAAAAGCCATACCAGTGCTCCTGGGAGGGCTGTGAGTGGCGTTTCGCTCGCTCTGATGAGTTGACTCGCCATTTCAGGAAACACACTGGAGCCAAGCCTTTCCAGTGCAGCGTGTGCAGCCGATGTTTTTCCCGCTCTGATCACCTGGCCCTGCACATGAAGAGGCACCAGAGTTAGAAATGCCCCCCATGATCCAAATTTAACACATTTTATTTTATTTTTAATATCAGAATACCATCATCTTTCGGTGCGATATAACAAATCATTTTTTATAAAGAACTGACATTCAAAAGTAAGAAAAAGGATTAGACCACTTTCTTCCCAGTTGAACTATTCTATTCTTAGTGCTGGCACAGATGATTGTTGTGTTTTATTTTAAGAGGATCAAATGTTGCCTTTGTTTTTCTTGTATGTTATCAAAGTAAACCCCAATACTGGGGGAAGAATTCAGGAAATACTGCCAAGGAGTCACATCACAATATTTCATATCAACAGTCAAATTATAATGAATAAACTTTTTTTCCTTTTTATAAGGGTATATTTTCATTATAATTTCAGTTCACTTTACAGAAAGGAATTCAAATATAAAATGAATGAAATATTTACTGTAAGGTCATGAATAACTGTAAAAGAAATAATGCAACTATTTCCAAGCTTTCTTTTCTAAAATATTTCAAAAGACCATTTACTAATGCATCATTAAGGGCAGTTGGAACAATTTCAACTGGACATTAGTAAATTAATATGGACACATCATGTAGGCTACAACATGTTGATATTGTGTGCTGTAAGATGTTTTGACTAGTATAATACTGTCGTACATTGATAGACATTTTTAGATTTTAAACCTACAACAAAATACAAAAACTTGGTTTACATCATCATGATATAATATTTCCAAGTTGTATTCAGCCTCAATTGAAACCTCAGATGTGCTCACATGTTTCTGTACACAGTAGGTGGCGGTGCATAGATTGTTCCTATGTGCCTCAACAGCCACAACTTGTACAGAACCATTACTGTACTCTGTAAAATCCTAGTGTTAATTTAACTCTTGAGAGTTACAAATGCATAAATTAAAGGAGTAGTTCACCCAAAAAAAAAAAATCTATTTCTATCAATTACACACATGGGGTGTGCAATTGATACAAAATAAGTATTTTTTGGGGTGAACTACTCCTTTAACAGCAATTTAAACATTAATTATTAATCATAATTAAACATTGTCAGATCATTGCCACAGTATTACAGACAACATGTGACCTTTTATAAGTCATAAATGTGTAAGAATTGTTTGACACACACACACACACACACACACACACACACACACACACACACACACACACACACACACACACACACACACACACACACACACACACACACACACACACACACACACACACACACACACACACACACACACACACACACACACACACACACAGTATTTATATCTTAATTTTGAAATACTTTTTTTTTTTAATTATTTGTCCCAAGAACAGTAGATTTGATCTTTCTATTCAGATTTTGGTCAGTCATGCACATCCATATTGTCCAGACACCGTGGAGCCCCATGAAGCCTCAGCCATGAATCACTCTCACTCTCTGCTGCTGTATGACAGCCCTTATCTACTGGTATAAAGAAATATACCATAACTTTGTTCATTTTGACTACATAATAGTGAAATGTATGTATGTTGCAATACAGTGAGTTAAAGTAAAAGTGAAATCTGTAGATTAATTCCCCTCCAGGACAAGCAGATTCAAAACAATACATTAAGTATAATTTAGGTGTGGCTCGGTTTAGCTCAAACAGCATAATGAAACTTCTATCCACACAGTAAAATCCTCAGTGTTAATTGAGCTCTGGGTGTAAAAATTAACCGGTAAGCATTTTTATGCTATCAGAGTACAATTAACACTGAGGATTTTAATGTGCAGGGATACATGTTTGATGTCCACTAAGGGAAACCATAATACAAATTTGTATTCATCGCACTGTAAAAGGGTAAGTTGATTGATATAAGGCATATGCGATGCGTTTCTAAAATCATTTTTGACAGTATGGCACTCAAGTCAATATAAGTGCCTTTATGATGCAACATAGATATGGTCGTCAAAACGTGATCTTTTTCAGGAAAATGTGCAGATACATGTAATGGTGCTTAATCACCTGCCTGAATTCCTTATAATGGAGATGCCTTTTTGGGGTGTTGGTTTGTAATGCTTAATTTATGTTGAAAATGGCTGATCTACAAGCTCACAAGCTAAGCGTTCTGAACTTGTAGATCGTACATTTTTTTCGGCGTATACGACAAAGTATAAAACAGGCTTAACTGACCTTAACTGAAGTTTTAGAGTCCATGGAAATATAAGATATGCATGGTTTTAGATTAATGAAAGGCTACATTTATCTTTATCTTAACTCTACCTTAATATCACCATAAAGAACAGAAATATCACTGATGGTCAGAGCCATATTGTCCCCTATAGGGTTCTTGTCGAAACTAAATTGACGTTTGTACAGTAAGCTTAGCATAGGGTACAATAAGAGGAGGAAGCAATAGACTAAACTTAAACATACTTCTACAAGGCACAATTGTACAATATTTTGTTCTAAATATAGATTTCAATAACAGGCAAGACATCCATTCTTCTCTGTTATGAAAGCTAGGAGTTATGACCAACAACGTAACAGAATGGTGTGTGCACGTACATTATGAATTAGTAGTACAAGTATATCCAGATATGCTTGTACTACTACTTGTCCCAGATATACTTGTCCCTCTGTAGGTCTGAACACGTTACTGGTTTCCTTCACATTGTACAAGAATAATATTTGTTTATTCTTAAATCTTTTCAAAGTGCCTTTTAATATCGTCTCCATGGATTAAAAAAAAGTTGCCATTTTGGTTGAAAATGCAAACAAACTGAAAATGTGTAATTGTATGCTTGCTGCCCTTTTTGGCATTTAAGCTTTCTAAAATACACTAATTATTGGGTGTTGTAAAACGAAATATTATACTATTTAAGACCAAATGAATTAGAAATTTGAATATGAGCATAATTACCATGTTGAGATATTCATATTGTTTGTCATCGTTGATTCTATTTGCTTGTTTAATAGTTCAATCATTATATTTGAAACATAATTGTTCTTTTTTTTTAATATTCTACAAGTTATCATATATTAATGCTGTTGCAGTCTACAGTACCACCAAGTACTCTATGGTTGAGAGATTCAGTGTTGAATGCAACAGTGAGTTATTGATTAATGAATTGATTTAACTTTACATTGTATCTGACACTCATGTAAAGTGTTACACAAGATTGTATAGTAGTAGCTTAAATTGTATCCTAATTCAATGTGCTAATGCTACAACCTGACCGACAGTGAATTTCCAAATAAATGTTTTGTGTAACCTTTTTTTCTTTCTTTCTTTTCTTTCACTGGTAATGAAAGAACTAGCCTACTAGCGATTTTTCACGATTTTTTAAACATAAAATTAGTTTCCAGACAAATGACCGAAAAATCATTTCTTTTTTTTTCTTACACAAATCCAGTATTTATTATTATTATTTTTTTACAAAACTGTGTTTTCTCTTATCCTTTTTTTCAATACAGTAGCAAATGACTGAACTCTTTTTTTTTTACATCAATTCTCTTACAAAGATCCTGTCTTTTCTTCTTTTCTTTCCTGCTGTTTGCATCGCGATACATGTTTTATTAAATCGATTTAAATCGTCACTAGTTTGAATTGATTTTAATAGATTTACGATAAATCGTTACATGCCTAATATAGGCTAATCATAGGCTACAGTATATACTAAGCCTAGCTCTAGAGCTAAGGCAAGCCCTGGATGATCTGTCAGAAATTGGAACCTACTGTATGTAAGCTGTTTTCAAGTGCTAACATAAAGGGGTGATGCTTTCGAAAATGAACAGGATATTAAGTTTTAATGCCGATACGTTTATTTGGCTGAGCTCAACCAAAGCACTTCTGAAGAAGAACTTTCCTGCTCAATTTAACGGGAACAAATAGCTAAATAGCATGAAATAGCCTCAATCCAGTGCCATGTTTTTGCATCTGTCCAGTTACCCTACATGATGGACACAAACCGTGCCTTTCTCAGTCGTGTGGGTAAAGGAAATTAAAACGTTTCCCATATAGACTTGTATCAGGTAAACATAACATCAAAATTATATATGCCTACAAATGAAAGTACTAATATACCGGTAGAGAGGCTATGACCAAATCGATTGAGAGTTTACCCTGACTTTTTATACACACACTTGCACTATAGCACATAGCTGGCCTGCTGCGAACACGAACACTCATGCACAACCATAATACTAACATGAAAATAAGAGAATTCCATAGCCTCTCAAATGGAATATTGGAAACTGTGGACAGCCGTCCATAGTAGGCTGGTCCAACTTAATTTAAAGCTACACTCGGTTTGATGTCTATCCTGAGAGGTAACTGTAATGATGTCTGATCTACAGTGTAATAAAGATGGTGGTGCATCTAGTAATTATGGTACATTATCCACTTTAAATAACTAAGCTTCAAGCCTGGTCTTGTAAGGTCCATACATTGACAGCTAGAGCTATCAATGTAGAGAAAGAGAAATGTGTTCTGATATGAAAACAATTAATTCTGACAAGTGTCAGTGGAATGAGTCAGAGAGAGAGAGAGAGAAAGAAATGACATATCAAAACATCCCTGCAGTATCAAGCGGGAAATGTGTCTCAGCATGTCATAATGACAGGGAAAGTTCCAATGCGGAGATTTAAAAGTCTCAATGATGTACAAAATATCCAGATAGAGGGACAGCTATATTGTAATCATCTATATTGTAATCATCATACTCTTTTCACAGTTGATAGGAACATTCTAATTTCTGTCAAACAGGGTCTTGGAAGGATTTCTTTTGTGTGTAATCCATACTGGACTGAATGGATTACACACAAACGAAATCCTTCCAAGACGCCCCCCCCCCCCAATTCATAAGAATGAATGTAGCATGTCTGCTATGCTTTGCTGAATCATACCAGTTCTTATAATGTACCTTCACTGGTGGAGGACTAAATATAATTTAGTACGCTTTAGTAGCTATGTCTTAATTTAGAAGTATAAAAACACTATCATAGGGCTACAGTATTTGGGTGATTTTCTGACAAACATTTTTTTACGCCACTGTAGTGATCAAATGTAACCTGAACATTGTGCATAACTGTATGCAGCTATCATCTGAAATGTCTTTCCTAATACTAAGATTAGGTTACAGAATGCCAGCGAATGTGATCACAGTACGCAGATGTCTGACACCAAAACCACATACCATTCACATCACAGTCAAACAGCATGATAATATACAACTAGTCTAGAGCCATGCCGCCGTTACATATGAAGGCAATTTATTAACCTTCATTCATATTGATATACTATGTTTGAGCTTACTTTAATTTCACAGCACCATCCATATGAAATATACAGAGAAAAGATCAAAACACTGACTGGATATTTAAACTGTTGGAGAAAAGGAGGGGGACATTGAGAAAATAAATGAAGAAAGGGCATCTTTCCTTGAACGTTTTGAAAAATATTAGGCCTGAACATTCTTTTTTCGGATGCAGAATTCCATCAGCGGGATCTCTGTTGAGGCAATGCTGAGCAGTATCACAACTCTTTTTACGGTAAGAGCTACATTTTCGGAATATAATTAACACACTCACCTTAGATAAATACAAGAACGAGTATGTTCCTGTATTGCAGATGTTACACACACAAAAATGAAAAGTGTAAGATCAGTATTCATTCACTAGTCACTCTTAAGGCTGGTAGCCAGTTGACAGTAAATTCAGGAGAAAACTCCTCATTATCTTCAATGGAATTACTCTTCTGTATCTGAAACATCTTGTAATAGAGTGACTTAAAGGTATGGCAAGTGATATTTTTTGGTTAAAACAAAAGGTTTTTTGTTAAAAGGTTAAAGCACTATATTCTGAGAGTAATTATTGCTCCCCGTCTCTCCAGCTAAAAAACTGAAAATACATTTTCAGGTGGGATGAAAACTTTCAGCCAATCAGGAAAAAGTACCCATTTATCAGCTTCAATTTCATACTGTTCCAATTCCAATTTTGTCTGCTCATTTCTTAGTGCCATCACTTCCAGTTCTACTGATTGGATAAAATAGGTATCCCGACCTGAAAATGCATTTTCTGTTAACTAAAGAGCAGGAGAGACAGGGAGACTCCTGATACTGAACGAAGACTCTATATATCAGGATATAGAGCAATTTAACACTTATTTTAACTAAATAATAGCATTTACCCTACCTTTAATGCAAAGGTAATAATGGGTAGCATAAATAGCATGTGAAAATGTTATTGGAGGATGCTGTGTTTGAAGCAATGCCATAACGTGATACGGCTCAGTGTTAAAAGAACATGAAACATTTGGGGTCAGATTTGCATATTTGTGTCTGTTAATTTCGATAATACAGTTACTCAATTACACAATTTATTAAATTGGACACATAATGAACATTGAAATAAACTCTGCACAGAGTATTGCTGTTACAATGTTGTGATAAGAAGTCATATAAGATGTTATTGCATTACGTTGATCCTGATAACCATTATAAAATTATGCTTTCAAATGAGGAAAAATAAATACAATACAACTCGTCCTGTATACACACTCACAGCCATCTTCAAGTGAAAAATAAAATGTTTTAACAATTGTTTGGCATGTAAAAGTCATACTGAGAACTGCGCTTGACCACTATAATGTTTTGTTGAGGTATGCTAAAGTAGCAAAACGTGGGGATTTAAAGGGATACCTTGAAATGGTTGCTGCATCTAAAATGTTGGGTTACTGTATATTGGTTCAGCCTTGTACAAGAATGATTTAACCATAACCTATGATTTAGACCTAACCTTGGTTAATAACAACACAACCAAAAAATAAAACATTGCACATCATATGATTGTTTACAGAATTATAAACAACTGCTTTAGGAATATCATTAGTTGGCTCTGTACTTGGTCTGCTCTTTTTCCCTCTACACACCAACTCTCCCAAAATAGCAGATCTAATGTTCCCCATCACACAAAGATTTGGCGGACCCCCTGTAGTAACTCTGAGGACCCCCTAGAGGTCCCTGACCCCCTGTTGAAGACCCCTGAAATATGGTATATTGACCAAAATGGAGGCCCAGCCAAGTGCAAACATTTTAAAACAAATGTCCTCCCAAATGTTTTGCTCAGTTGACACTACGGTATAAACTCACTCATCGCATCTTCAGACTATATCCCCCACAAAAGTTATAACCAGATTGTTGATATATTATCAAAAACTGAAATTTTGACAGTATTTTGAATTATATCCTTGTTTAACCAATTGCAGTCAATGCAAAAATAATATGGCGTAATCAATATTTACAAATAAATTACAGAATTTCTATAGGCTAATGTCTAGAGATGAAGTACAACATTCTCTGAATTGTCTTGCTAATTATGTGTTTTTATTATTATTATTTTATTGATTACAGTTTCAGTTTTTTTAATTCTCTACATGGCAACTCTGGTAATTGCCAAATGTGAAGCAATCATCTACTGTTACTCAGTTGGCAAGTAGCTCAATAGTTCATGACCCTTAGGTTGTGAGTTTGAGGCCAGCTGAATGAACATGCTAACGCAGCAGTAGCATGATCATTTAATTGAGACATGTATTTTTTTTTCTTTTTATGGTTTGACAAAATTCTTAATGGAACAGAGCCTTAATTAGTATCATTGGTAACACCTGTGAATGAAGTAAGGAGTAGCCCAAATATTTCTTGCCAATATAATATGGCTGCCTGGGTAAGGGACCAATTGCTAACTTCAGCTAAACTGTTTAGCTGTTGTAGCCTAAACACTGACAGCTACTCTTGTGGTACTGTTCCTACGGTAATTTGTGTACAACACTAGTTGTACAAAAATGTAATGTACTTCATTTTTGGCATTTGACACAGGTGTATCATGTTGTGTAGCTAACCTCGGATGGTTCTCCTGGTGTTGTTTGTTTGCCCACTTCAACCCGAACCTGTGACATTATCCCGCTGCTCGACACTCCATCTCTCACTGGACCAGCCAAAATCTGCTGTCACCTGTCACCTAGCCTGGTTTTGCACTCGCAGATTCGTCTGGTCCCAGGCTACCTGTCACCGCCTATACTGATACTTCAACAATGTTTGACCTTAGGCTACCTGGCTACCTTACAATCTACCTGTCCATAGATTGAAACGCAACATAAATGTTTTAAAGAAATGTCAAGAGGCTCAACATAAAGGATAGGAATTACGAGGTCCAACCCAGTGAAATGATGTGTTTATTTTAATGTATTACTTGACCAGTTGTCATTGGCTGGAAGTACATCTTATGGCACCAATGGATGTGTATAGGCCACTATGAGTGCTTTATTACAGTTTTCGTCATAAGGTCTGAATATTATCGGATGGGTTCGTTCGCTGGCCTTGGAATGCTGGGCACAATTTCAACTCCTCTTTTAAGTCACTGTCCCATCGAGGTAACCTGACTCCTGAGCTGCCTCAGATCAAACTACAGACTGGTAAACCAATCTATGGTGAGATGACGCCCTCTGCTGGTTACAATGCTGGCACACAAGGAGGCAGCATACCTGCAGAGCAGACTGAATATTGTTTGTGAATTTGTTTTTGCAATGGTGCAACAATACTGCCTGTAGTCTAGGCCTTTCCTACTGTCCTAAGCTTGACCGGAATCTAAAGATCCATTTAAACTGCTCCTTAACACAATGTACACATGGTCAAGAGCGACGAATCTGCTGCAGTTCAAACCGAGCATCAGAAAGAAGAAAAGGTATTTTAAGTGACTTTGAACGTGGCATGGTTGGTGATGCCAAACGGGCTGGTTTGAGTGTTTCAGAAAATGCTGATCTACTGGGATTTTCATCCATAACAACTAATCTACCACAGTTAAAATGGAGTTTGAAGTTCAATGGACTTTTTGATCAAAATGAATATCAAATATCTAAATATTGAATCAAGCAACTTCAAAACTATCTGGGATGCACACAAAAGCCAGATTAACAGAGCCTTAATTAGTATCATTGGTAACACCTGTGAATGAAGTAAGAAGTAGCCCAAATATTTCTTGCCAATATAACGGCCAGGAATATTGGCCGTTATATCTGCTGATCTCACAATGTACACATGGTCAAGAGCAACGATCTGCTGCAGTTCAAACCGAGCATCAGAAAGAAGAAAAGGTCTTTTAAGTGATTTTGAACGTGGCATGGTTGGCAATGGTGATGCTTCAGAAACTGCTGATCTACTGGGATTCAATGGACTTTTTGATAAAAATGAATATCAAATATCTAAATATTGAATCAAGCAACTTAAAAACTATCTGGGATGCACACAAAAGCCAGAATAGACATTTAAAATGGCCCCAGATGTGTTTTAAAGTGGAAAAACTGTGGTCTGTTCGAGACAAACCAGTAACAGCGTCCAAGTGACCCTGTTTGTTTTGGTCTTGACATGTTATATTAATTTCTCACTACGATGGGATTAAACTTCGTAAATCTTGCCCCTGACAAATGCCTCCCATATTACAATAACTTTAACTAATAAAATAAACTACAGAAACTAAACGGAAATGTAGCCAACCCAATCCAGAAATGAACTGAAAAACAAACTATAACTTGTAAATATAGTTTTGGGTGTATTATTAGGTTTTATTTCAATACTGTCTTACAGCACTGCAAAGCACAAAGACATTTTTTTCTGTACAGTATAATTACAGTGCAGTCTTTCAACAACTCCTGGCTCTTCACAAATTCACCTTCATTAAAAAGCCAATACTCACCTGAGAGCAATTAAACAATTCAGGACACAAACAAAAAGTACACATATATTAATAAAAATGCATTGTCAAATATAATAAAATGCATTACAGATTATAACTAATTCAACCCTTTGAGCGATGAACAAATGCTTAGATGTTTTGGAGGGTAAGAACAGAGAACCAGTATAATATATTTTTGTTCAATATGAAATAAGCGAATGACAATTGTGCAACATTTGCATGTACTGTACCAAAGCATTTGCAATTTGTTAGACAAATGAGAACTAGAGCTATCGACCGTTATTCGATAGTCAAACCTACATTTAAATAGAAAAAATAAACAAACGTTTGAATGTGAAAATTAGTTTTGAATTAAAAAAATACAATACTAATCTCCCTCGCGAGTTCTCGCATGGCCCTAGGCCCCCTGTAACCTTGCACAGCAGCTGGCCTCTGCAAACGACAAGCTACACTTAGTTACACCCCTCCCTTGCTGTCCGCAGTTCCCAGACAAGAGTAATCTTGGAATTGTGTGCTTTCATTTAATTTAAACAAAAGCATTAGTTGTTAGTGCTTAGTTCAGGCTATATAAAGTCTGACTGAATATATATTTTTATATATATAGGTTTCATGTCAAGGTAAGATTGTTGCATGTTCATCACAGCACATCACTTGGAGTGATGCATTTCCCTTCTCCGTAAATCTTCAATAACCCAGACTTTTATTTAAACCATTATATTACCTAACCTTATTAAAATGAGGCTATAGAGTAATACATGAAGTATGAATCATTAATGTTATATCAAGCCAAGAGAGCATGTTTCTCAGCATCAACCAAGGCGCAGAGAGAGAGAGAGGAGAAAAAAATACTTCTGCTGTATACGTTTTACGGCATACAATATTTTATGTTACAAATACATTGTAGGTACGAAGTTCGAAAGGTTCGAACCAAAGTGTTTTTTATAACAAATATTCGAACGTCAGTCTTAGCCCCCATCCTCATAGTGTGTCAGGTCAACCTCTGTGTTTGACTGTGACATCTCTCTCTATTTGTCCTTCCATCTGCCCCACTACAGCAGTTGCTCAGGATGTCTTCTCCGCACATGCTTGGTCAAGTGGTCAGACCTGGTGAAGCTGCGTTCACAGTCCGGGGCTTCACACTGGAAGGGCTTGACGCCTGTGTGTTTCCTGTAGTGCCGCTTCAGCTCATCGGAGCGCGTGAAGCTCCACGTGCAGCCGGACCAGTCGCATTTGTATGGCTTGTTACCTTGTAAGGAAACCAAAGCATATAGACAAGACGCGCAAGTCACATTATGATGATCTCTGCTGAATGACAAGTTGCTCTGGATAAGAACGTCTGCTTAACGCCTAAAATGCAGATTTTAGACAATTTATTACTAGGCTGTATACATAGTCACTGTACACAAAGTCAAAGCTACAGACCTGAATGTCTCCTTAAGTGTATTTTTAGGTGGGTTTTTCTGGTGTACACTGCTTTGCAGCCTTTAAAGGTACAGTGGAATTTGTCTCTGGTCTCCTGTAATCTCTCAGTTCTGGAGCTGTAAATAGAGACAAACCCACAAACATCAATGTGTTTTGAGCCATATCACAATATCCCAAATCCGAGACAATATCTAGTATCATATCACAATATCAATAAAACATCTATATTTTGTCCAGCCCTATTTCATACCACAGCACACTTATTATTGGGGACCACTCTGTCTCACCGCACTGCTGCAGTGAGGAAAGCAGCGGTTGCACCTCACCATAGAGTTGTTTGCATTTAACCTCACCGCTTACCGCTGCTGGTGTGAATTGATTCAGTGTTAGCAACAACTAAGGAGGGAAGGACTTAGCGATACATCAATTCCGCTGCTAGTGTATCTATCCACCACAGTGATGATCAGTAAAGGAAATACCTCCCTCATCATTACCTTGGCCGTTATTAGAGCCCAACCATTTTTGGGCCCAATCCCGATTTTGGAGAGTCCTATGACCGATAACCAATGTTTTGACCAATATCTTTATCAAAAAGTGCAAAATGTTGAAAACAATTTGATTGTGTTGAAAAAAAATGTTGAAAAACATTTAACTTATAAGCAAACACATTAAAAACAAAAGCATTGATTAGTCAGTGCTTAGTTCAGGCTATATCGAGTCTGACTGAATAGTCTTTTTAGCGGTGCCAACCGCTCTACACTTGACTTTGTCCGTATGTCCGTCCGTCCGTCCGTATCAGCACGGGATGAGCACGGCAAAGAAGCAACACATACAAACACACACACACACACACACACACACACACACACACACACACACACACACACACACACACACACACACACACAGACACAGACACAGACACACACACACACACACACACACACACACACACACACACACACTTGGAGCTTGCCTCTGCCATCTCTCCTCTTATTGGCCACACGTGCCACTGCTTATCAAAGAGGGGTCCAGGGACCCCCAGCGTATGTTCTGTCCGTGTAAGCACGGGATGAGCACGGGATTTTACACAGCTATAACTCCAGTTTGCAGCATGCCAGCACGTCCAAATATGGTATGTGGACTTAGACCACCAATAGGGACGAGCATGAATTGCTGAAGTTATCAAAGAGGAGTCCAGGGACCCCCAGCGTATGTTATGTCCGTCCGTCCGTGTAAGCACGGGATGAGCACGGGATTTTAAACAGCTATAACTCCAGTTAGCAGCATGCCACCAAGTCCAAATTTGGTATGTGGACTTAGACCACCAATAGGGACGAGCATGAATTGCTGATGCCCCGCCCCCTCTGTCTTCCCATTGGCTGGCCTTCAAACAGCCATAACTCAAGTTCGCAGCATGCTAGGGAGTACAAATTTTGCACATGGACTAAAACCACCAATAGGGACGACCTGTTATTACTTAAGCCCCGCCCCCTCTGTCTGCCCATTGGCTGGGCTTTAAACAGACATTATTCCTCTTTGCAGCATGCTACCAAGTACACATTTTTTAATATATGTTTCATGTCAAGGTAAAGATTGTTGCATGTTCATCACAGCACATCTCTTGGAGTGATGAGGCTGTTATTTAAACCATTATGTTATCTAACCTTATTAAAATGAGGCTATATAGTAATATATGAAGTATGAATCATTCATTTTATATCACGCCAAGAGAGCGTGTTTCTCAGCATCAACCAAGGTGCAGAGAGAGAGAGGAACAGGGAACACATCTGCGCGGTGAGACACATAACTAAACTTAACCAGGGAACACATCTGGATGGTGGGACATAACTAAACTTAACCAGGGAACACATCTGGATGGTGGGACACATAACTAAACTTAACCAGGGAACACATCTGGGCGGTGAGACATAACTAAACTTAACCAGGGAACACATCTGGATGGTGGGACACATAACTAAACTTAACCAGGGAACACATCTGGATGGTGGGACACATAACTAAACTTAACCAGGGAACACATCTGGATGGTGGGACACATAACTAAACTTAACCAGGGAACACATCTGGATGGTGGGACACATAACTAAACTTAACCAGGGAACACATCTGGGCGGTGAGACATAACTAAACTTAACCAGGGAACACATCTGGATGGTGAGACACATAACTAAACTTAACCAGGGAACACATCTGGGCGGTGGGGCCGTGGGACACTGGACACATAACTAAACTTAACCAGGGAACCAGTGGTGGAAAAAGTACTCAAATGTATTACTTAAATAAAAGTATCAATACTGCAATGTAGAAATACTCTGTTACAAGTAAAAGTGTGGAATTCAAAATTTCCTTTAGTAAAAGTACAAAAGTATTGGTATCAAAATGTACTTAAAGTATCAAAAGTAGAAAATACTCATTATGCATAATGTCCCATTCACAAGTTTTCAAATGTATACAAATCTTTTGAAAATAGCCGATCTACAAGCTCACAATGCATTGCATCGCCAAGCTTTGTGAACTTGTAGATTGGCTGTTTTCAAATGGCCAAAATGGAGCTGAAGTAGTTAATAATAATCTAAATCTACAAAGTAACTGCTTTCAAATAATTATAGTGGACTAAACGTACAATATTTGACTCTGAGATGTAGTGGAGAAGTAAAAGTAATGACATTTTGAAATACTCCACACCTGTGAAGTACAACCTCGAAATTGTACAATACTTTACACCACTGCAGGGAACACATCTGGGCGGGGAGGGGGGGACACATGCCTAAACTTCACCAGAGAAAACATCTGTCTGATGTCAGTTACCTTTCTTCGCCACTTGTTTCTTCTCGTGTGTTATTGTTTGTTTTACTTCTGGAAAGCAGAGCATTCTGTTTGGACCTGGACCTGGTAGATGAGGGTAAATACAAAGCGTCGTTCACCTGGCTGGATTCTTGTCTTCCCGACATCCAGGTATGGACTTTTTCTTCTTTCATGTCCATTATTGTTTCTGCTTGTAAAAGTTCCGTTTCGTCTATATTCTACATCTTAGCGTTTACAACCATAGAGTTAGTTACAACAACAAGCCCGCCGAACGTAAGACTTGTTTATTTTTCCGTGTTTGAAAACGCATTTCCGTTTCCGGTGTGCGCAGTGGTACAGTGGTTCTCAAAGTGGAGTCTGGGGACCTCCAGGGGTCCTCGAGGGGATTCCAGGGGGTCCCTAGCCAAATCAGTTAGTATAGCATCAAAAATTAAATCAATTAAACCACTTTATTTTAAAGTAAACCTATATAATATAAAGTAGCCTATATAATGATAAAAAGAAAATCAACGATGTATTAATATAGCACTGAATATAACACTTTTCTAGGTACTCAAAGTCGCCTTACAAGGTAAAACAAACTAAGAAACTTTATTAAGAAAAAACTAATTAAAATGGCTAAAAACTAAGCAAACTAAATATGAACTAATATAAGTCTTAAATATAAATTCACAACGTGTCGAACATATTTGTGTAGTTAAGCATTTTAACTACACAAATCTTGTATGATCTACAATGGCGGTCCCTGGCACAAAATATTTTCAGATGACAGCCCATATTAATGTTGATGTCCAACCAACTGCACCTGCAGCGCCACTTGCAGGCTCTGCTCTCTTTGTACGGGACAACCAAAGAGAGCAAAGCCTGCAGGTGGCGCTGCAGCCAGGGACCCTGCTCTGAGAGCTGTGGTGGTTCTTAAACTTTTTAGATTTCAAGGACCCCCCCATAACTTTGAGAGTGTACTAATGGAGCCAAATGGACCCTGCATTTGTACAGAGTTTCAGGTCTGTAACTCTCAGAGTTACAGACCTGTAAGGGTCCATTTGGAACCGCTTCCTCAAGGAACCCAGAGAGTCCCTGGACCCCACTTTGAGAACCACCGACACAAAGCTGGCTCTGAAAATGGTTTGTCTTCCATCAAAGCAGGAAGCAATATGTTATGCAGAGCCTAAGATCACATTCAATATTCCCACCAGCATTTACATCATTAACATGTTTTAAACGTTTTACAATCTATACGTGAGTTAAGACTGAACTATTTTTGACATGCTCTAAGGCTATTTGATCATTTTTAACGTTGAAATGGTGTGCTTTGATATCTTGGCCAAGTCTCCCTCAAATCTCAAGTTATTTCCTGGACAAATAAATGTTAAATGAAATAACATGCATTTGTGTACTTTTTAACTCATGTGTTACCCTAAAAGTTGTATATCAAGTGCATAAATGTATTGCATCATCTGAAATGTCTTTCCTATTAGGTTAAGGCCCGTGAATGTGATTACACTCACAGTGCACAGATGACATCAAAACCTCATACCATTCACATCAGTCATATATATACAACTAGCCCCGTGCCGCTGTTACATACAAAATGCAATTTTATTAACCTTCATGCCTCCATTCATATTAATATACATGTATATGTTTGAACTTACTTTAATTTCACAGCTCCATCCATATGAAAAATACAGAGAAAAGAGCAAAACACTGACTGGATATTTAAACAACTGTTGGAGAAAAGGGGGTAAAGGAGAAAAGAAATGAATAAAGGACACCTGTTCTTGAACTTTTTGAAAAATAGTAGGACTGAACATTTCTTTTTCAGATGCGGAACTCCATGAGCAGGATCTCCCTTTTGAAGCAATGCTGAGCAATATCACTTTTTACGGTAAGAGTGAAAGTTTCTGAATATATTTACAACACACTCACTTTACATAAATACAGTAACGATTACGGTATGTAATATCAGGAAATTGGAAACAAAGGCATTGGCTTCACTACTTACAAAACTTCAAAAGCAGAAAAAGAAACGCAGATGTTTCACACAAAAAAGAAAAGAAAAGTGTAGGATCAGTATTCATTCACTAGTCACTCTATGACTGGTAGCCAGGCCACAGTAAATTCAGCAGAAGACTCCTCATTGTCTTCAATGGAATTGCTCTGCTCTATCTGAAACATCTTGTAATAGGGAGTGACTTATTGCAAGTAAAGTAATAATGGGTGGCATAAACAGCACGTGAAAACGTTATTGGAGGATGCTGTGTTTGAAGCAATCGCATAAGGCTCAAGTGCGAAAAGACCACGAAACATTGGAGGTCAGATTTGCATATTGGTCTGTGCTTTTCCATAATTCACGGTTACTCATATGCAATTTATTAATTTGAACACATACTGTACGTTGAAATTGAAATAAACTCTGCACAGAGTATTGATATTAACATATTGTGATGAGGCACTATTAATTGTTATTGCATAACTTTGACCCTGGTTTCCGTTACAAAATTATGCTTTCAAATGAGGAAAGAGACACTGGAGGGAAATACAATACTTGTCCTGTATACACGCTCATAGCCATCTTCAAGTCAAATTTAAATTTGTAAAAAGTTGTTGGATTAAGGCATGCAAAAGTCATACTGAGAAAAATTGTATGAGTTGATATGTGCTTGACCACTATAATCTTTTGTTCAGGTATGGTAAAGTAGTAAAACAGGGATTTAAGTACCTTGAAATGGTTGATGTCTATAAAAAGGTTGGTTACTGGATATTGGACACTGGTTCAGCCTTGAACAAGAATGATTTAAACATGACCTTGGTTAACCACAACCCAAAAGAAAATGAAACCGTTACACAACATCACATGGAAATTTACAGAATGATAAACTGCTTTAGCAATACCAATATCCCCACTTTGCTGTATATCAAATTAGATAAATTACAGTCTCTGAAAAAAAGACTTTACATGTATAAATGTATTTTCTGCACCTACTAATCAAGAGCCCTATTTTTCCAATGTATATACAGCCGAACTTGGTATTAAGTTTTATTTTCACTATCACATATATTACAACATTTCAAAAGATCATTTGTACAGAAAATAGTTATATGCAATGATGAAGTGCCCCTCAATCATAAAATGTTTTTTACACAGTATATGGATGATAAAATAGAATGATGATTATTTGTGTATAAATCGACATCTGAAATAAAATAATTTGAAAATCATACTAATAAACAAACAAGGTGCTGATATGCTTTTTGCCGAAATGGTAATACAACTGGGCATAATCACGTGTGCACAAATAATATACATAAATATGACAACATACATTATAATTCTTCATTACATCAAAGGGGAGTCGCATACGTTCATTGGGCGGGATGTGTGTAACTGACTTCCTGGATTTGGCTACTTACTGAAAGTTTGGATATTCAATTCAAACATGAAACTGTGTGCGTGTGTGTGTGTGTTTGTGTTTGTGTATGTGTGGTTTCCAAAGTACTATATTATAGAATAGCTTAACATTACTATGTACTGGCCTCAGTCCAAAAACTGCATTTAGCAATAGCCTACTATTGTATCATATGGGTTACTCTGTCTGGAACTCTCATACAGCACAGCAAAGTATAGGAAACAAATCGATCAAAAACCTTCAGTGTTTGTACTTTTAAGTGATGGGCCTCCCAAAACTATGCATTATAACATGTTGCATGTAAATGATGGAACTAATGGCAGGTGCGTGTGCATGCGAGCGTGTTTGTACGTGTGCATGTGCGTTTGCGTGCGCCTGTGTGTACGGATGTTTGTACGCGCACACAGACACAAACGTCTGTTTGTAAATATGTATGTGTGGTTCCTCCAATTAGTTTAATTTAAGTGATTCATATGTGAGACAGACAAACATTTCAAGGATGGGGATTTTGAGAAGTTCCCTATCCAAGGCTATGCTGTTTACAGGTAGAAAGGAGCCAGTAACACCAGGATAAAAATTTGTACTGGAAATACAAACCCATTTGCAACACAAGTAAAAGTAGTATACTAAAGTAAGGCGGTGGCACGGGTGGGTGGAAACGTAGTCATGATTGCAGACCTTCATTAGGCATGACATCAAAACACAGAACAACGAGGACAAGATAGTATCATTTCTCATCATCTTGTTCAGTGTGTATTGCTCTTCTGTATTGTACATCAGACACCACTACAGTATGTCCCTGTAACACTGCAGTCAAGCTGGAGCCCGTGTCAGCTTTATTCATGTCATTTTCATGACATAACCATAAGAGAATATGTAACTCAAATAAAGTTGTCATACATTGAGTCTGTAAGGTGCCTGTTTCTTCTTTTTCACATACTGGATATGTTCACTGATTGTTTCAAAGTTCATGTGGGAGGAGGGGGGTGGTGATCTTTCTGTGATAAATATAATCAAAGCAGGCATAAAAAGCAAGATACAATAAACAAAAGAAGTTGTCATATTTAAACTATTATACCTTATAAGATTGCACTTTACTGATTGCTAATCACAGCACAAAATGCACCAAAGATATTTTTTTTAAAGAAAAATGTTTTCAAGAGGCTCAACATAAAGGATAGCGAAAATGAGATCTGGGGCTTTCCAACCCTGTGAGTTGATCAACGTACAAATTATGTTTTTCTTTGCTGGTGGTGCCACTGTGTGTCCAGTTTTTTATTGTCTGAAGTACAACAGAATACCATAAGCAAATGTTTTAACTAGGCCTATATCTTATGGCATGGATGTGTTTATGAGTTGAGGTTGCTGATGCGTTTGCTTCATTCCGGTTGTGGCTGTAAGGTCTGAATCTCATTCGATAGGTTGCTGGCCTTGAAGTGGGCACAATTTCAGCCCCTCTTTGAGTGTCCAAGTCACTGTCCCATCTGGGTGCCTCAGATCTAACAGCGGATTAGGGAACCAATGTATGGTGAGATGGCGCCCTCTCCTGGTTACAATGCTGGCACACAGGGTGGCAGAGTACAGACGGAATGGTGCAAACAATACTGCCTGTGGATCAAACTAGGCCTGAGTCCTTTCCTACTGTCCTAAGCTTGACGGATCAAAAGAGCACACACAAC